>NC_091933.1:37232792-37586542 GCF_041260155.1 Ptychodera flava
TATATATATATATATATATTATCGCAACTCTGTTTCAGTTTCACCACTCTGGGTCCTACTGGGGAATAGCCTCAAGCTGTCTGTTGCGACATTTTTAAAACATCTTGCGTGAACCCCAAGAATTGGTTGATACTGTTTCCTGTTATATGAAGTTTTGCGAAAACATTGTGGTAAAAACCAAATCAATACGTGTATTTCAACAACAAGCCTTGGGTAACAAAGAAATGAAAATGTTTCTAAATGAAAAGAAATTAGCATAAGGCGACAGAAGTAAATATAAGAAAATGAAAAGGAATTTAGACGGCAGGCTAGAATTGCGAACTATAAGTACAGAATGAAAGTTGAAGAAAAATTTAAAACAAATAATTGTAAAGCTGCATTGGATGGGATGAAAGTTATGATGGGTAAAAACAAAACACTAGCCTAAATTCATTCCCTTGTGATCTACTTGCCTTCCCCGATGAATTAAACAATTTTATGCTCGTTTTGATGTAAGAGATTTCACCAATGAATGTGTTACATTATGTCAGAGTTTGAAGCCTGTCTCTGATCAGATTGAGGTCTCCCAAAGCGATATTAAAAAGTAGCTTTTTAAAATTAAACAGTAACAAAACAGCAGGTCCCGATAAAATTACAGGAAGGGTTTTGAAAAATTGTGCCAGACAACTCGGTCCCATTTTTTCCTACGTTTTCCAGATGTTATCAAGACATCTACAATTATTCCAGTTCCAAAGAAGCCCAAGCAGCTGAATGACTATCGTCCCATTGCCTTAACATCTTATTGTATTGTGCGGAAGCATTTGCTTTGTAATGTGGCTGATAAGTTAGATCCGTTTCAGTTTGCGTACAAAGCTCATAGAGGGGTTGAAGACGCATCTATCACTCTTTTTAGCTCCTCAGTTTTATATACTGAGGAGCTATTAGAATTGAAAACCAGGATGGCGGTGTCAACTTTTACTTCCTACCGTCAACTTTTACTTCCTTCTGTCAAGATTTGGCGTCAACTTTTACTTCCTTCTGTCAAGATTTGGCCAATTAATTTCCGTCTGTGTGTCCATGTGTCATGTGATAAACCGGTGGTGGCCGATTACAGTGAAATTTGATCAAGCTGCATAACTTCATTAACCAAGGTGTTGTTTTAATAGGTGTGTATCTGTGATTTTTACAACATTAACACAACAGGGCTTGATGTGGTCTTGTTTACATCTTTAATCAGCTACATGCTCTCAGTAACACAACACACCAGGGCCACTCCATGAATGTCAGACAGAGAAACATAAACAAATCACCGCACTTTGCAATGTCATTTATCTTTCATTTTTATTTGTGATGAACAAGTGAGCGTGAAAGTTCAGGTAGCTTTGGGAATTGACCGGCTAGACCAGCATCATATAAACTTACATGTTCAAAATACATTTGTAAATGTATTCGTGGAGTTCCTGATTGGACTCAATGGTGCACTGCAAGAACCTTTTCAACATAATGATTCTAATAAAACGTAAAAAAAGACAGTTTGTTACAAGGCATCCGTTTCACTGAAACACTTGCAAACATGATTATGATGTGTTCTATTACTTGTAGCTGACATTTCATTTATACCATTTAGACAAATTTTTCACTATTATTTCTATTTTCAGCTTTAAGGTATTTTTAAAGTTGTAACAGCTCTAGTACTTTCTCTTTTGTTCTGTTTTTGAGGTATACTGTGATGAGAATGTTCCCTCACAGTATTTCATGATTCAATTCATCTGTAAGAACTAGGATTGCAATGATTTAATAGACCGTTGTAAGCAACAGATAACTTATCATTGTGTCCAATTGTCGGGAATTCCCAAAATTGTTTAATATGTAGATTCACTGAGACTGGACAAGCGAAAATTTCAAAACCTTCCTGAACTTTCAAGCTCATTTGTTCATCACGAATAAAAAAGAAAGATACATGACATTGCAAAGTGTAGTGATTTGTTTATGTTTCTCTGTCTGGCGTACAGTGGAGTGGCCCTGGTGTGATGTGTAATTGAGAGTGTAGCTGATTAAAGATATAAACAAGACCACATCAAGCCCAGCTGTTAATGTCATAAAAATCACTGATACACAATACCTTGGCTAATTAAGTTTTGCAGCTTGATCGGATTTCACTCTAACTGGCTGTCAACTTAAATGTGTTTTTGGTACATAGAGAAAACTATGGGAGCGAAGTTTTTCGGCAAAATGTCACATGACCAGCCTCTTCCGGTGTTAATTATGCACATACCTGTTCTTGGCTTAATAATAGAGCTATAGTTCTGATTTTTGGTGTGTAGGGATAACTATAGGATACAATTTTTTTGACAAAATATCACGTGACCTTGATGACTTTTGACCTCAAATATAGAAATTTCTTCATAACTCAGTAATCACAATGGCTACACCCTTCATATTTGGTATGATGGGACACCTAATGATGACGCATCCTGTACCTCATTAATTATGCATGTATCTAATTTTGGGCCAGTCAATAGAGCTGGAAGTCTGATTTTCGGTATATAGGGATAACTATGAGATACAATTTTTTTTGACAAAATATTATGTGACCTGGCTGACCTTTGAACCCAAATATACATATATGGCCATAACTCTATAACCACAAGTGCTACACCCTTCACATTTGGTCTGATGGGAGACCGTATGGTGCCATATCCTGTACCTTATTAATTATGCACATATCTAATTCTGGGCAAGCCAATAGAGCTAGAGGTCTGATTTTGGTATATAGGGATAACTATGGAAACAATTTTTTTTGACAAAATGTCACATGACTTCGATGACCTTTGAGCTCGATTTCACAAATACTACTGTAGCCTTTCATCTTTTTTGCATATTTATTTCTCTATTGCGCCTGTGTAGACAGAAAGATGGTAAACATTTTGCAGAATTACTTAATCGTCTCAGAGTTGGCCAATATACACAAGAAGATATAAACCTACTTCAGCAAAAGGCTGATGAATTTTCTGGTCAAGCAGATCAATGTGAAAATGCAATTCACTTGTATACTACAAATTTAAATGTTGAAAAACACAATGAAGCAATTTTCACTAGAGTGCTGACAGAGAAATTACGGTGGCTCTCCTGCATTCCAATGCAGTAAATGGTGCTTACTCACTTTACTAGTCGCCTAATAATAAACCGCCACATACTCCATCAGGATAGATTGGTGTTAATGTATGCAACTTATATTTATATTAATGCGCCAAATCATGCTGTATATACAATTAATAAATGTATCTAACACAAATCTTGTGTATCCCGTATCCCAACCCCATGCCTCCAAGTCAATTACTGCTTACCAACAACCAACTACTTCAACTGGCCTCACACTTGAGGAGCTTCAGTGTTCTTGACGCTATTTTTATTTACTTTCTCAACATTTAGAATCCGCAAATGCATACATTCGTATTCTTTTTATAGACTTTTCAAGCGCTTTCACACCATTGAACCATATGTTCTCCTTAGACGTCTTATCAATATGAATGTCGATGCCAACATAATTCTCTGGATCAGTGATTTTCTTAGAGAAAGACCACAACGGGTATGTGTAAATGGCTACATGTCAGAGGAAATTGTACTGAATGTTGGTGCTCCACAAGGTTGCGTGTTATCACCAACTCTATTTTTATTTACACGATCACATGAAGTGCAATACTGCAATATCTTGTTTGTTCAAATTTGCTGATGACATGGCTCTTGTTGGGCTATTCAAAAAGGAAGATTCTCTTTCTGAATATTTCCATATGTTGAAATTTTAAAGAACTGGTGTATAGATAGCTATTTAGATATGAATATTAGTAAAACAAAAGAGCTTGTCATTGGTTGTAAAGTTTGCCCAGATTTACTCCTGTCACAATCAACGATGAATCTGTTGAAGTCGTTTCTTGTTTCAAATACTTAGGTTCATTTCTAGATGAAAAACTCACATTTGATGAAAATACTGACTATATAGCGAAAAAGTCCCAACAAAGATTATATCTTCTCAGGAAACTCAAATCGTTCAATATGAGTCAAAATATCTTACAAATGGTGTACAGATCCCTCATTGAGAGTGTTTTAACCTATAATATCATTTTGTGGTATGGAAATTTGACTGTCAGAAACAGAAGTAAGCTTTCTCGTACTGTGAGGATGGCAGAAAAATTATTGGCTGTCGTCAAAATTCCCTTGTAAACCTTTACCAGCTGGCAGTGAAAAGGAAAGCGCAGAATATTGTCAATGATTCTGATCACCCTCTTCATGGTTACTTCCAGAAACTCCCGTCAGGGAGACGTTTTCGGGTTCCTCGTGCAAAGAAAAACCTCTTCAAAAAGTCATTTCTTCCATCAGCAGTTTCAATTTTAAACTCAAACTCGATGTAGTTGTTTTAAACCTCCAGTTGGTCCTTTGTTGTTTCCATCTGTGTTTCAACATTTTTATCTATGTCGCTACCTTGTGTGTGTTTTTTAGCATTTTCATGTGTAATAGCATCCCTTTTTATAGAATATTCTTGCCAGTTGTACTATTTTAATTTGTATATGATGAGGCTGAAGGCAAATTTCGACATTTATTATGGATAATAAAGTAATTGAATTGATTTGAATTGAATATTCCAATATTAATAAATTGTCCAGTCCAGCCTTGCAAACAACAGAACATCGCGATGTAGCACTCTGTAAGTAACATTATTTCTAACCACCACTCAGCTATGTACAATCTACGATGATCATTTTCTGTTGACAAAATAATTTTCTTTTTTTCTCTTCAGAAGTTTTACATATTTCACAATTGTGTCCTGTTCCACTCCTCTCAGAACGTTGACTTTCGAAGTTCGATATCGCGATGCTCTTTTGTTTGCAAGGCTGGTTTTCGCCCGAGTGCTCATGGGTTGAATGAGATTAACAATGGCAGCGGATACGAACGCTTCCCTCGCATGGAGAGAGAAAAGTAGGCTTTGCGTAAGTTTACAAGCGCGGCTGAGCACATCGTGTACCTAGGCGAGGTGGGTGTGCTCGAAAACGAAGATCAATGCAAGTTTTGGATTCAAAATCGGCTGTTTTCGGCGGAGAAACTGCGTGCCGTATTTCCGAGGAGCCACCAGCGGTTTTGTCTTTGGCAGTCTGCAGGGCTGTGATGGGAGGCCGTATAACATGTTAACGCCGGTAACACACGCCCTGCTACGTAGAGGCTAGATAGTCACCTTGAAACATCACGCGCTGTACGTATGTACAATCACGCCACTGTCTTAAATTAAATATGCTGACGTGTAAAATGCTGACGTGGGAGATATTACAGCATAAATCAATATCTTAAAACCCTGTTCGTGTCAGGAACCAAGCGTGCCGTATTGTGCGGGATTGTGTAAAACAGTAGAGCAGTGAGGTCAAACTGCACAGGCCACTGGAAATTGGAGTGTGTTGCGTCATTTTTCCAGGGGACGCACAGGACTGGAGATTTCCCAAAATTCATCATGATTTGTACACACGGAAACTCCTCAGTGAAATCTACTGTGTCTCCCATGTGTAGACAAATTCACAGACTAGTTTTTTTAAATTCTGAAATCGTACTTTTGAGGACACCATTCTTCTCAATTCCTACTTTAAGTGATTTAGAAAAGTATGCTTGATTGAGAGAGGAGATAGCATTTTTGTAAAATTTTCCACTGATTGTGTCTTCAGCCATACAGAATAATGTGATGGAAAGTAGGGAGACTAGTTGCACCTGTTTTATGAAACAAAAGGATATTGACTTTTTCCAAACAGAAAGACAAAAGAAATTTGCATGCTAAGTTTTTGTTCTCTTTCAGTTTGTCATAACTTGCTGCCTACAAGTAAGGCATTTGTTATACCTGTAGAATGTGACTTTTACCGTTATTAAATGGTTTCTTTGAAATTTATACTGAAATATCTAATCGTACTTTCAATAGATATAATAAATCTTGTATCTAGAGGTTTTATATTATTGCTTTCAGGCAGTACTGAAAAAGTTATAAACATTTTAATGTCGTGTGTACAATTCAAACTGAATTGTGGGTAATTTATTGTACTATGGGACGCTTCGAGATAGCAGAAATCATTTGGGATTTTATTGCTTAGGAACCGCTCAGTTTCTAAAGGGAGGGGGTAAGATTGCGTTATTAGTTTTCAAAAGTAGATAGACCTCCCCTTTCAGGACCAAAACTTGTGAGCCCCCTTTTTTGACAGGCGAAAAGATATGATCTGTATGATAACATGGCCCCCAACAGGGTTAAACAAGCCTGAATAGAACACTGAGAACACCTAAAAATAACACATGCCGATACTATTGCATCATGGGTATACAAGTAATCACCATTACCGGGTATAATCAACATATCAAATGCCCAGGACAACGTATAAAAAGCCCAGCACAATATATTGAAGGCCGCACAATATATCAAACGCCCAGCACAATATATTGAATGCCAAGCACAATATATTGAATGCCCAGTACGACATATTGAATGCCCAGGACAACATATTGAATGCCCGGCACAATATATTGAATGCCAAGCACAATATATTGAATGATCAGCACAACATATTGAATGCCCAGCACAGCATATCGAATGCGCAGCACAACATATTGAATGGCAAGCACAATATATTGAATGCCTAGCACAATATATTGAATGCCCAGCACAGGATATTGAATACCAAGCACAAAATATTGAATGCTAAGCACAACATATTGATATGACCACTCAAGTCACTTATGGCTTTCCATAGGCTCACAGGCTTTGAAATTATATATGCAGACTCGTTTTCGATTCGGGATAACTGCTTAGGAGGCTAGAAAAGTTTACTTATATTCTCATTTCGATTCACGATAGTAACTTTCGAAATGAACGTATGGTGTAGGTCATGAGAGAATTTACAATACTTTGTTCTCGATCACAGACCCAACACTTTTCGCCAAAAAAGGCTACGTGTCACAGGTGTCAGGGGTTCGAAATTTGAAACAAAAAATTGCTAATATTGACCTTTGAACCTGAGTCGCATCGTTAAGTAAAACATGGATGAAAACAGAAATATACCACTGATGAAATCACAGTCCCCTGTGATCTACTTCGCTCTAAGACAATGCCCCCATAGACGTGTGTACATATGCCTGCGGTTTTTCCTCATATGCATATGCACACACGTCTATTGGGCACATAGTCCAGGAGCGGAATAGATCACGAGTGACTGTGATGAAATCATTAAAATGATTAATTTTTAATCAACAACGTCTTAAACTTGGTGATATAACATAACGAAAGATTATTGAACCACTTCTTCTTGGCATATTCTCTTACTTATATGAGGTTAGTTCCATTTATAATCAAATGAGGCTAGGTTCCTTCAATCTTTGTACAAGCTAGCGTCAAAAACACTGGTGATGATCTGTTGAGCTTTGATAATCCGAGCATATCAAATTACCGTAATCATATCTATCCTGGTGAGTTACAAATGGAGGACAACAGTGGGTACGAACTCAGCATTACATCTCAACCTGTTGCTCCTTACTGATACAAATGGACTGCACACAAAGCTCTATGACAAGAGGGAGCATTATATTTTATTTATTTATTTTATTTATTTATTTATTTATTTATTTTTATTTATTATTTATTTATTTACACTTTTATTGAGCGGCCGAGTTACTTTACAGTAATTTTCATCGGGGCTCATTCAGAAAAAAAATTTGAAATAACTACAGATCACAGAAATACGTACAAGAAGAGAGAAACTACAGGGAAACATTCCTTCTGATATAGTCTTTCAAGTTATATTTAGGTATAAAGACTAGTACTTTGTTTGATATCTATAGGTAAGGCATTCCATACTTTAGACCCTCGGAAGTGAAACCTACGTTGACCAGCTTTTGAAATACACCTTGGTACATAATAGTCCTGGAGATACCATACCATATGGTCATGAGCATTGCAGTTGAGAGTAAATAATCTGGATAAATATTGTGGACAAATTCCATTCATACATTTACTGCAATAATCATGAAAATTACCGTACAGTGAAAAATACGCTCTCTAATTGACATAGCTTTAAGAGATGAAAATAAATCTGGTGATGGAAAATGAAAGCGAAGTTCAAAAATTTATGAATTATAAATTATCCTCACTTGTTGAGTAACACTCTCTCCCGCGAATGCTGTCATGTGTGTGTCTTTAAGCTTCTAAAATATTATAGGGTTTGTGCTTCATATAAAGATTTCGCCACGAGACAGAGTCTATTAGCATCCCAAAGTAGCGACTGGTGTATTCGTAAAGTAAAACGACAAGATCTTTCAAATGGTAGATATGGCGAGATATTGGAAAGAAATGTGACACTGCCGTAACTAAAATGATAAGCCTTTTCGGTGACGCACTTCGGAGACAAAGTTGTTTCTAGTATTCGCTCGATAAAATTGTGTATTGGAAAATTTTCGGGGCAGATTCAAATCATCCCCATTTTTTTTTACTTTGTATTTCATTCTCATTCTAACAGCTCTGCAAGAAACCATGAAGCAAAAGGTTTACGGTCAGCATTTGGCTGAGAAGGTTGTACTCGATGTTTTGAAGGGACACATTGAAAATCCAAACCCAGCAAAAGCATTGGCATTGTCATTTCACGGTACAACTGGTATCGGGAAAACCTATGTCAGTAGGATAATTGCTGAAAGTCTCTTCAAGAACGGAATGAGCAGTAAACACGTTCACGTGTTTTCTACAAGATTACACTTCCTGCACGAGAGTAAGCTTCCAGAATACAAGGTGAGACAGAACCTCAAAGTTAATAAAGTAAAAAAGTATGTTTGTGTATCAGCCTCGCTTCAAAATCTCTTGCTTGCGATATAACAGCAAAATATTCAGGGTCTTTTATTCATTAAGTGACGACAGATACATTCTCAGACAATTGGGGGAATGAACTCTCACACACGTCTATGGTCTTAAACCGTATCTATCAATATGAAGTTCTACGACTCTTCTCAGTTTTCATCACTGTATGGAATGTGCACGTGGATAATTAATTGGTCGGTGGTAAATTCTACGTTATATTGGACATATTATCGACAAAGAAGGAATGATTTGATTATAATAAGAACAATCTCAATGAACGTAGTCTATTCTATCGGTACCATTGATAACTTTTGTTTTGATAATCCAGGTATCAAAGCAAGAATAACGTGTTCTTTTTCGGGAAGCACCGGCGACCTCAGCGACGACTACAGTTTTGATGCAAACTGAAAGAAATACTGTCACATAATTATTGTCATGTGTAACTAATTTTACACGGAATTATATTTCCATAATTTATGCGTTGTAAATATTTACTTGAAAAAATGGGAATATTCTCTCAGGGGATATTTTTATTTTTTTCAGAAACTGACTTGACACCCGTGATGCCCTCCATCATTGTAGGAGTTTATTTTGCTATATTTTCTTTTCACGTTCTTTCCCTAGTCGATAGATTCTGATCATATTCATTGAATTCAGTGATGAATTTCTAGCGGTGCTCAATCTAAAAGAAAACTTTTCATCCTCACATAAATGCATTGTTTTGTTGACATTGCATTTTGGTGCTCATACTCAAACTACCAGTAAGGCGATTTAGGGATTTTGAAAGTAGCTTTTGATATAGTTATAATTATGTGGTGCTCATAGGTAAGGCAAATAGAGTGCGAAAGGAAATAAAAACTCTTTAACACACACTATTTGTATGTATATTTAAATAGCAAGTCACTTAATAGCGTCGGGGTATTCCGACTCGAAAAAAGTTGATGTGGCACGCATATTCAACGTCGATGTTATGATGGAGGTAGATTGGCAGACCACATTCAACATTTTAAAAATAATACATTGCGTATCATGATCTTTACTTGAACGAGGTAAACTTTCTGATTTATGTCATTTTGATTTGAAAAATTGTCACATTTTGAATGCTTTCTTGAGAATTGAATTTACTGACACAAGTTTGGGGAAGCCGGGTGTACATTTCAGCTGCCCTACAATTTATATTCATATGCAGAGTTATTCAAACACAGAAAACCTTGCATAAATATTCGAAAAATAAGACAAAAGGAAAAACTTGCGTGGAATATGAGAGATGACTTGAACAATTATACTCTTATCACTTCGCAAACAGATAGAAGTAGGTATATGATGCAACATCTGACAAGCTCCATGCGCACGTTGGCAAAATAATTTGATCGTTAACATCAGCATTTTGATACCAGCTTAAGTACATTGAATCGTATAGTGATTCATTTACCAATATGCAATAAAAACATGACCCGATGGGTATGTCTTCCCATATTTTTACAAACTTGCAATAGAAAACAAAGTCAAGATATGTTTCATTATATGTCTCTGTCAATTTAACCAACACGTAAGTTTCTGCAATTATTGCGTTAACTAACAACGTATTGTAGGTCGTCTTTGACCTCCGAGCTATAGCTTCCACTGAAGCTTACCGTACCTCAGCTAAAGCCTGCAAGGAACTCTTTACTACTCTGCTTGCAAGTTTATGGAAAAACTTACCTTTGTACATAGAGTTGCTGCTGCAAGTTTATATTTGACAGACAAAATGTTTATTCGGAAAAGAATGAAATGACTTCACACTGAAAAACGTCTCGAGTATCAACTATAGATGTACCCTGAATACTCTTTACACACGTAAAGGTTTTTTTACCAGGTTAATGTTATCGAAAATTATGTGATTACATATGTGTGAAAAAATACATAGTTCAACTCTCGGATGACCGGATTTCGCGGGTCACCTTTGACCATATTAACTAAACGCTACAAAATCTTGAATGCAAATGTTTTTACGAGCTTGAGGTTGAAAGTATCCCTTCCCCTTATGTTTATTTGACAATGCTCACGGTATGTTTTATGTGATTGCTCCCTAGAACCAGCTTCAGCATTGGATCTCTTCAACTATTTCAACCTGCGGCTGGCAAATGTTCATCTTTGACGAAACGGATGAAATGCCGCCAGGATTGATTGATGTTCTGAAACCATTCCTAGATTATTTTCCGGAAATTGATGGAGTAGATTATAGAAAGAGTATATACATATTCTTAAGGTCAGTAATTCCGTCTTTCCTGAAGTTTTCTTATCCCTCTTCACACGCTGTGCAGCAGTGGACAACGGGCCGAAGCCTGGACCAAGCCCTGCAGCAAACAGCCGCTCGGTTAGGCTAGCCGACATGTACAGTAATATCACGTACCGTTATTCTTTATCAAATAATCAAGTCATGTAGACATTCTAAACATGATGATTATGCAGTGCGTTCGCCGGGCCCGAGCCAGGCAGCCATTGCCACTCGGTATAGTGCCAGTCAAATGTAGGCCTAGCCTACGCTAATTTCACGTACGGTGATTTTTATTGAATACACAAGTTGTATATAGACATTCTACATATAATAAATAAGATTATAATCCCAGCAATGTGCCAAGCGCCTGTGCTCACTTGTAGTCAGGTGGCTTAACAAAAATATCGTTACACGGATGACAAAAGTGCCAAACTTGCTACAGATGTTCGCATATATGTGTAGATCAATATTAGCTATTGCTCCAAAAATTTTGGCCACTGGAAAGGCTCGATGACGTCATAAATTCAAAATGGCCGCCATTATAACGCTTAAAAATGGTAAAATACGTCTAATTCAGGCAGTTTTCAACATTTTTTTGAATAAACCGACACAAACATCCCAAATTACAAAACATCATAATATTGATGAAAATCAATTATTATGATGACGTCATAAAGCGAAAATGGCTGACCAAATTCAAAATATCCCCATATTATCGTCTGATAATGTTTAAATACTGTTAATAAGCCTGTTTCCAGCATTTTATCACCTGTATTGAAATTAACACCCCAAATTAGAGACAAAACATATAACTGATTCATTATTGTAATGACGTCATAAAAGCAAAATGGCGACCGAAAATTACAAAATGACCTATTTGAAGTTCACTGTGATTAGTAAAATAGCTAATTTACGTGACAAAATAATACTTTAAAGGTAATCTACAATTTGTCTTGATAATCGATAAACTCAAAATAATGATAAATGTACTAAAATTTAGCCAATAAGCCCAAAACAAATTACAAACTATTATGAAATTATTTATTTTTAACAATGACCTCTGTCTGAAAAACTGAACCAACATAAAGGAAATAAAGATATCTTTACCCATAGGTTCTACCTTTGAAAGTGTTACGTTATAATGAGTAGATCAATAGTGATGTGATTTCATGATAACGAAAAACGTGGCGAGAAACCGGTGAATAAATCATGCCTTGACCCTTGTCATGTGACCTTGGTCCCTGAAAAAAGGTTTTACGTTTGTGATTTTGGTCTTTTGCTTCCTTTGTTTCAGAAGCCTTTTTCGTTCGAATTTTCTTGGATGTTTCGATGTGTGGTGACATAGTTTTGTGCTACAGTTACTGTAGTTCTCTTTAGGAGGATGTACCGGCCTGAAAAAGATCGTTTGGTCAGGATTTTATGAACAAAAGAAGACTATTTTTTGCTTTTTCAATCTAGCTTAGCTTACTTTTTTGCAGCTTTCATGAATTTTATGAAAAGCGTCTTTGCCTTTCGTTGTTCACTTACCAGACTGGTTAAGAATTCAAAGATGAAGGAAACTGCAAAAAACGTGACCAGACGAGTTTTGCTGTTTGGAAACCCAAAACATAAAAATATAAAAAAACACCAGGAAGAACATAAGCAGAAATGGAAGGTTAAACAAAGATAAGAACTCACTGAAAGATTCTCAGAATCATCAACAATCTTGCAAATCAAACCTTAATCAAAGCATTAAGTAAAGGCTTGAAATTTATTCCCACTCCGGAGTGTTTAGAAAAATTGTCGTATTAGATATCAACAAATTATTCGCATCAAAAGATTATGTGATATCATGAGAAACAATCAATCAATCAATCAGACATCTGTTCAACACTAGTAACAGCGGAAAACCCAAAATTGTAAAACTGTCTCGAAGCAGCTTAGATCGATAGAGGAAATTCCATTCGCAACCCACTTCAGAAAGAATATGACTCTGGCAGAAAAGACTGCCCTGAACAATATGTCTAAAACAAACAAATATTAATGAAACTCATCAATAAATGATGAGGCATAGCAATTGTGAATAAGATAAATGACATTAAAGAAAGTTATAGACAGCTGCGAATTGAAAAATGTTCACTAATACACTTGGCGACATTGACTATACAGTGGATATTGTATACGAAATCATTTATCTGCGACAAGAAGATCATTGACGAGTTGATTTACAGTTCCCCATTTCCATAAGTAGAATAATTTGTACGCCACGATGATATCTCCTGCCAAAAATACACAAAACCAAAGCAGAAGAAACAATCATCACCCAACGTCTCAATAGAAATGGCTGCTCGAGCCCAATAAAACAAATGTCGGAATTTCTAGACCTTGTCATAAAACCAATCGTCCAAAACGACTTATAAATGCCAGGGACACAAAAAACTTTATTCTCTAGTTAGAACCAATTTAAAAAAAGCAAACTCTATTCGGGTAACGTTAGACGTGGTATCAATGTAGAAAAACATGCTAAAAATGAAGCCATAAATGCAGCGATCGTAGCGTTGGATTTTGAAACAGTACTGCCAACTGGTATGATACAAAAACCCACCATCAATGTACATGAAAGCCTAACTCTCGATTATTCTGAAACGCAACATATTTTAATTCAACTGAGAAAAATACAAACGAATCTATGGATGCAGCATGGGCTCACCAGCAATAGCTGATATCATATACCATGAAACGGAGAAAGTTATATTAAATCCCAAAGCGGTCAAATATTCGTATGGAAATTTAAAAGGTGACATGTTCATGGTTTACACAGGAATCGAACATAAAGTTTTAACATTCAGAACATCTGTCGAGGAGTGCAACACCCTGTACTCTACGTTCAACTTGGGAATTCATAATTGAACATTCTATCTATAAAATCCCATACCTTGACGCAAATGAGAGAGATGGCTCGATTTTAAAACCCACACAAAACCATCTGACTATATTTATCTGCCACCGACTTTCAAATGCTTCATGAAGGTGAATTACTCAGTTCATTGAAGGTGAATTACTCAGATATGTACATGCAACAACAATATGGACTTCATAAAAAGGTCAATTTCTCAACGCAAAATCTTCAACAAAGAGATTACAAAAAGAAAGACATAGCTTGTTGTATAAAAAGAATGTAACACAACGCCAGCCATCCTTCATCAACAAAAGTAAGAGTAATGATGTAACAAAATACACGTCAGCACAACCTCATCAAAACCAGTCTAATCAAATTATGTGATAAGAATCTGGAAAATTATGAAGGGCGATTAAACGCTGGCCATGGTTTTCCAGAAAACCTATAATAACGTATAAAAGGAAGAAAAACATACAATATATCCTCCTTCAAGCAAAATTCAAACACAAGGAGAGTTCAAATGAACGGTCTGAGCAACAATTCACGCAAATTCGGACCATAACATAATGATTTTAGCATCTCTCTTTGATGAACAATGGCTACCATTAAAATGAGCATGTGGGAATAAAAAACCATTCAAATGACTGAAGAAGGAACCCCACTTTGGCCCGAAACGCCGCTAGGAGGAATAACCAACATAAAACCTTATTTCCGGGACCAAGGTCACATTACGAGGGTCAAAGCACTATCGATTCACTAGTTTCTCACCATTTCCCTTATCACCAAACCACATTGATCTACTCACTATACCGTATCACAAGCAAAGGTAGAACCAGTGTGTGAAGTTGCCTTCATTTCCTTTATATCGATTCGATTTTCAAACACAACCATTTTTAGCAATCAATAATCTCATAAGAGTTTTTTACTTGTGTTGAACTTATTGGCTAAGTTTTGATACATTTATCTTTTATTTTAACTTTATGGAATATTAATACAAATTGTACATTACTTTTATACTATCATTTTGTCACGTAAACTTCATAATCGTCCATTTTGTAACTTTCGGTTGCCATTTTGGTTTTATGACGTCATCTTAATAATTAATTTGCATCAATTATCTGTTTTGTCTGTAATTTGGGGTGTTCATTTCAGTTCAGGTGATAAAATGCTGAAAACAGGCTTCATTAACAGTGTTTTAACATTTTTAGACAATGTTATGGCGGACATTTTGAATTTGGTCGGCCATTTTGGCTTTATGACGTCATCATAATAATTAATTTGCATCAATTCAATGTTTTATTTATAATTGAGAATGTTTGAGTCAGTTTATTTACAAGAATAGTGAAAACTGGCTGAATAAACTCTATTTTACCATTTTTAAGCGTTATAATGGCGGCCATTTTGAATTTATGACGTCATCGAGCCTTTCCGGTGGCCCAAATTTTTGGAGCAATAGCTAATTTTGATCTACACACATATGTGAACCTCTGTAGCAAATTTGGCACTTTTGTCATCCGTGTAACGATCTTGCTGTTTTTTGTTGCTAAGCCACCTGACTATTGAGCTAGAAGGGTAATGTGATGGGAGAAAAAAAACGAATCGGAATTTACATCAGTGTATGTAACTTTTCTCTCTCTTGAAAGCTGGTGTCCTGCAATCAAGAGAAATGAATCCTCTAAAACTCACTGGCACGATTGAATAGAACGATTTCAACTGCTTTATTTTAGCAACTCTGGTGGAAGAGAGATATCACAGAGAACTCTGCAGCAATTGGAAGATGACAAGAAAAGAGAAGACATCACTTTGAAAGAGATGGATGGACTTCTGAAAGAAATGGCCTTCAATGAACCAGGTACTGATTGGTCTACCGTCTAAGCTTCAGAGTAAGACCTTTCGTTCGCAAGATGCCAAATGATTTATACAAGATAATTGCAAGCGATCGACCTGCTAACCGTGTAACGTAAATGCACATGAAGGCAGATGTTACGTTGTATAAGTGCTAGTTTAGCAAATTTATATCAATACAGAAGGTCAATTTACCATTTTTGTGCTTTCCAGAAGAGATGCTGTTTAAACCAACAGCAATGAACTCATTTTCAAACGATTAAATTTCCTTCCAAGATCCCAAAATGTTAATATTGTGGCTTCGGCAGCCGATATAAGTAGATCACGTGAGCATCACTTACCTAGGCCTCTCTCTCTCTCTCTCTCTCTCTCTCTCTCTCTCTCTCTCTCTCTCTCTCTCTCTCTCTCTCTCTCTCTCTCATACACACTCCCACACTGACGAATAGTAACCACATGCACATAATACATTCAATTAAGATCTTTTGCATCCTTCGACAGAGAATATCTAATCTTAAATTCAATGTTGATTTTTCAGGCGGATTACGGCAGAGCGACCTGATAAAGAAATCTTATTTCCTTCATGGTTCCTTTCCTGCCGTTAGAACGATCCCATGTGTTGAAGTGCATCCAAGATGACCTGCGTTCAAAGAGGTTCAATCTCGATACTATAAACAACGACAAACTTATCAATCAGATAGCAGATGAACTGGTCTATCGTCCAAAAGATAAAAATGTTTTCTCAGAAACGGGCTGTAAAAGAGTGCCAGAAAAGGTTGACGTCATTATGAATGAAAGGAAACGTTCATATGGAAAATACTAATCATGAAAGTCATTAAAACCTTCACATAACAGAAGGTTGAAATTTCGGGAAAGTGCAGATCACTTGCATTCCATATTTGCTGATGGTAAACGTGGCTATCATCGTAACTTTATTTATTATTTCCTGAATACATGGCTTTATGTGCCCGAAAGCAGGTGACAATTTGCCCGACGCTAGTAGGGCAAATTGTCTCTTGCTGTGAGGGCACATTAACCCTTTTTTTTTCATTTTTGTCATTTTGGTCTAAAAATTTGTTTATCAAAAACTTCTCATCTGACAGCTTTGATATTTAGTAGACATGTTTATACGGATGATCTTAATTTAATATGATGAAATTATGATGGAATCTTTAATTACGTACTTTAGCAGCTATTTTTGCAATTTTGGTCAGGTCGACTTGAAGTGGGCTATTAAAGATTTCCTCCTTCATCATCATATGTTACAAAAAGTTATTCTCTACATAACACAAGGTGTAGGCTGTTAGTTCGCTTGTTTAAGATTTTCTGAGACATATCTTCGATTTTGTATTGTTTTGAATTTTTTTTCACAGAAAAAAAAATACAGAAATAGTCCTCTGTATTGATTGAAAATTTGCTTTGTAAATCCCTACAATGTTCTCATACATATATTGCCACGTCTGAATGAGATGAACATTTTTTTTTCTTTTTTGTTCTTAGTAAACGAATATCTTTGGCAACAACCATTTCCAATGCTAGTTTGAAATTTGGCATGGAGGATAGAGTGGTAGTACCATGACTTATTCAAATTGTGTTGATATGAGCAAAATTAATAAATATTGTTGAAAGACTTTCTTAATTTCAGCGATTTTTATACCTACAGGAACCAAGAGTAAGCATTTGATATGGTAAACTGTATATTGTGTTGAAATGCGGTAAAACAATCATTAGAAAGCACAGCTGCAGGTGATTTTAGCAGGTTTGGTCTCCAACAAATGTATTCATTTTCAAGGTTGTAAATAGTTAACACACTTCTTGCCATCTGGTCATTGTACCTCTTCTTGTTAACATGGTCAATACCAAGGAGTAGACATTTGATATCCCGGGGGTTCAGGAAGATTTATGAAAAAAAAAAGATTCCCAGCAAAAAATCAGCAAGAGAAGGCTTGACAAAAAGAAAATATGGGAGAGTTGGAAAAAAATAATATACGATGAATCAGGTAAAAAAATGCTATCTCATCAATCTTCCACGACTCCCCCCCCCCCCCCCAACCGAGATCAAAAGGTCCACCTCTGATATATTATTGCACATAATTAACAGCGATGTGTGTCGCATTTGAAGATGTCAAGTTAGGTCAGGATTTGATAGGAATAGTCAAGTTCACCACAGTTAAATTTTTTAAGTTGATTTCAATGTCATCATCCTTGTGTAAGTAAGTTTTGTAAGTTGTTCCAAAAGTAGATGCACCAGTTGTACTTGAAGAAAACAATGTTTACGTGTCCCTGTCGGAGAAATTTTTAAAAATATTATCAACAGTTGCAGCTCCTGCCCCATTACAAGGCTGACTTGTTATTTTTATGAAAATTTAATGATATTCACACATAAGTGTTCAATATTCCACTCTGAGCTTATATATCCCAGATATCTGGGATATATAAGCTCAGAGTGGAATATTGATATACACTTGTACATTTTTGACGAATGGTACTATCATAAATTTTTAGATTTTTTCGAGATTGAAGTCATAAATGCGACAAAACGGTTCTAGATTTTGTTTAATTATTACTAACATTAGAACCATAGGACGACATCAAAACGTTGGGAGTCAACAGGTCCCCCATAGGCAGAGCAAAACATTCAAGTCCCCCTCGACTACCCCCAGAATTTTCGTAGCCCCTCTGAATTCCTCCAGCCCCCCCCCCCCCCATTCCTCACCTTTTTTGAACGCGGTCTAATATTCCCTTTGCCAAAAATGTTCAATTCTTTATATCGCATTTTTTAATTCTAAACATCTGAATTGGAACTCAAAGAGGTTTCACACCTGCCATGATGATACGTCTTTTCGTCAGACGATGATTTCAGATGAATTTTATTAGTTCTATTAGGATTTTTCCTGCCAAAGCATTTTTAAAGTAGGCTAATTCTTAAAGCCAAAGTTGGCGAAACAGAAATACTTCATGAGTGCAGGCTTGGAAACAGATGAGATATCGATTAACTTTATATTTGCATTCCAAAATTGAACCCCTCTTCTTATTCAATTATATAGAAATTTTCATAGTTCTATACGTGCTCAAGATTATCTCCAACTTGGAGCTGTGGACACAATATTCAAAATGTGATGTAGCTGTAAACAAATTGCTGGTTCAGCGTGAAAGAACGTCTAAAGTTAACCTTTTACCTTGTACATTGAATTGTGGGAAGTTAAACATGGCGGCCCCCAAAGAAACACGAGCTGCCGATGTCGCTGACCATGATTCAGCGTCGGTTCCCTTTGGCGAGGGCGACTTCGTGCTCAGCAAAGACGAAAATAAGTCGGAAGAATATTTCAAAGAACATGGTTCTAGATCTCAAGTCGACACCAGCAACTATGGAAAGTTTTTAGGTGTTCTTGGTACTCGTCACTTCAAATGTATGAGCCGGATGTCCCATTCCTGCAGCTTCAGTAAGTATCTAGTATATAGCCAGTCGAAATAGATGTAGTAATGTGTGTTCCTAATATTTTTCCATTAGTAAGTTAATTCATTGCCTGCAACTAGTAACCCTACCCACGGTTACTCCACGACTGAGCTACAGTACTGTAGCTCGAGGTTTTGCCTGGGTATTTTGGGTTGGACTAGCTGCAAAATTGTAGCGCTACGGTGAGGCGGTCGGTGATTTTTGGTTTTTGCGACTTCGCTCACCTGTAGCGCAACAATAGACCACTTTCCCGGAAGTGGAAGATCGCGGTTTTTAGATGCGCGCGCAGGGTATTTACATCAACATACGACGTACGCTGGGGTGTTCGATCGACGGTAAATTCTACACTATACTAACAAATGATACTGACAAGTTCGTACGGACAAATACTGCTAATTTAATTAAAATAAATATATATTAGGCATTCCGTATTTGTATTATTTGATGAAATACATTTGTCATGCAATCTGCACTAATTCTTGATCGTAAGCGCTGGGCAAGTAGGGGGCAAGTAGTTGTAAGTCAGTGTGACTTGTTCCATACAACTTGCAGGCTTTCATAGCGTTGAACACTCGTAGTGTTAGAATTTATGTAATATTCTTTGGCGTTTATGATGAAAATGACCGGTATGTCAGCCTTATATTTTGACATGATTATCATTTGATTTTTGAAAAGTCTAAACTCTTTTTCCTCCAACTCCCTCCTCCGAGAAGCAGGTTTTTTCCGCCTCAGACCACAGCAGCAGCGCATACACCGGAACACCCCGGTGCGCGTAGTCTCGTTTTGAAATCTACTTCCGGGAAAGTGGTCTATGCCGATGGCCCTGTAGAGGTGAAAATAAGCGCACCCCATTGGACAAGGCGTGTTAATGTGAAATGCTACATATTTACTGCATTTGGTCGTACTGATTTATCACTACTGAAGACTCAATACTATACTTCACTAATCTTGTCGTTTATTGGGTTTGGAATTTGTTCATACACGTCGATCCATAAACATTGGGCGTGCGTTGGGCATCGGTGTTTCTTGGAGCCGCCATTACCGGAAGTTGGTAATCACATCAACACGCCTTGTCCGATGGGTGTGCGCTTATTTTCACCTCTGCAGGGCCATCGGCATTGTAGCGCTACTGGTGAGCGAAGTCGCAAAAACCAAAAATCACCGACCGCCTCACCGTGGCGCTACAATTTTGCAGCTGGGTTGGACTGGTTTTGCCGTCCTAGCAAATTGATTAAAACCAGATGTAGAGTACGGCGACATCTACAAACGCGTACTCGGTACATTCTCTTGCTGTCGCCTCTCACTACTAGGCGACAGCAAGAGAATACCGCGTACGCGTAAGTAGACTTTGCAGTACTCTACATCTGATTTTAATCAGATTGCCGTCCTAGCTTTTCTGAGAGCCACCATTACCAACTTCCGTTAATGGCGGCTCAAAGAAACATGCTTAATGTTTTTGGAACGTGATCGACGTGTTTAAACAAATACCAAACCCCATAACGACAAGGTTAGTGTAGTATAGCGTTTCGTCTTCAGTAGTGACAAATTGGTACGACCAAATGGAGTAAATATGTGGGATTTCACATCAAAATGCCACATCATGTTCTGCCCTTATTTTGAACGCTACACTCAGTGTGACAGTTTTCGGACAGGGTAGTGAATTTCGCTCAAAGCCGTTTCACAAATGATGAACGGTATGAAATCTTATTACCCTCAGTGTTCTCCACAAATGAAAATTAAAGGCGGGCGGCTAATTAGCATATGTATTTGCATAATATTTGCATACAATTTACATATCACCAGGCTATTCACAAGGCACTCCAGTGATGAGATATACTTCTGACATTCTCAATATTTTTCTCCATTCATGATTAATGGCAAGCTATACAATTTATTTTTACATTTAAATCCTGTCTATTTACTTTAAATAAATAATAAAACATCAAAAGTGAAAAAAAAACACATTGAACTAATACAAACAATACACAATTTAGTAAATATATTGCACAATACCAACATGAAAATTCAAAAGTAGGCCTACATGAGAAGTAATCAGTGTTCGAAATAATCGGTGGCAAATGGTGGCACGTTTTCATGTGACCCTCTGTTACTATATGTTTGTCTGTAGCCGGATTGGTAAAGCCATGAACGTCTTTTTTTACGTCCATGACAAGTTGACACGGGACTGAATAATGCACTAAGTTACAATGCGGAGTCAGCGGAGCATGCCTGCAGAGAAACATACGTTGACTTTAAAACTCAATTCATAATAAAGGGAGGCCCGAAAAAAATGATACCAAGTATTTCCAAGAGAAAGATTTGAAATTTCATCTACTCTTAGTTCGGCAAACGTACAAAACTTCGACAACTGCGCGGCGTAGGCTGCCATGCATGTTTGTGTGGAGCACGCTGGCGCACTAGATCTCGATCACACGCGACCTTTGAACTATACAGTAGGCCTACAGAACCGTATGTACGGTACATAGCTGCTGTATTCGGATGATCACACGAATGATGATTTTAGCTCGTGCAGTTTCTTTTTACTTCATTTCATTGTGCCTTTGATATTTTAAAACGGTCACGGATTTTGAAACTTGATCAAACGCAACTGCTTCTCAAAGTCAATCGAATGAATCCATGCAAGTTACGAATGCATGACAGGAAATGACACACATGGCTTCAACGTCATGTGGACGTACACGGATCTCAAAATGGCTAACTTGGCTCGGATACGCAACGACCTGAGCACGCGAAGTACCATACTTTTTTGCATCTGATATTTGTCTCAACCAATCGTACGATTTTAGCCAGATCTGATCGAAATCACTTTTCCTGACCTTCGGATCCTTACAAATACGAGACATTGGCGGCAATGGCAGTTGACAATAGCATAGATGCTTTGACAGAGTGTCCGCTGGCAAAAATGCAACACCGAGCATTCGTGTACCGTGTCCGTTGTATGAAATGGACGGTGTCTGTACGGTACGGTCGGCAGCTTAACACATTTCAAGCTTTTTGAATTGAAGTCTTAGCCAGTGTTCATCGGCACTACGGCCGTTTCACACTTGAAAAGCTTGCTGAAATAAGAGCGTGACACAATCGCCGCTGAGAAACATAGGTCTTCAACCATTTACTAAAGAGTATCGGCGCCGGCGGATATGAAACAGGATCGGGCGAAAAAATAAAGGATCGGGGCCGTCGAGAACATTGAAGATTGCATGCAGTCGCAAAACAAACCGACAGCAGGGCATGAGATTTAAAAAGTGCTGGTGAGCTGAAAATCACTCTCCTAAAATTATCTGCGGGAGTGTTACGAGAGTGATAAAAGTACTCCCCTGAAATGCATAGGGAGAGTGAAGCAAATAAAAAGAATTATGAAATCGTTAATTGTGTCTTGTGCATTCTACTTGAGAATATCTATTTTTATTTTTTTTTTCTGATTTTTGTTTTTGTTATATTTGTTTGTAATAGGAACTTAAGGTAAGTATTATTATAGTCAGAACCAGTATCGGCAATACAGTCCTGACCACTGGACTAGTCACAAAATACAGACAACTTACTGTGCTATGATATAACACTATCGATGTAGCACTCTGTAATTAACATTATTTATAACGACCTTGTAGCTAATTACAATCTACGATGACAATTTTCTGTTGACAAAATAATTTTTTCTTTTTATGTCTTCAGAAGTTTTACATACTCAGTTTTACTTCACAATTTTCCCTTGTTGCACTCCTCTCAGAACGTCTACTTTTGAAGTTCAATATCGCGATGCTCTTTTGTTTGCAAGGCTGGTTTTCGCCCGAGTGTGAGTGCTCATGGGTTGAATGAGAATAACAATGGCGGCGGATATACGAACGCTTCCCTCGCATAGAGAGAGAAAAGTAGCATAAGTTTATAAGCGCGGCTGAGCACATCGTGTACCTGAGCGAAGTGGGTGTGCTCGAAAACGAAGATCAGTGCAAGTTTTGGATTCAAATCGGCTGTTTTCGGCGGAGAAACTGCGCGCCGTATTTCCGAGGAGGTTTTCATAGTACATATGAGGGCGGCGATCATGCATCAAGATCAACGTCTTCAAATGTTTCTCCAAACTGCATAGTCAATTCTTGTCGAAATCTCTGTGCTCTTAATTCATCGAGAATACGGTTCTTCCTAATTATGCAGTCAGCCAACACTTTTCAAGAAAATGAGTACCAACAAATGAGGGAGGATCGCAAAAATTCGTGTTGAATGAATTGCCTGTATGATCTATGGGAGCGCCCGCTCCAGACAGATGCCAGGCTTACCGTACTTCAATATAGCAGTCGTGGTTGCGTACTCTGTACAGACATCGCATATAAAGCAACACAATTTGATGAGTTTACTAGCCACGGCCACGGCTAATCCCTTGTAGGGACCGTGTGTTTTCGGAACGCGAATAGCGCTGATCGCAAATGACGTCACTGTTCTCTCTCATTAATATGCATAAATAAACATTTGTCCGCATTTTCCGCATAAACGACGAAAATAAAACCTGCCAGTGTTAGAAAGGCTATTTAGCGTCACACTTATTCGTATGAATTGATAACTGAGACTACAAGCTGCAACAATAGCCGCGCATACAACGACAAAAATTTGTCCGAATTTCTGCATATTTGTCCGAAAGTCGCGCGCGTGCAGCTATATTTAGTAACAAAACCCGAAATCGCGATCAACGCTATTGATATACATGTATAGCAAGCTTAGAAATAGAAGACACGGTATGGGCGCGCACACGTACACATGGCCTTTGTTTCTCTTGTTCATATGTTCGCTACAATTTGATTAATTTTTACAAAAAAGAAGCTGAAGTCTGCAGGCTGTAGCCTGTCATTCCGATGATGAACACGTGCTCAGACGCCAGTTTTTTTGCAGTGCATTCATCCTGTGAACATGTCGCAACCTGTCCAAGTTGCCACGCGAGCGGAAAATCGTTTGCGTGGATTTTGATTTGCGCGAGCGCTAGGCGAGCGGAGCGATCGCTCGCCTCAAATCTCATGCCCTGCGACAGATGTGTGAACGGTCCCTCTTTATTACACGACGATGTCAGTTGCTGTCATTTTATTCAATAGGCTTTCAGATATTGTTCGGACAACTGACTGTGAAAACAGTTTAGGCGACAGAAAACAAAGTTGGGCGGGCGAGATTAAAGGCGGGCGGGCGAGATTAAAGGTGGGCGGCGACAAAAAGAAGCCGGGCGCACCGCCCGTCAAAAACCCCTTGTGGAGAACACTGACCCTACCCTTCGAAACTTTATTGTGCTTATGCTCAAACTGTTAACAGGACAGAAGTGGTATTTAGAGGTCAAAGTTGCCAAATTGTTGACCCCATGTTGAGTGCGTAGTAATTGGACTGCTATCGCAATAATCGGACGTCGTATTTGGAATATGATTATGGGTCCTACTAATTACTGCCCGTGACTGCCTGTAGCTGCCCGAGGACTGCCCGAGGAGCAAGTAGGCCAAATTTCGCCAATTTTAACACTAACCCAATAGCTTGAACTTACTGTGTATATCATGCCTGGCTAACCAAAAATATCATTGATTTGGTGTTTTCTGTAGCGGTTACCGGGGGGCTTTAGAACCCGCAAGACACCGGGCTTTCGACTAGAAAGATGTCCCCATCTTGATTGTGAGATCATGCCATTCAGTGCAAGGGATGGTAGGCTGTCAAGCTGTACGCGCTCGGCAAGGTTACTGTACCACCTCTCGGACAGAATGGTATGATCTCACTATTACAGCCCTGCTGTTAGCTGGCGACGCGATGTCGACGTCCTTCAAGCCCGGCGTCTTCTGAGTTCCAAAACCGCCAGAGAAAACATCAGGTTAACGCCAAATCAATGATACCCCGGTATTTTTGGCTGGCTGGGCATGATATAAATTGAACCTATTGGCCTAGTGTTAAAAAGGGCGAAATTTGGCCCACTTTTTTCCTCGGGCAGTTCTCGGGCAGTCCTCAGGCAGCTACGGGCAGTAATTAGTAGGACCAATGATTATAGGGGCTAAATACTGATATTTTGAAACTTCGAACCCCGATTTTCAATTTCGATGTGTTTAGAAAACTATATGGAAATATTTCGTGATAATTAGTTACGTTTAATCCATGGACGACGCAACTATATTTTGACGTGTATAGCGCTTAGATATCGGACACGGGCTGTCTCTGTGTGTTGCGTTCGACACCTTGTATCGTACGGTGTGGCTAACTTCGCCAAGTTTGTAGCCCGAAATAGCTTCTACCAAAAAAACTATCCAAAACGGGACAGCAGCGTCACCTGACTTAATATGCGGTAGCATGACTTGTAAAACGCTATCAATACGGAGCGAAGTGAGTACAATGAACAGCATGTCATTAAATGTCCGAAAACTGAGGTCGTCCGAAAACTGTCACACTGAGTGTACAGGGCCTTCAGCATTGTAGCTGTACTGGTGAGCGAGGTCGCAAAAACCAAACTCACCGACCGCCTCACTGTAGAGCTACAATTTTGCAGCTATTGCCGTCCAACCCAATTACCCAGGCTGAACCTCGAGCTACAGTACTGCAGCTATTCACGACTGTGCCCTACTTTTCCCTCAGTTGTGTTGTGTTTTTCGACAAGTCACAACAGGGCTGGGCTAAACTGACTTAGTACCAAAAATCACTTTGGGCTTGGTTAATATGTGGATTAGGTTTCTGATACAATAATATATATTTAATTTCTGATGTCCAAAGTAGAAGCCTCCCAACCAATGTAATGATGCTCAATCGAGACTATTGCTTGATTGAAAAGTATGTATTACTTTTGTAAATTAGTTCCAAGAAAAATGAAGCATGAAATCATCATGTTTTATGGCTTAATTTTCACAGCTTTGTCGTGCTGGTAAACTTTGAGATGTCTGACAATTGTTTTTCAGTGATATTGTTCAGGAGGAAATGGAGCACTTTGGATAGGGTGACCTGACGATTTTTAAAACTGAAATCTTTTGCCAAAATCTTGATGGCACCTGTTGAAAGTGTGGTATAAAGTCCCAATCTGGAAAAATGATTTGGCTAATTAGCATAATCACAATTTGGCAACCTCTGGAAATCAAAGTTTCCAAATTCTTTCTCTGAGAATATTGTAATGAGGAATAATAAGACAGTGTGACCAAAATTCGGACTCAATATGGTTTAAATGGCTGAAAGATGACTAGTAACTGTACAATTATGAGTCAGTGAAAGGTGCATTTATAGTTTCCAAATTAATTCCCTGAAATATTGTATAGGTAGATAAGTCCAGTGAAAGAAAATGGAAGATTGTCCTCACGCTGACCTTTGTGTTTCCAGTATCATGGATACAAGCCATTGTTTCTGGTCAATGACAGGTGCACACGGGTGAAAAAGCAAGTTGTTCAGGTACGGCACTATTGCAAACCTTACTTCCGCTTCGGGAAACCGTGGGCGCTTATTTGCACTGCATAGGTGAGCCTGTTTAGAGCAGAGAACCAGTAGAAAAATATCTAAGGTACAATTTACCCGCATGGCCATTCCTTCCCTTCTTAGAAAACAATGCCAGAAGTCATAGACGTTTCAAAGTATAAATTTCATCAGCAGTTTCTCAGAAGAAAAAAGACATTTTTTTGGAAATTTTTGCATTCATCTTGACTTCCTAGTCTTCACAACATTCACTGAGAAATGCAACTATTTCCATTCACGCGATCTCTCATCGCAGCCATTCGCGTGCGAGTAGACGACTTCCAAGATGGCATCCCCTTGGTATATGTATAAATACCAAAAGGAGCTTATATGGTGAGTCGGTGGCATCTGTATGTATGTATGTATGTATGTATATATGTTAGTATGTGCATAAGTATATGTACAGTATGTCCATCCATCTCAAAAACTCCCAAACTGCCGCACCTACCATCTTAGTGTTTGGTGTACAGGTAGACCCAGGGGTTGAGATGTGAATTTGTTCAAATGAACATGTCAGTGTCAAAATATGCAAATGAGGTAAGAAAAAGGGAAAATGTGAGGGAAAGGTGGCAGTAACTGCAATATCCTACATGGTGAGTCATTTCCTGTCATTGTTCATGAACTCTTACATATTGGCAGACTTGCTAAAACTAAGAGGGAATGTGTTAAAACATTCCTCTGTTATGCATGTTCCTAAAGTTTACCTCCATTACTTAAGTTTCAGACCTCATTTATTTTTGTCATTCTTGTTTTTCTGGTTTAAAGATTTCTTGAATGGACCAATTCAAACCAAATGTGAGTACACTGTCTTTGACGGTATTTTTATTTAGGTAAAATCATGGAGAAAAACTATGTTTATGGCTACTGTAAGTGATATGGTATTTCAGTGATGAACTTTCTTCTTTTTCAGACCCACATGTGAAATTACTTTTGGAAGCATTGAAGGAGAATGGATGGTAGGGATTAGTCATGTTTAAATACCCATTCACACAATTCAGAAGGCATCTATTCCATGCAAGATTACAAAATTGTTACAGGCAACAATGGTCGGTCAATATGTGACCATGCATCCACACTTATGAACCTAAATAAGATTTGAGCTTTAGATTACATAGTGACTTGCAAATACTAAACTAGTATAATGTAGATCTCATCGCTGTCAAAATTAGGGTCAGACACACACAGGACTTCTCAAGCACACTTTTGCAAGGATAGAAATCATAATCACAATTACGCTCAGAATGCTTTATGTCACATGCAGCCTTTATAAAACAACATCGACTTTGATTGTCAATGCATTCAAGGAGTGAGTTCTGTGTTTATATCTTCTTCTGTACTGTGAATATGTGAACTATACAGAAGCAAATTCAGAACACAGACTAAATATTAAACAGAGATTGTGGAATCCCTTACATGTGAACTCTTCCCTCCCCCCCGGCCCCACTATATCTTCATTTGTTATTCTTTAATGATCTGTGTATCTTAGACCATATAGGTAGATAATTTGTTCTTTATTGTGGCAGCCCATGCTTCATCATTGTTTCTGTGTCTGTTTCCTTTGTCTTGCAGTGAAGCATTTCAAGATCGTCATTTCTCATGTGAACAGTGTTCAACTGTTGTCAGCGGAGGATTTGACTCAGAATCATCACAGGTACTTGTCACCATTATATCAGCCTATGAATTTGAAAGACAGAAAGCAGATGCAGCATGAGAAACGAGTGATCAGAGTATTTCCTTTGCAGGGCTTTATTGGTAAACTTGTGTTGACATCTCTTGTCACCATTATATCTGCTTGTAACAGTTTTGATGAAGTTTCCATGTGTCTATGCTATGCTATGCTTTCCCTATGAATTGCACTGCACAAAATAAGAATTTCTTTTGCTGATTGAGGTTGCAAATTTCATGTTGCAAAGTTATCATCACTCTGTATCTTAATAGTCAAAATTGTAAAAACTTGAGTTGACTGTTACATGGCCAAGTAAAAAAAAATCAAAATGTTAATGCAATCATGAAGATGTTGTTCAGCAGTAGCAGTTTGATGCCATCTTTCTGTCTTTTCAGATTGTTCTCTGTCAGAACAACATCCAAACTCAGGCAGGAATGGATCGTGTCCTCACTCATGAACTGATTCATGCCTTTGATCATTGTAGGGCAAAGGTCAACTGGAATGATGTCAGACACTTGGCGTGCAGTGAGGTGAGGCACTGGATGGGGCTTTATCAATCGGATTAAAATCACATGTGCAGATGGGTCAGTCTTTTGGTCAATGCAGTAATGCTAATGACCATAACGCTATTGCGCAAAAGACCAACCCATCTCTACCCCCCCAATTTTCACCAGATTGGGCTTATCAGATGCCAGAGCTGGGAGATCAATAGCAAGTAATGTGTGTGGCCATCCACTTTCAAACTGTTGTTTTTATCTAAAATTGTGACAAGTGGTTTCATCCACCTACTTAGTATTCCAAAGACTGTCTCTTCCCCCACAGGCACATGGAATGTTCACTGTGGTATGGACAGAAAAAAAATGGAAGGTATGACACAGTTTTGCCCTCCAGGCCAAGAATCCCATACAGCATGACATTTATGGTTGAATAAAGGGTCTAAGTCAGTAGCTATATATGTGTTGTATTTACTGGCTAAGTTTGAAATGTTTGGCCCAGGACTTAGTCACAATATTGGCTCAAAACCATTTAAGCATGGCTGTTGCATACTAACGTATGTAAGAGCAGCGTATTGTCAAAAATGGAAGTAAATTACAATTAGCATGCATAACACTGGGATACTAGCTATCTATGTATAGATGGTGATTATTTCACCATAAGCAATGAAATACATCAAATTTTATTGTCGTTACTGTCCCAGAGGACCAAACTGTGACATTCCTTAAAATTAAAGCAAAACTGTGTGTTTCATATAAATATATACTGTAACATGCCTTCCCCCTCTTTACATCATACTGGACACTCTAAGCACCTGTGGCACACCCTCACCCCCACCCCCTGTTTGGAGAGGAGTATTGAGGAACTGATTGTATCTCAGAGAAAATTTTAACATTACACCGCAATTTCACAGTGAAAGGGCTAAATTCAAATCGCACCTTTGCAATGAAAACCTGTTTCTCATTTTTGCCAAATGATCATTAATCACTGAATCAAAAGATGGTCAAATGCAAGGGTTACTGAAAAATGTTTTTTGATCATAAGATAAATGTATTGGCTGAAAATTTACGACTCTTTGAAATTCGAGATGATTCTTACCAGTATTCTCAGTGTTGACTAAGTCGAAAAACAGTGAATGTCTTGCTTTCCTTTTTACACAGAGCTTGTAAAAGTAGCAAAGAATTGCCAGTGCTTTGGGCTTTGAAGTTTTTGCTGAAAATCTGTCAGGGATGCAAATTGTTCTGGAATGTGGCAATCTTGTCTCATTATTGTAAAGGACTATGCAGTGTCCAGGAAGTTTTATTACGCATGTAAATTTTGTTAGGTTGATCACTCTCTCTCTGCCAGGAGAAGTCTGTTAGAAAATGTTGCTGGTCTCACAATTGCACCAAAAAACGTGTTTTTCTACTTTTCATGTGTGAACACTGTAGTGGATTGCAATTCGTAAAATACACTCTCGGGCACTACTCAGTTTCAGCTCAATGCAATACACAGTAAAACAAGAATCAGGACATTAATTTCGACCACAAGGGAAATGTACATCCTAATTGTTGATGACTAGTGAATGGAGATCCAGCTATTTCAGAGAAAATAATCAGTTTCCAAGTACAGAGGTGGAGAAAGAATTGAGCGGTATGGGTAGCAGGCCAGAGTCAAGAATATAGATTGAAATTATATCCATTCTTTGGAGATACTGTATTTTGCTCTGAGTCAGTAGATTACTGTAGTCTTTATAACACGCCACATGTTCATTCCGTGTCGCGATTCGCCAGAATACGTCACGTGACGAGAAAATAGATACGTCTAGTCCCCATCGTATCGACAAAAGTGACGTCAGAGGGTATTTTTTGAAAAGCTATTTCCCTAGGGAAAAAGTTCTGACCAAATTTGGAAAAGTGCCCGGTCACGTGACCGTAGTGTCCTCTGCAGCTTTGCAACAATGGCGGGTGACTAGAACGTGATGTGCGTCCGGGATAGGTGACGACACATTCTCTAAAACAGATTTTCCAACATTTTCCAACATTCCAACAGCCGTAGGAACTTGAATAGCTCATCGACGGAAAAGATTAAGGTACAACTAAGGATGTGAGTCGCTGGGTATGCTTAGAATATTTTTTGAAAGAAAGTGGTACCACGTACAACTGAAAGCGCTGTGGAAACATCGCCCAGTGAACTTGTCAAAATGGATTGTTGCGGTGCAAAATATAACAATACAACATGAGCATGTGGTGTGTTATAAAACACCTATAGCCTGGTCTTTATTCGGGCTATAGCGCTCGTCTATTACCCCTCGTGGCCGTGAGTTACCAGAAACACATCGCTATACCCCTCGGCCTACGGCCTCAGGGAATAGCAATATGTTTCTGGTAACACACGGCCCCTCGGGGTAATAGACGGGCGCTATAGCCCTCATGACCAGGCAATAGGTGTTTTAGTAGTCTGTATATTTTATAAAAATAATGGTGCACTTGTAGATGGAGAATATATACATTATAGTAGCATAATGATGAAGTATGGCTGAAGTATATTTTCCACAAGTATATAACGTCAAAAATTATAAAATTTTAAAGTTACAAATAAACAGTGTGTTTCATATAAATTTTAATGAATCAAAGTGCCCCATGCCTATCTCAGTCCAGTAAGCTCAGTAAATGGAAAGTTGAAAACTTGGGCCGTAGACGTAAATGCTGGCATATGGTTTCATTATTTTCTTGGTGTAGATCCGAGCAGCAAACCTGAGTGGAGAGTGCTCCTTTGTCATGGAACATGTGGGAAGATTCCATAGAATGCAGTACGGTTTCATGAAACATCATCAGGTGGGTTGAACTAACTGCAAGAAAAAGCACAGATCAGTATCATGAGAGTTCAGCATGCTCATTTCAAAAAACAAAAGTACAGTACCAGTCTCTGACAGAGCAGCATTGCTGGATGAAAAAACAGAAGTTACACTGATTGCGGACGATGAGGGCAGCATACAATGAATCCTCCATTGATATGTTAATATGTTTTTAATTTTGCAAATATATCTATGCTCAGGGAAGACATGACTTTATCATGGGACAATAAATTTTTCTCAATGAGTCATTGAAGTGAATTTTCCTACAAAAATTAACTTGATTGCAATAGCATACGGATATTTTGTCATTGAATTGTCTCTTTCTCTTTTGAAACCCTTTATAGACCTGTGTGAAAGATAGAGCTATACGGTCAGTTTTAGCAGCCAGAGAGGTACCAAGGCCTGTAGTGGAAAAAGCAGTGGATGAGGTCTTTGATTCTTGTTTCAACGATCATGAACCATTTCACAAAATACCCAGGAATAAATCTGACGCTAAAGCTGCATTCAGGGAGCGTTATCAATATGACCTTTAGCATCAGCTTCAGCTTCTGCTTTGGAATTTCCAGTCACGGGACAATGGACTGCATTTAGCTTGTGGGGCCATGGAGAGGTCACACTTGCTCGGCCTAGGTGATTCAATGGGGAAGTATTTCTACGAAATTTGTCACTTTTCTACAGAATCTGTGAGTCGGTGCTGGGTGGATGCTGTACTTTAGACCGTATACACACAGTCTTGTGTGTAGTGAGGCATTTAAGGCAGTACAGCTTAAGTCAAAAAAGGTCAATGACACTGAAAAGAAACTAATAGCATGTGTGTGTGTTATGTGTATACGCATAGGTGTGTGGTACCTTTCAGATTAAAAGTTTGAATACAATGATTTACAGGAATGTCATTAACAAAGGAAATGAGATCAGAGAGTGACGCTCTTACAAGTCTACTCCAGACGAGTGGAACCTAACTTTATTTATTACATAAAACACCCTATGAAACAGAGGTGAATATTCTTGGTATATGTTGATCATGAATCTCAATACCAAAGGAAATATGACTGTGAAAGCTATGGACTCACATTTCACCACCAGGAAGTTGTACCACACATGAAAAAAATCTGTAAACTCTGTTACAAAATATTGATTAAAGAGACTTTTTTTAATGATAATTTTGGGCTAGTGTCTTTTAATTTCTATTTTAAGGAACTGAAATCATGGTGTTTTTGGTTTCTTGAATGTCACATTGCAATGACTCTCTGACATTTCGTCAGGAACGCAGGGAGGATCCATCGTTCATTCATGACTCGCCCACATACGCAATGTTACTATAGAGGGGTACAATGAACGACTGGAGTGTGACGTACATTACCTCAGTGCATGTATGGTATCAGTTACAGTCCAGTATTACATCATATTGCCCATTGATACACAGGCTGCCAAGCTTATTGGACAGTGCCTCACAGCATACAGGTATTCAATAAATAAGGGTATTCAATTAATTTGAGTTAAGGGTGTTAAAGAACAATCAACAACCTGGCAAACCTGGAGAATACAGAGGTAGTGCCACGTTGTAGTACAATTAACATTATCTTAGGGGGTTTTCATAGTTATTCACAATTATTGGCACCCCCAGACAGGCATTGATTTTTACCACAGGATGTGGTCCAGTGGTCTTCAGATGTGCCAACAACCCTGGACCGTTGTAGGTCCAATTACCAATTTGTCAGTAATATGCTTGTCTTAGGGGGCCTTTCTTCACAAAATAGAAACCTGCCACCTAGTTTGCTGTGTAATTTTCATACAACCCAACATATTTCAACCTCACTGGGTAGTGTGATAATATACACAGCATGCCATAAAGGAATTTCACTTGCTGAAGCAGACCTTCAACTGTATTCTGTTTGCCTGAAATATTACATGGATGTGTAAATTACAAATAGGAAGCTCACTAACAGGAGCTCTGTCATGTTAATCTCAAAGACCACACTTCCCACTTTCATTTCCCTGCCAGATCATGAACATTTAATGACTGTGACATTTCATAGAGGCAATATTACCTGAAATCAACAGAGGTCTTCCCTTTTGTTTGTACATTTCCATTTGACAAATTTCCAAGTACCGTAATATCGTTATCTTTGATAATTTAGTGCTGATGATCCTCGGAGAGTTTGCACTCGTTGATATCATGTGATATCATGTGAGTAATTCGAATAAGAAAATCCAGCTGAGTGGGAGGAAGTAACCAAAAACAATGGTTTTGAGGTGTGTGCCCTTCAAGCTGGGAATTTATCATATTTTACCCAAGACTTCACAAAGAGGATTACGCAGACGGTCTTGCAAAACAGCACTACTTCATGGTCATCTGCTGAAAGTTGTGACTGAGTGGGTAGAAGTAAAACAAAAGGTGATGGTGTCATCTCTCATCTGATGATGTCATTACTGCACGTGCTTCAGGATAGGAAGTCAACTTGTTTAATTAACGTAGCCTTAGCCGTGGCTGAGAGTAGACTGGGAAAAAAACGGAAACAATATAACTGGCATCAGTAATGTTTTGTTGACATGGGAAGTACGGCATGTGCATTGTGACACCCTTGATTCGTTTATTATGCCGAAGAATCAGCCCCTTGCTTAAACAGAAGTCCAATAGAGGTGTGGTTAACTTTGTAGCGGCTGAATTTGATGTGAATTTTTAACTGACACCCTAACATACCATTCTGTCAGCGATGTAACCATGAGCAGAAAGAAACCAAGAACACTTCAAGTTCTGCAAAAACCCCGGGTACTTTCATTTGGTTCCACGTCAGTTTTTACAGTGGCGCGAGGTACAAAGTGTTTGATATCAACAACCACTTGGACTTTGCGAATCTGACGTCAACTAGTCAGGTCACAAGGACGTCCTATAGTGGTGACACAGCAAATTCTAATACTGTTAATGTGCAAAGTTCAATGTACACTGATAAGTTATGTACGTCAGTCACCAGGCTACAAAAACATTGCTCCCAATACATTCACATCTCCAAAAATAGGTCCTGTTATTAAAGTATCTCAGGATTTTTATCAGTGATTCCAAAACCTTTAACAACGATGCTTAAATAACATTGCTACATTGTATTGTTTGATGTCCAGATAATTTAATACCATAAAAAGCATATGATTTCTTTAAATGCGCATGTGCACTTACATATGAAACAGAGATAAATTATTGCAAAAAATAATAGACATATGACATTTCTTATTCCCAAAGTCTACTATTAATACACGTGTTCCAACATTGAATTACATTTCCATCATATTACAACAGCAATCACGGGTGCTGACAATACATACACAAAACCCATTGGTACTACTAGTATTTCCGATTATTAAACTTGTGCACAATCATCAAACTCTGCTTGACAATGGAAGTGAAACAAAACAACTGGAACAAACTATTTATAGAAGTTAATTTACATTTAACAGAAGTTTTCTTCTCGTCATGCTGAACATCCCCTATGGTGGGTAAGTTTCTATCTACAAAACTGTCGGCCAATATATCATTGGCACACTAGCTTCCCCATTGATGGTCTAATAATGAGCCTACCTCTATACCTGTTCTCAGGAGTACCACATTATGACCTAACTGATCATATCATATTCAACCTCTCTCCAAAAAAATATTATAAACAAGCATAATCGATGCTTTGCGCTTGCCATCACATGTCTGGTGCAGACTTTTCATGACTACATTTCCAGTGGACAGCTGCATTTCAACTAATTTTGTTTTCATCTGTTTTGATGTTTATTTCCCAGTAACAATGTAATCATATGAGCAATTAAATGAAATATATACATCCGTCTTACTAATAGACAATGTGGGTATTTGATATAGACGTGCTCACCCTTACAGTTAGGACTTTCAGCAAATTGCTCAAAACTTAACCATTATAAAACTTACAAATCTACAGCAATACATGTATGCAAGTGTTCTCCTTTGCATGTATAGTTACTTCTTACGACAAACTCTATCCATTGTTCAATCACTGCCAATATCTGCCATGCTCCATTCTCTTGACAAGTTCACATGGACAATTTCTCAAAGACCTTACTAAGCACGGTAAACCACCAAATGCTAAAAGTACAGTTTTATGTCCTGCTTCTGTCATTCTCTGACTCAAAGTATTTGTCTGACAACAAAACCTCCATGACTGTGTCAGAGGGTTTGTCAAAAGTATCAAGAATAACATCATTTAGCAGATTTGAATGGGAAGAAATAATTTACAGAAAACAAGTGATGAATACAATGATTGGTGTGAAAGTAATGCTGAGGAAGAAAAACAACTCAATAGGACTACTCTCCCTGCTGTATAGTGCTAAAAAGATTTTACTGCAATGATTAAAAGAGGCTTTTAGTTAACACAGTGTTTCATCCCTACAGCCAGGATTGTAATAGTCAAACACTGAAAGGAAGGGGTGAGGTTGGGATGAAATGAGATGCCATCAAATCATGCCATCTCCTGATAATATACTTTGCTATGGATTTCAACATCCAAAAAAATCCCAAAGCCCTCCCTTTCAATGTGGGGAGGGCATAAATACCCCCTTTATGTAGTACTCTGAATGAAACACTGTGATATTTCAATATTGCAGAACGTTTACTCTGCCTCTTAACCCCTACATGCATGGTCTTTCACCAAGAGAAAAATGCTGATAAAAGGGTGCCATAAATAGAATGAGTGACGGAGATTTCATTGTTGAAAGAACAAGGTTAAGTACATGGTCTTTGGAATTGATCATTATGAATTGATTTCTACAACACGGATTCAAATAAAGACAAAGTGAACTTAACATTGAAATTACAAAAAATTTCCTGTCTCCTCTACTTGTCAACAGTCAAAAAATTTCAAATGCACACCTCTGATGGCCTCCTTTGACTGATTATTTGAAAATGGCCTGTTTTGAAAAACATAATAATAAATCTCTGGTGATTATATATTGTCTTTCTGTCTCTTAACTCAGTTTTTATTTTCCAAACAAAAAGCTGTCACTGTTGAAATTATTTTGGACATTACTGTACTGCATATTGATTTATGTTATTTCTCTACCTACACCTCTCTTGAAGAACCTGTATTCAGCTTGTCAAAACAGACTGCAAAGATAATGGATCCACTGAGGTTGTTTAATACACACTTGGTCTGGACATTTACTCAGACTGTCAAGAATGGCAATTTGAGCAGGCTGTGTTGACAAGCTGGATACAAGGCATTTCAAAATAACCTTTAGAAACCTACACTGAAACACGGAACAAAAAATTCCTCAAAAAAATCACAGCTTCCATTCCACTTATCATTGCTTGTCATGATCTCAGAATTTAATTCCAAAAACATGTTTTGAGGAAATGCTTGACACAAGTACCTTATACACAGGGAGCATCAGGCAATTGTAAATACACAGAACTATATGTAAAATCAGAATAATTAAACCTCTGTAAGTGTTTCACTCTTCGAAAGATCTCAAAATCAAAAATTTGACAAGTATTGGCCATAAAGTTAACACAGCATATTGGGTCAAAGGTCAATTTATTTATAGAGGTGGACAACTTTATAAAATTCCGTATGTACTGAATGTAAGATATTAAGATAGGTCTAACACCTGCCATAGCAGAGTTGCCTTCATGAAAATGTCCAAGATTGTAGTTGAGACTTGCTTTAGCAGGGTTGCCTGAGTAGAAATGTGTAAGATTGTAGTTGAGCGATCAAAATCACTAAAGCCATGGGAAGGATCACATAATTTAACAACAAATTGATAGTATATAGTCATATAGTTCAATGGGAGGTAGCAAAACATACTGCTATATTAAGGTATACATTCTCAATGAATCAAAAATATACTGAATTGTGGTTGGCATTTCTCTCAAAGATTTCATAAAAATTACAAAACAGATAAATTCTGACTAATCAGAGGGAGTTTTCTGCTCTCAGCAAGATCTTGTAAACATGGAAGATCCTGCACTTTGCAATTGCTCCAACTGACTGTTGAATTCTCTGAAGGTTATGGAATGTCACAAAAAATGTCAAAAAGAAAAAGACTACAGCCAAAGAGAGCAACTTGACATGGTGAAGGACTGAGATTGTAATATAGCAGTCACTGATCACTTATGCCAAGACTAGTAAAGTCAAACGTGTTACTTTGATTGTATAGTTGTTTTTTTGTCATTCAACAGATACATACATGTGTGTATTTGTGCATCTACATCACAAACACACAGAGCTGAACAAAATATCACTTTCAAAGGTTTAATAGTCCTACCAAAATTATCATTGGCTGTTGTTTTTGAATACATTGATAAATACATGATTTAGTGTTGCCATGAAATTCAACATTAATGCATCAGCGTTAAACCTAGATCTGTCACACACATAGAACTTTGAGCCCTTACATGTAACACCTTACACCTACTGTACACCAAACAAAGCATGGTTTGTATCATGTCGCCGAGCAACGCACAAAGTTGAGATGTCAGAGGGCAAAGTTCACCCAGATTGTCCAGGAATTCGTCATGTCAAACCGTATCGGTGAAACATATGATGTGTCCCATGACATCAGATGATGCAGTCCAGAATGTGGATCTGCAAAGTGTCCATGTCAGGATAGCTTTGTTCACACTTCGGACAGACAAATTCTGGATTGTGGGCAGCTTGGTGTTCATAGCTTCCTCCCTGAAACAGGAAGAAAAAAAATAACTTCATCAGAATTTATTTTTGTCTGATAAGATGTGTAACTGTTGAACAACTTTTCCTCATATTTTTGCTGTTTTTTCCAACTTTCAGGCCTATGTAGGTCACTATCACTGAATTCACTTCTGCTGGGATTTTCTGAACTCATGTCTTCCCTGTTCCTATCTGTACAAAGCCTCCACAGTCAGCAGGGATTGTTTTTCAAATAAGGAAATCCTCCTGTTACAGAATTCACATAATGGATTCAAGTTTTGACCTCGAAAGCCATCTTTGCCCCAAAGTTTCCTAAAGATCTATTTCTGTCCAATTGGGTCACCTTACAAATGGAAGGAAATGCTATTAAGTTCAGTATTCCAAAATATCCTATGTCTGCCCATGCCAAAAATGTATGAAAATATCTGCTTGAAGTCAAAAAAGACATTTCACACTGTAGATTTACAGTACATGTATGTATTTGACAGGTTGAGAAATTGAGGAGAGTAAACTCTTATTCTATTTTCTTACCTGATTTGCCTCAGCTCCTTCTCCTCTTGCGATCAAGATATTTCCCCCTCTGTGATCATCCTGGTGACCCATTCCATCAGCTATACCAACCACGCCACCACGAACATCCCTACCTGGTCGATCAATGCCTTCACCATCGGGGTATAAGCCTGCCGGATACATGTAGCCACGCCCTGGCTGCTGGAATCCAGCCCGTCCTCCAGGGTGCGCGCCTCCGTGTCGCCTCTGCATCTCCACAAGCTGGTTGTTGGTGTAGGTGTTCAGCTCGTCTTGCAGTTGTTGATTTTCCAGGCGCAGCTGCATCATCTCTTGCATCATTGCCTCTTTGTCGCCATGAGCCTTCTCCCTGGCCTCTCTCTCCGCTTGGAAGTCAGCTTGAAATATGTCAGCCTGGCAACACAAATGAAAATAAATAAACAACGATACATAAAAAATAGTACATTTGATACCTTGTCTGTTGCTCCATGCTCTCGTTTTTACAACCTTTGCTATTTTTATGAACAGAACCTTTCTTTCATTTCATTTGCTCTCCTGATGTTTCAGTAGAGACCCTGAATGATCAAACACGTATTTGCCAAAGCTACGTTTACAGCAGAATTTTTATCATCAATACTCAGAGATAAACTGTTTCCTATTGCTATAAAGTGTCTGCCTTACCTGAGCTTTGAGCACAGGTATGGTGTCTAGTTCTCCTTGGACTGTCATTAATTTATTCCTAAGTTCCTTGATTTCATCCTCTTTGGCTGCGATGGCTTCATCTGCAGACACTAACTGGGCTGTCAAGTTATCGATCCTGGCATCCTTGTCCTGGATAACCCTTGGGTCAGCTCCACCCTGTGGATGAAAACAAGTACATTACGATTTCCCTTCACAGATACTGAAAGTCCCTTTTCCACAGAAATCCACCAGTTGTCACAACACATGTTATAATTAATCATGAAATCTGAGACAAAACATGGTCTTCTGCATGATAGCTACGCACACAAGTTACATCATGTCACAATCATCTTATCACAGGTATGAAGAAAGTTTTATCCGTACCTTTCCTCCCTTCTCCATGAATTCATTGTGTGTTTTCCACAGACTTTCATACTCTGTAGCAAGCCTGGAATGCTGGGCCCTCAGCTCCTTCACGTTTGCCCTGAAGGGGAAAAGTAAAAAAAAAGACTCCTTAGCAGATCTCTGTACATCATTATACACACTCACCCAGACACACATACACACGCTCTTACACACAAACAAAATGTCTCATTGCAAAAGCAAGAAACTTCAAAATAACACTTACAGGCAGCTGACACATGCCGCATATTTGTTGTAGTCTATTTACTATTAAGTGTTCAAAGATAAAAATCCTGTTTGTGTTATGTGCAGTTCATCATCGCTTACCTTTCTTGTGCACAGGCATGTCTCTCTGCTTTCAAAGTCTCATCATAACTCTGCATTTCAATCCTCAATGAATCAATGAGAGAAGAGTCTTTTTTGCACCGCTCATCATACTCCTCTGTTAAGATTAAAACCTGCCTCTCTGCTTCAGTCATTCTGCATAGTATAGAAAAGAACGTAAATCAGAATTTGACCAAAAATTCTAAAAGTATCATTTGGAAACATAATAAGGCATCACAAAATAACACATTGAACAAGGACTCCTCTCAAATACTCATTGTGCTGACTCTACACACAAGGTAAAATTATGCCATTTTGTCATGAGTATACTTTGAAAATTACAAAAGATTATTTATACCGAGATAAAAACTCCATTTTTCAAAAGTATAAACTGAACCACTCAATCCACCATCATGGCTGATTGGCACTATCCCCGCATAGATTTTTTATTTCACAGATGGTCTACTTTCCATGAAATATAAATCATATCATAACCACTAAAGTTTGCCCATGTTTTCCTCCCATGATCAGTTTTAGCCTCAACACATTACGTGTACGTACTTGTGCCTGTAATTCTTCACTTTTTCTCCGGCCTCCTTCAGTTTCTCCTCTGTGTCACGAAGCTCATTGACAAGTGACAGAACCTGTGATTTCAGTCCCTGTATGTCATCACCAGTATTCTCAAGACTTGTATGGTCCTGAAGCAAAATGGCCAGTATACAAAAAGTTTATAAGACTACATCTCAGAATCTCTGGCAAAATACTTTCTGTGATGAATTCATCTAAACACATCCTCAACACAGAATATTCTACATAAATACTTGGGTGTACAAACAAGAGATACATGGTAATATTTGTGTCTCTAGTTTTCCATTGGAATATTTCCTGTTTAACAGCAATTTGTTCTGATGAAAATCATCAACTTGATGTTATGTAATATGATATTACAAAAATTCAAATGAAAAAATGAAAGTGATTCATTCTTTCGGAAACATTTGTATTCCGGTGAGTAAGTTTTCAGTACCTTGTGTGCTGTAACTGTAGATATTTATAGTGATCACTCTCCAAGTAGTCTAACAATATATTACAATATCTTTCATCAAATATTTTAGTACTGATCATTCCCTACAGGTATTCTGTACTTTCTGTCTCTTCATTGCACATCATTTTTTTGTTATGGGTAGTTAGCCCCCTGGACTACCGACAGGACACTTAGCCTAGCCATGCCATACTACTTACCTAGGCCAAACTTGTGGGAGGGGAAATGTCTGTGTGGTGAGGTGAGTGTCTGGGGGTTACTGTCCTAATACCATGACTATTTGGTTTAATATGAAAGCCATGTCTACTTTTATGTCAAACAAAAATACATACACAATAAGAAGGTCAAAGTCCATGATATATCAATTAAAGGCACTACAAAAACACTTAAGTTGTCATTAGCCTTTATTTTCCCGTACCTGTTTTTCATTGGCTGTTTTCACTTGGGCTGACAATTCATCGATTTGTTTAAGCAGGCGGTTCACTGCCGTTTGGTGTTCCTGTTTCAGCTGGGATACCCTGCTATCATGTGTGGATGTGTTGGATTGAAGTTTCACCTGTGCATCCCTAAACTTCACCTCCAGCTGTTGCCTTTGGTTTTGCTCTTGACTCAACAGATGCATATACTCATCCACTTTCTCTCTCTCTGACTGCAGTTGAACCAGCAGGTCCCGCACAGTGTGCTCTGTCTTGGCTTTCTGTTTGCTGTCACTTCTGGTCATTTCTCTTCTCCCACTCCCTGTAATGTCCTCTGGCACAGTGCTGGCCACAATTGCCTGTTGCCTTTCATCTCTCTCAACCATGCAGTACTCAGTTTGCATCTGTCCCGCAGAACTCTCCAGTTCTCGGAAGTTGTGCAGCCCGCTCTCCGGAGGACTTCCAGATGCCTGATATCCTTCCAGTCTAGCCTGGAGTTCATTGTTCATTGCAACCAAATCCTGTTTTTCAATATTCAGTCTCATTGACATCTCTTTGGTTCTCTGGGACTCTGTTTGTGTGTTTGTCAGGGCATTCTCTAACTTCTCCACCTGAGCGTTCAGGTCTTCATTATCTGCTTGTAACTGGGATTTGATCTCTTGTACTTGTTTACAATCATCCATTAATTGTTGGATTTGTGACTTGTAAAGTTCCACTTCACTCTTTCCATCTGATTCATGTTCTGAACTCCTGCTCGTTAATAACTGCAATCATGAAATGGTAATGATTTAGACATGTTACAACAAATTAAATCCTGCTCCTACCACACATGTATCTTTGATGATCTTCTCAAGTCATAATGATATAGTCCAACACAATTTCCTACACTGAATGCTCTTGTTTACTAGTTTTCAAAACACCATGAAAATCATTTTTGCAATATTAGACATACATGTAATGACATTAGGAATGACAACTTTCACTCATTACCTTGTAACATTTTTAAAAAATACAATAAAAAAGTTTCTCAGGTGTACCTGTGGCATGAAGGTTCATTTTGGATTTTAACAGCATAATTTCCCATGTCCCTGGGCAAGAGCAATGCTACGAACATTAAAACTTACGGGTTAATAGGGAAAAATAATTTAGGAAAAATAAAACTGAAAGAAGATTAAAAAGGCAATATGTTCAACACCAAACAACATGAGAATAGTCCTTGACAATAAACTGGTATACCTTTTCAATTTCAGTATCTTTTGCTTCGAGTCTTCTCTTCATGCCACCCAACTCTAATGTTAGGGTGTCAATCGTTTTTTCCAACCTGGAATTTTTAGCATGCAGTTCTTTCTTGATTTTCTCAAGTTCATCAATCTGTGACACTAATTCTTCTCTGACTGCTTCACCCTGCAGATGAATCAAATGAAATAAGTCAGCTACAAGGGATTCCCGTATAACGTTCTTGTGACTGGGATTTTCATGCGTTGCAATTCAAAACCGTGGAGAGGTTTACGCAAATGAAAAGGAACGGTATGGGTAGACCTTGGCCACTAATACAGGTCATGACAGAAAACAACATCTTGAAGATGTCTCTTTGATATGGAGAAAGTGCTGAGTCTTTTGCTAAACTGCTTTCTAACATTACATTGGTCTACCTTCAACGTTGGCCTATCAATAACTTAAATTATTCAATATCTGTTGCTCTAACTTCTTTGACAAAGTCTTATGATGATAATCTATGCCATTTTTTCATCAATCCTGGCATCCTAGCTCTTAAGCTAGCCGCCGTTCTCAATCCCAGGATCGCGCATTAGTGGGTACTCCACCCTGTCAACATAGTATCGTTTTCATTGTTTTGCGTCAAACACCGCTATATTAGTAGATTTACAAACATAAATTCACGTCGAACGTCGATGAGCACGTCGGAGTACGTACATTTTGGCATGAGGTGTTTTCACCATACTTGGTGCGTTCGAGTTACAGATTTCACCGATTCCAGCAGTGTGTCGCTTGGCGCCGGATGCAGACAGTGTCCTCGACCATCTTCCCCCCATACTGTCTATGCCTCGATCCACAAAATTACAAGTCAATATACTGGTATGCAAAAAACACGATCTGTATCGTTCGAATCTCTCAAATTCTTAGAAGTAATGTTTTATTAAATTTGGAAACATCGGTGTCGAAATAAAATAAAATGAGTATTTCCTGAAGATTGAACCATGATCCCGACGTACTCAAGCAGCCCAACGTAAAACTTTTATGAGGCCAAGATGGCGGTCAGAAGTAAGAAAACAAGTCCAGATCATCGTGCATTACATTATTTGCCAATTTGTGTACCGAGACTTCGTTTGAATTGTAACCAAAAAAGTACAAAAATCAGATGCATTTCGAAAACTCGGACAGGGAATCTCGTAAATTTCTCAGACGTAATGAACTTTGATCGATATGCAGCGGAACTGCATGGCGTCGGTTATCGATAAGATGGCACTTGCTCACGAGGCTACGTACACTCGAAGTGACGGCGGAACGAAACAGAGGAAGTCAAATCATGCTATTTTAGCTCCATGGTCAAATAAACATTTCGTTCATTAGTAGACTCACAGAGGTACAAACGACACTCCATGGGAAACTATCGGGGAAACTATACACGGATACCGTATCGCTTCAAACCTCTGTGCCGGGGTATTGAACATTTCTTGATTTGTCATTCTGAGTTTAGCATCATTTGTTTGGCAATGACAACGCGTCTATCTGACTCCGACTCTCTCGGAAGTATTGGGATATCCTTGACCGGACACACGCTTGGCGTGATGAGCGACTTTTGGCCCGAAAACAGCATCTGATGCAGGCCGATGACGTTCTCGTCAAAAGAAGAAAACTGATATGCCATTTTGCGTGACTTTTGTTGTCCGATCGTTATATCCAAATTTGCCCGGCGTACCATACACATTTGCCATTGTTGGGTGTACGGTAGAAGCCACAAAACCAAACCAAACGGCCCTTTTCAGGGCCATCAAACTTTCCAGTAAGAGAGAACCCGATAATACATTTTCTTCTTCACGGCACGGTTTGTGGAGGGACCGTGTCCACGGTTACTAAGATGTAATCGACTTGAATGTCGTCTGATCAGATCACGTTTTTTATCGCCAGAAATGCGGCGGGTAGGTGCAAAAGTTGGAGAACTGTGAAGAAACTATTGCGCACGTCTTTCGCCACTGGAAATCTTGACACATATTTTATTTATTTCAGTCACCATTAGCAGATAAGACGAATGCTAATCGACATTAGGTACACATCCAGCTGACTCGTGTCTGACGTTGCACAAGGTTTGATTGACAGTGATATTCAAATCCCAATCGGCGTCGCCTGGGTCGACGCTCTCACTGGCCACGCACAATTACTCACTAATATTGTCCCGAAAACTTATCGTTTTAGAAAATATGGAGTCGTTATGTATTGATCAGGTATTTACCCTGCTGTAGAGCATTCCCATTTCATAAATTTTCATAAAAAACACGCAAAAACCGCAATCTGTGGAGCTCTAAGTTCAAGTTACTCGCACGGCGTCTCTTTGCATAATGAGCGTCGTCTCATGTAATCCGGTATTTATAACCAATGGGCGTCCTAGCTTTAAGCTTCCCTACGTATCTACCCATCAGTAACACAGATATATCGCCAATGAAAACTTTACTTTCATCTACTGATTGTCTGCTCATAGAACCCATCCACAGTTCACTTTTCTCTATCTATCATAAAAACTGGCAAAACAAACACTCACCTCTTTTAATTGCTCCACCTCTCCTGCCATTTTCTCCTGTTGCTGTCTTATCCTGTCCTCCAATGTTTGATTTTTCTTTCTCAATGCTAAAATTTCTGTTCTGGCTTGGTCATGTTTCTCCATATATTGCTCTATGGTTTTCTTTTGTGTTTCTCGTATCTTCACTAGCTCGTCACTTTGCTCTTTCATCAAAGAATTGGTGTCGTTTAGTTTGGCTGAAGAAGAGAAAGAATGTATTTTCAAAAACGATGGCAAAATCTTCCCTATACAAAATGCTTCAACGTTTATGACCAATATATTTTTTGGGAAGGAGAGACATCTGTATATTACATAATGGACAATCATATTTGTCCTCATTTTTTTACATATATGCCGTCATGAAAGTTATTTTCTCAGGTGCATTCGCATTTAGGGATAACAGAAATTCTGATGGGACAATGACCAGCAACATCGGTGAATAGTCAGTCAGTTTATCCAGTATCAGGCTAAAAATAAATATACTGGATAATGCAGACTCATTTCATCTGAATTCAAGGAAATCATGTTCACTTTCACTTTCTCTTACCCATGTATGCACATTGCACCAAATCTTACTGTGCTGGGCAGTGAATCATGTGACACGATGTAAATGAACTGTCATCAAAAGAACTGTCGACAAAACAGCTATAACACTCCCCCCCCCCCAACTAAACAATGCTTTCAACTATGGTGAAATAATTTCAACTGTCTCAGTCAATCGCAAACAATAAATGGAACAGCTTGTTGTAAATATCAAATTCAAAGACAGTAATACCAAATCTTGTTTGAATTTGTATTTAGTGATATAGCTTTACAAAACATTAGCAGAAAGAATGTACATGTAGAGGTAACACACAGAAGTACCATCGCTGACAACCTTCAAGACTTTTGACTGGTCCAATCAAAAACAAACAAAACGGTGACACGGAAGTTGGAAATGATAAACAATACACCCACAAATAAACAACCCAATAAGGCACAGAAAACACTTACATTCTCAGTCACATTTCATCACAAACAATAAAAATATGAGCCTTGACTTCTTCAAAGTGAGATAAAACGCTGGTGTTGACCAACTACAGCTAGTAAAGTAAGTTTTCCCCCCGAGTCCTCCTGGTTATATATAATACCTTGTGATGTTGTGCAGGGGAATTCCCTGCAGCAAACCAGAACAGTGGGTAGCCAGCCAATCAGAGACAATGGAACATGCTGTAGCCCATATCGAGAGCACAAATAATTTCCATAAACTAACAACCACATTAGCTACTCATAAAAGATATGTGTACATAATCCAAGACCCGGGGAAATCCTAACACCATCATTTTATTTCGGAAAAAAAAATGAGAAAAAACGTCCTTACCTGTTAAGCTCACATTTTCTTGTTTTAATGCACGAAAATAGCTGACAAGTTCGTCATTTTCTACGAGAGACAAGTCGTCTTGATTTTGCGATTGTTGAGGTGAATTCAGGTTTGACATGTTGGTCGAAAAACTGTAGTTTGAAGGTGGCCGGGATAAAACAATGAATTCAGACCCAGTTGATGATCCAGACATTTGTGGGCTAGTTGCAGTGGGCGACGTGCGGGAACTTCTTCTTTGGGACTGGGACATCTTGGCTTAGTAGAGCAAGGGTAGACTTATCAGCTCGAAAATATTAACTGAAAAAATGAAAATAAAAATAAGCCGTTACCAACAAATACAGTGAGTTTCATTTGTATCACCAATGTGAAGTTTCTTAACGATAAATTTTAGCGCACACATTGTACATAATAGTTTGATAAATCTCAATAATTTTGAATATTTAATTTGTCAATAACGTGTCTGCACTTCAGTGTTGCGACAATTTAGAGTTTTACTTGAAGATGCGTCGACATATGGGAAAGAATTAGTTTTGAATAGTTCAGTTGTTACCTACATCAGCAGTACACAGAATCAAGTGATTCTTTTAGACGACGGCATTCGTTATTATAGAAGGCCGGAGCCCTGACGTGCTTCCCCCTTTTACATTTAGGTATGACTCGGAGGAAGGCATGGAAATCGTCCAGATTGAGGGGTAATAGTAATGGGTTGACGATATGACGTCGTCAAGCTTCGCCACTTCAACGAACTTCCAACAAGATTTCGACTTCGGTAAATTCCGATGTCATGACTTTGACGGACTTTGTGACGCTCTCGGGGTTATTTCGTCATACATTTGAAATTACGGTGGCTTGGGTCACGCTATGGACACAAAGCTTTAGATAGATGAGAGTTCGTATGATGTGACTGTAAGTACCATGTGTTTATACTTTATCACGAGGCCAACAATAAGCTTAGATTCCGTAAAAGTTGAAGCAAATGTTGTACAGGCTGAAATTACGATTTCGATAAACCGACATAGCTGATTGCATGCTGTTGATGAAAACGAACCTCGATTAAGCTGTGTACTGTCAGCTGAATCGAAAATTTCACAAAGATTATCAATACCAGTGAAAAATATGTTCAACTAACATTCGCAATACAATAGAGCAGTGCCATTATTTGTCACGTGACAACACCCGCCCGAACACAGTGAAAACGTACTTGACGACGTTTGATCCGAGCAGCAGCGCGATTCTCCTGAAGCCAGACTTACCTGTTATTTTGATTTTTTACGTCTAAAAACATGTTCCTCGAGTCGTAGATGCTATACCTCCATGACATGGGGAGTTGACACACCAATCGCTCAAGTTGAGCGTCGAAATTTCCTATGTCCAAAAATAGTTATGTGGAAAATACAGAAAATGTTTGTATCCGCTCAAGCCCAGTCACTGCCACCCTGGGTTTTCCAAGGGAAATTCCCATATGCAAATATTACCCTTTGACCCGCAATTCACGAACCTCTGTGTCGCTGAGGGCGTTCGCTAGTGAGGCCGATGCATCGTATATGCTGAATATTATGAGCTGCCTTTCCCAGGCCAGGCCCGTTGGCTATTCAGCCACCAAGGTGTAGGAACAAATGTTTCTCCTATAAACTGTATCCGTAATAACATATCAACCTTTTCACTTTAGCTAGGAGTGGTTCAAGTACCTATACTGCTCCCTTCATTCACTGTCCCTATCATACTCATTAGGCCTATTTGCAATTTTTATACGCCGCTCAATTTCACACCATGTGGTACTAGTATAATTATAATGGAATACCTACTGCAAAAATCATTCTCTAAATTTTCGCTTTGTTCACAATTTATTAACATAGTGTAGTGATATTTGCTATTGTCCTATTTATTTCTTGTGGCGACATGAATCACTGTAATTTTCTCCCCTTTACAATACATCATGATAACTTGAAAAGGTCACCTTTTAATCTCATCCCTTAATGCTGACTGGCTGATCTAAAACGCAAGTTATCAACTTGGGATTCAATACTTCAACGAGACTTGTATTTTTATATTTTCTTACGTTCCACATTTCAAATCCATAAAATAATATAGCTGTCTCATTAAACGATCAAAGTATTGAAATGTCTGCACACTGACGTGAAATTTGAAAACGATGGTTATCGTCTCCACTCTATAAGTTTCCATATTCATAATTTTGCAATGGGAAAGGTTATTATGGATTTAGTATGAACGCCCTTTTTACGGTTTGAGGGGCAGCGAAGGCACTGCAATGTATGTATGAGTGTACGTATGTATATATGATTCGATATAAAATATTATTCTTCTTTCGAAAATACTCACTTGAGCGAGACAATTGTTCGAAGGCGAGATATGCCCAATGACCCTTTGCCATCATGCTTCGTACCTCTCAGGGGGGGGGGGGGGGCGGATTTATACATTTGCTGATGGCCGTTTCCATAGGCCAGACCGTTCGATGGATGACGCCAATTATAACTATCAGCCTGTTAGCATCTGCTGCTGCTAATATTTTGTTTTTGCTTTGTAATGTCTATGTTTCAACCTTCTTCAAATACTTACAGTATATATACTTTGGCAATAGTTGAGTAATTTGTGATTTGGGAAGATATCGTTCAACTCAGACAAAGGATTTGCTGACTTTTTCCAAGCTTGTCGAAAAAAATAATAAATTCTGGCGGACGTTTCCTTCGTCATGGGGAATATTTTTGCTCTACGCTAGGATGCATCTCAATTATACTCCATGTTCTTCTCATTTAATCCATAGGTGCATTTTCGTTAAATCGTTAAATGAGTACATTTTTTGTTAAGTGAAATTTCTTCAAATACGTGTGGAATGTATCCCTTCGTCTAAGTCCGACCCAACTACAAGAACGAATATAACGATTACCGTAAGATTCCTTAAAAATAGAAATAATAGAAATCTAATAAATTCAAAATGCAAACATCAAGACAGTGTTGAATCTAAAGCGAAAGTGAATATATATGCTTATGATAATACTCGTTGCTATCACCACACGGCTGTCTGAGATGATGTAGAAAGAGAAAACAGACAGGTATACCACAAGAGGGCGCTAAATTAACACGAGTGCACCGTTGCTGGCTCATTGAGCTGTGCGCTGCGCTGCAGCCGCAGCCTCAATAAAATATGACAGGTGAGGTGGGTTGAGCAAGGGATGAAAGATTGTGTCTGTCTTGTAAATGTTATCCTCAGAACTATACACATCAAATGCATCACTGAAGTGAGAATCCGAGGAACACTTTCGATTCACCATACTTCAGGTGTCACTTTCAAGTCATATATGTTGCCCGCAGGAAACTCTACTGAAAACCCTTAAAAAACCTATACCAAAGTGTGCCACAAAAAGTTAAAAAAATGAAAAGGTTCAAACAGACCAAGTCCCTATTTCCTAAAGGAATGTCGACGGAAACGCATTTTTTTAGTCACTAAACCAAAATAAATCACAGGCACGGTAAACACTGACACTCGGTAAGAACAGTTCCCATCGGGATATTTATATCGTGTGATAATGATAATGTTAAGACTTCCTCAAAATGGTAACAGACAAATTAAAAATCATATGATCAACAGGAGTAAAGTAGAAATAGTCAATATAAACTAGGACAAGTTTGCCGACAACATATAGCCTTCTTTTCCCTTCCTCATAGTTCAACACTTCCCCCTTGAAAACGTGGTCTTGCAGTCATTTGTAATACTAGTTGTGTCGTGACTCTAGAGGGCTCCTGTAAGTAAAATGTATGCTATCATGGTCAGGCTGGCGTGCTGGAGTTAAAGAATTGTACACTTCAGTGCAGTGAGTGTTCTTTGTCGTATGAATGTCGCTAATATTTTTACATAATTTATATCAATTTTTTAGGATCTGAAAAGTGAATTATATGGTTCCACAAATAGATTCCTTAGACTAGTTACTGCTATATAATGAAAAGTTTGCGATATTATCGTAGCACCTCGACTCTGTCGCCAAAGATATTTCGGACCACCATTCTCGAATACCAGATCGAAGAAGGATGCGGTTTTTGGCCCCTGCATTTTCTGTACGATCAAGAATACGATGGTGTATAAATGAGTCGCTAAAAATTCATATTTTTCACAAAAGTACGATTTTTCCTGTAGTCTCGCTAAATCTCGCAATTTCACGCAGTGCTTTTAATCGTCTGTGCCCCAGCCAAATTCTATTGCGCCGGGACAAATTATCCAGTAAAATGGTATTTTCTGGGACAGAACTTTACATACTTTCTTTTGAAAGTCGTAGAAGTGACATCGCTCTTTTTAATAGGCTTATAACATTTTCTATCAGGTCACATCAATACCGATTCCTCCGTGCCCATGGCAGGATCGCGTCCTTACCTATAGGTTGATGGAATAGCGGATGTAGGTGTCCCCCGACACTCAACCCTATTTGGCACACGAGGGAAATTCGGCGAAATGAAAATTACAAATGGTCCTCAGTTTCGCGTGTCAAGTGAACCTAGCCATTTTCATTTACATCAACATACTAAATAGTATTCCAACTGAGGTGAAAAATCCGAAAATACCCGTGAATCAGTGTAAATACGGTCAACAGTGACCACGCTATGTCAGTGGGGTGAGTCACCCCGTGATGACCTTCAATCCTTTCCAAAATTTTGGGTTCGCTTGATAAAAGACGACCTTCCGGTGAAATTCGGGCGAAAATGACTAAATCCATGACCCTTCCGGGTTTAGATACTTAATAGGTCACTTATACTGGTCCAAAATTACTATACTCCCGTGAAGCGAACAGCAGGAAGAGAAGAAATATCCTCTCTGCGACTCCGAGTCGTGCGGGTAGTTTTCCCTCCAGTTTTAAGGATCAAATAGCAAGATTCGTCAACTTTGGGCAGGTCAATTAAGATATATATCCCTGATTAGGAAAGTTCATTAAATATGCAAATAAGGGATTGGCTGAAGTTAAAATGTTTGATTAGTTTCAAGAATGTTGTACCATAGTATCTTCAATGCACATAATAAGTTTTATCAATTTTGGTCTGGTCAATTCAAATATATATATATCCCCTTTTTCAATCAAAGTTTATCCTATATATCCCTTTTTCAATCAAAGTTTAACGTTTTAAGCCCACTGAGCGGGGGAAAAAATATCTGAATTATATTTGCATTTGACCAGAGGATCGGACCAGTTTATTTCCTTAAGGGCCAATGATTTTTGGCCAGTAGAGATTTTCCATGAGTTACGCACACTGATCAGGATAAATATGATGTGAGTAATTTAATATGCCTGGATATGAACGGATACGTCATCACTTTCTTCGCGCTCTTATCAATGTTCTGATGACTAATGAACATTAACAACAATACAAACAACAACAACGTTGGTAAAGAGTTGCATCGGTTCAAATAATGATAGTGTCCTTGTAGCGTTCCTTATGACATCCACGTTACGTTTGAACCAACAACAACACAACAGTTATGCATGTTCGTTGAAATTTTTGGTCAACAAAAACATTGCTAAAAAGCATAAACAACAATACAAACAACAACAACCAGATGTCTGGGTACCCTGTGGATTTTCATGAAAAACTGTGACTTTTCATCGTACATGTTAAAAGTTCAGCAAAGTGATCCATCTTTTTTGTTTAGTATTTGATTATTCTAGTATCGCAGAATTCAAAAATCCGTGATAACTTTGAAGTCTCCTGGTCTTCCATGTGTTGTTCTCTGGCCTGATCTTGTGCACAGCTAATATGTTTAGGTGATATGCTGGCGCGTAGATCGTGTGGCGAAGGGAGTGACCCTACTTATCACTCTCCAAACCAAAGTTCCTAGATCACGTGACCTGACCAAACCATATCCGCAAGACAGATAAAAACAGTTAATGCGAATAGGAGACAAATAATGACTCAATAAGTTGAAAATCTTTACTTAAAAGTCAAAGACACAAAAAGTCTGAGCGACTGGTTTACTATTCTACTCGTGGCGTCTGCAAATAACCTTGACCAGAGCGCTTTTAACCAGAGCACCATTATTTTTAGTTCGAAGGTTATGTGAACATTACGAATGGCCGTTTTGGAATACAAGCATAGTTTTTATCAATTAACAGGGTTGAAATTTTACAAACAAACTTGTTTATCCTATTTTTATAAATATAAAAGAAGATATTTCGAATAAAAATTACACATTATCAAAGAGAAACGTGAGTTGGACAAGCGCAAACAGGAATAGATTTTTTAACAAGAATGTTTTTTTGTACTAGGCCCCTAAAAGAAAATTGTTATTACACAAAGGAAATTTTTTTACAAAAAAATAGGTTTTTTACGAAAAGAACTTTTTAAGACAAAGAATCTGTATTTTACACAAAGAAAAATAGGTTTTTACACAAAAAATGGGTTTTTACACAGAGAAAAATCGATTTTTACAAATCGAAAATAGGTTTTATACAAAAAGAAAATGTTTTTACAAAAGGAAAATTTTTGGTTTTTTTTGTTTTGTTTGTTTTTTTTTTCCATAGAATATTGCAACGTTAAGTTTGGCTTGCCATATGCTGCACGATCTCATGGCGTCCACAATAGATATATTTGGCTGTAGTTAGATTCTTGAGGTATCCATACAATTGGTTGAATCAATGTAAGTACAAAACTACTTTGATTGCGTTGCATTCAGTGGCCACATTATTCTTCTTTGCATGAAGGAGGTGATCAAGTTGAGTTGTATGTTGTGACTATAAAAATTTCCAATCGAATGAGAAACTTGGTATATTTCATTTATTTATTATTTACATTTATGGGCGGCCAAGCAAAGCAGAAGAGTATCGGCCCTGGCTCAAATGCACAGAATGAAGTACCGAGGTAGTCACTATATATATTGAGGAAAAACTTAGGAATCAGCAGGAAAAGGATTCCAAATCTATCCAGAACGATACTCATAGCTGTCTGCATGATGGCCTGTACGGTGACATTCGGAATATTACAATCCATATCATCTGCGTACATTAACGGGTTTTGTATTGATATGAACCGAGCGAAGAAAAGACAAATTCGCTTTGGTTTACTCTGTATTTGTCTAGCTCATCGTGTTCCTATATTAATACTAATTGACGACGAAAAACAAAGTCAAAAATACATTCCTCTGTTTTCAATACCCTTGCATGAGTTGATATTAGCAGTATATAGAGTTAACTGTGAAAAGTGAACTTCTGCCAGGTCTACGTTTAACATTCACCTTTCTCGTGTGTGGCTTGTCTATACTTGAGCTAAAGCGCGCCAGGGACCCGCAATTTCAACCCTGTAGTCATATTAATGGCAGGACAAGGCAGGGTGTTTATAGTCAGGTGAATACTTGTATCAAGACTACTATACTATGGCTTCAGAGAATGGTAATGTACGGAGAATCACCTGTATTTCCCAGAATATTTTTTTACACTGAACAAGGCGTTTTAACAGGGTGGTCATTTTTTGAATTCAAGTGACCACCCCCTTCGTGTAAAAAAATATGAACCCAACATTTGCAGTTTTCCAATTTCAACTCACCCATGCATCCTAGACTCTGCCGCCCCAACGCTGTCATAACGACGTCTCTGGCGACAACATAATCTGCTGACCACATTTATCAGCAACTTTCGGCCAACACGTTGGATAACTGCAACGACAGGCGTATACGAACACATCAAAGAGCAGTGACGCATCACACGGTTTTTTGTACGAGCTTTATGGTCATGGTCAGTTCAATTGCAAAGACTTAAGGCTCGGGAAAAGAAAATGAATACTTATTTCAAGAAAAAATGCATGGTGATCTTACAACCCTCACTATGCACTTGAAAGCAGTGCAGTATGAACTTGATAGCGAGGCAGGCTGTACCTTAAAGGGACAAAGTCGGCCATTTTTCATGAATTTTGTTTGATGCAAGACACTACTTATATTGTTTGACATATTGAAAGATACTGAACGAATGGTGACCATGCATATATTCGACCCCAGTTTTAGTCACGATCAATGAAACCATCGCGAAAATGAATTAATGGTCATGACCATTAATAGATCATTTTTGCGATGGTTTCGTTTATCGTGTCTAAAACCGGGGTCGAATATACGCATGGTCATCAATGAAACCATCGCGAAAATGAATTAATGGTCATGACCATTAATAGATCATTTTTGCGATGGTTTCGTTTATCGTGTCTAAAACCGGGGTCGAATATATGCATGGTCATCCATTTATTCAGTATCTTTCGACATGTCAAACAGTATAAGTAGTATAATGAATCAATCAAAATTCATGAAAAATGTTTGACTTTGTCCCTTTAACCTCGATAGAAACGCCATACATCTCTCTAGATGTCTTCACTCCCCTTGAGGATGACATCGTCGACCATTCTTCGCATGGGTATGTAACCAGGGGTTACCAAGCCGGATATAGAGATCGCTACCGTTGAGAAAAAACTGAGGCAAAATGACCTACGAAGTTCCGGGATATGATTCTAATGAGTCTGTTTTAATCATAAGATTAATGTTGGCTAATTTGCAGAGTAGTGAATGGCTCCTGGTATAGCAATATGATTAATGCCCACAAGAGTTCATCTCGTAAAAATAATTTCAAAAGACGATCTTTACAAATCGCAGTTTGTTGACGTCGAACATAGAGCACTGACATTGAAGTTTTCTGTGTGTTTTTGAAGACATGACTGGCAGATGGATGTTTCCCCGTCCATTTGAGCCCTGGCTTCAGATGATTTGTCCCATATTGATCCTTAAAGATAGTTCAACTCGTCATCACCGTGCCCTACCGATTAGGTTAGGCGTTAGGCGAAGAGCTGTATATTTCACGCATATAGATTATACTTCAAGCATTCACTCAGCATTAAAACGGGTTCATGTGGTAGACGCTATAGTGCAAGAATTGATTTCTTTAAACTCCCTGCGACCCCAGTACGGAAGACTTCGTCTCTCACGGATCACGTTCACGTATTGCATGCAGACCTTCTTCATCGCGTTACTTCGCGTGTGGTGGTTGCCTAGCAACCATTTGAAGCCATTCAGACCGTTCTTCTCCCCAATGAGGACCAACCTATTGATCAGTATTCGCCGATATAAGATAGTTTTTATTAGACCGTGTGCAGGCTTGGAACACACTCATTTGATTCCACACTCTGCTGATCTCTCTAGTAATGCTACGACACAGCGACCGACAACTTCGTGAGCCCGTAAGTTAAGACAATAGGCTATTAACCGTCATCGGTATCATTTAGACGTGCATGTAGATGTACACATTCCTGTATTAACAAAACTACGTCCCGTTACCCCCGGCTTTGATCTTACTTCCGACCCATCGCCTTCTATCAAAGAAGCTTTTCTTTTCGATTCGTGAACATTTGTCGAGGCTGTCATCTTACTCGTCGTTGCATTGAGCTCGATGTCTGCTTTTGTTATGGAGCCTCATCAGTCGACGTCGCAACCTCAAGCTCGCAAGTCATTGGTAGCTGGTCACACTAGTGTTCAACAGCGTTCCCACGACTCTTTTGTAGAAGCAGGCTACGACCCGAATAGGTAAGACTCGATTTCAAATAAATTTCGCACGCACGGTTTATCTCTCATTAATTTTGTAAACAAAGACGAGGGACGCATGTAGTTTTACGTGAGCACATACGCGCGCCTGCGCGTGTGATGTAGATGCAGTGTTTCTGCTGCCAGGCCATCGCGACGGAACATATCTGACTTCACGTACCGTCAAATTTGTGCGATACCTGCGTGCACAGGAAATAAAATATCACTTTGGTACAACAATATCGTTCGGTGGAGTGCGAGTATTTGGCTTTAGCGTAGAACGTTGCTTGGCAATATGGTACATATATTTGAACGTCAGTCATGCCTCGATGAATCTGATGACAGCATAGAATTCGAAGGGCTAGATCGACTTTTAATAATACACACCTAATAAATCCATAACTTTGAAGAGTCTTAGCCTACTTGCGAAATGTATTGCCTACGATATTTCGACATACACGCGACTCCATACGCCGACCTCGATCTTCGACTGGCCTATTGTCACCCAACATATCGCTTAATCTCTGTTGTCTTTCTCTGTTTGTATCTCTGTAAAAGTTTAAACATATTGGGTGAGAAATCTTGAACTTGACATATTTACCGTCATACTCCACTAGTAAACTAAGGTAACTAGTAAATAACATAGAGTTAGGGATGGGCAATTTCACATTTGTATATTTGACTTTCAACAGAGCCAGTTTATGTTGTGATAGACCTATAAGTGTTCTCATAACGCCTATTTCAGTTTGTGCCGCGGCCGTAGTTGTCACTGGTTTATCTTGCATGCAAAGCACTTCTAATTTATTTAATTCTTGTGAAGTATTGCCCGAGCTAGGCTACTTGCATGTCGTGCATATGATGTATACAGAGGATGTACATGAAGGGTATTTTGAGCAGTAAAGTGATGCTTAATATTATAGTATATGTGCATGTTCCGGTGTTAATTTAATTCGACGTTTGTCTGTCCAAGCAAAATTTTTGTTTCTCGCCGTTTTCCATACTTTAAAGCCAAAAGCGTCGAGTAAGATTGTAAATATACAAACATTGGTACCCCTCTGCGCCCATTAACGTCCGGGAGCCTGTAAGCTTTGTAGGCCTATTAGTCCAGTCAATCTAAGCCAAAAAAGGGGTAAACCTAGGACTAATTGCAACAGAAATTATTTCTTCACCATGCATTTTGGAAAGGTCCTATAAATAACATACTAAAAGTATAATAAAATCTAAGGGGTGCAACAGTGCCTAATTTGCATAAATGTAAAGGGGGCTCATGGGTATAAAATTGTCGCTGATAGACGGTTTCTACATAAAATATGTGGCTAAACATGCTTTGATCAGGTTTTTTGGCTTATTTGCCTCCTTTTTGGTCTAGGCAATGTTGTTGAAAATATTTTGTCGTCATACAAATATTCCTCATTTGCATAAATCCAATATGGCCGCCACAACACTTCACTTTTCTTAGTTTTTCTCGAATTAATAACTATTTTTAAGCTACTACTGACAGCAATAGAATAATTTTTTTCACATTGTATTTTAGACAAGTCCTAGAATAACATACTAAAAGCCTAGTACAATCTAGAATTGTAAACAGTGCCTAATTTGCATAGATGTAAAAAGATTATGGGTACAAACTAAGTGCTGATAGAATGTTTCTGCTAAAAATAATTGGCTAAACATGATATGTTATGCAGGTTTTTGGCTTATTTGCCTTGTTTTTGGTTTAGGTAATGTTGATGGAAATATCTAGTCTTCATAGAAATATTTCTAATTTGCATAAATCCAATATGGCCGCCACAACCTTCACTTTTCTTTGTATTTTTTTCCGAATTAATAACTATTTTTATGCTACTTCTGACAGCAATAGAATTATTTGTCCACTGTGTATTTCAGAGAAGCCCTACAATGACATACTAAAAGCCTCGTACAATCTAGAAATGTAAACAATGCCTAATTTGCATATATGTAACAAGATTATGGTTACAAACTAGGTGCTGATAGAATGTTGCTACTAAAAATATTGGCTAAACATGATAATGCGGGTTTTGGGCTTATTTGCCTTGTTTTTGGTTCAGGCAATGTTGATTAAAATATTTTGTCGTCATAGAAATATTCCTTATTTGCATAAATCCAATATGGCACCCACAATACTTCGGTTTTCTTTGTATGTCCCTAATTAATAACTTTATAAGCTACTTCTGACTGCAATAAAATTAAATTTTCATTGTGTATTTTAGAGAGGTCCTAGAATGACATACTAAAAGTCCAATACAATCTAAGATTTATAACATTACCTTATTTGTATAGATATAAACGGATAATGGGAGCAATACATTCACTGATAAAAGAAATATGCATATTGAATGAGAAAAATGCGACATTATGTTCAAGTAATGTATAAATTTATCTTAATTTTTGTTCAGGCAATATTTTTGAAAACATTTTATCGCTCGAGAAATATTCCTAATTTGCCTAAATCAATTATGGCTGCCACTGCATTTCACTTAAAAATTATATTTAATCTACACAACAAGTAGTTTTTGTTTCCACTCTGTATTGAATGTATAGAATGACAAACAAAATGACTGTTAAGAGGGGAGACAGTGCGTAATTTGAATAAATATAAAACTTAGAAAAGGGAACAAACTCGTTGCTGTTAGTAGATTTCTTAAAAATATATTCAGCAAATTGATATTTAATTCAAGCAATTTCATTATTTAATGTACTTTTTGTGTTTCTAGGCAATGCATAAAATCATTTAAGATTCCTCATTTTACATAACTGCAATGTGCCCCTCCTGCCACTTTACTTTACCTTTTTTGACCTATAGTATAATGACTATATATAATGTTAAAAAACAACGGAGATCATTAGAACTAAATTTTAGTAGGGTCATGGAAGTTACATATCGCAAGTTTAAAGGCCTGTGTTGGCACCATATTTTCTCATCAGAAACTTTACCCACCAGATTACAATTTCAATGGACAACAAAAGGCTCTTACACCTCAATCATTCTCGTACAGATTAGAACAAAGGCTATCCCAGGGATCGCGAAAAGTGCATTTAATGAAGTTGTGCATAAGACAGCTAATTTACCCAAATGCTTAATGGGTCATAGATGCTATACAAACCTGGTGCTGATAATCTATTGACGAAAGTGATTTAAGAGATAAGCTGACATTGTAATGACTATGTAACATCATTTTCTTGTTTTAGTTCAGGGAATGTTTTCAAATATATCTTAGAGAGATAAAAATATTCTTATTTGCATTTGTCCAATAAGTCAACCATGTCACTTCCTTTTTCCAATTGGAACATGAATTATTTCTTCACCTTAAATACTTAAAAGGTCCAACAATGGTATATTCAAAGCCTAATACAATCTACATTGTGCAAAGGACTAATTTGAAAAGATTTTATAGGAAATGCCTACACTGTACTAAATGTAATAATTGAAACTTGAAAGGTTTTACAATATCGTAAAGAGAGATTGGAAGTTTTTACTAACATTGCTTAATATATTTTACCTAAGTTTGAGCGATTCCTCATGTGCATAAATCATATCTGATGATCATTAAAATAATTTTCTTTAATTTTTCAAATTGACGTCAACTTATTTGAATTAATTATGTTATCAGTAAAATGAGAAGTTACATTAAGAGACACTACTTGTTTAAGTTATTTAATAATTTAAATTCTTCCTATCGAAAGATGTCCATTTTATAACTTGAATGAACATTTTGCTCAGTACAAAGAAATTGACATGATTATTTTTTTCTGTGTATTTTAACTCATTTTAATGATTATATACTAATAGGGCCTACAGAATGAAAAGCCCCGTAAAAATAAACAATGATTGATTCGTATAGTTCATTTCAATTATCTAAAGAATTTGCATAATGTCAATAACATTGGGAACTTACTGGGAGATTTGGATTTTCTTAATGCATACCAAAATGCTTGGCCAAATAACCAACACTTTGTACTAAGGGAGGCTGAAGAAAATTTGTGTTTCAGCTTTATTTTCTTTTATTTTTACCCTTACCCGTATTACTAATAAGATTAAGTGTGGATAAAATGTAATTAAAGACCAGCTTGTGTGGTCACTGGTAAATCAGATATACTTTTGACTGTGTGCAACTTGCCTGTTCATGCCACATACAGAAATTTATGATAATAATGATAAATAAATTATAATGATCATGATGATATAGAGGTACAATTGTTATACTATACTGCCAATTATCATGAAATATGGATTAGGAAAGCTGTTCCTTTATCAGCTGAAAGACATTACAATAATCAAAGGACACTGCATTTCTCAAAATTTTGAAATTTCTTGAAGACAACAATTGAAAATTAATATAAAGTCATATAGTGAACTAAAGAGAGAGATTTCCTGTTAAATCTACCGTACACAGCAATAGCATTTGAGGAAAAACTGAAAAAATCTGACTGAATCATGATAATCTAAATCACTGGTAAAAGCAAATCTAGATACTTTTCATAATGTTACATGGTCTAGCTGCTCTTTCAAATTTTCATGACCGTGAAACAAGAAAACCAAGATGTGAAGGGATTTGCATCACAGAAGCTGCCATTAACGAGTTTATCAATTAGGATATCAAATTTTGACATCAAATTATCATAAAATTGGTTATCCTGTATTTTGAACCTTATGGAAGTCTTACCTCAAATTGGCCAGACTCTCAATTCCTTGAGTGATCGATCTCATTGGTAAAATACAAAAGTCTAATAATCTGCAAATGGGAAGTCCATTACATAACAGCCCCATGAGTGATACTTGCACATCTAAGATCTGATATGATAAGCAGTACAATTATATCATCCTATGCTTCACATCTTTTCATTGAGTTATCCTTCCCCATACTTATGGGTTCTACAATGAACTGCAGCAGCATGAATAACCCCGACAGAAAGCAAAATCTAGACTTTCTGTTGTCAACGAAAGGATTCTGGCTGTAAACAAATGAACCACCTAGAGGAAGATGTAAACAGAGAGGAAGAGGAAGAAATTTTGATGTGATAATGACCATCATAATAATTGTCATCACCACTACCATCATGGTGATTCAAATGATGTTCGTATTTATACTAATGATAGTTTAATAATGAGAAGAATGATTCACATGCACAACTGTTAAGTGTGGTAAATCATTTATTAGTAACTGAATATTTCCATTGTCATTGAAGATAATGACCAAAAGCATAAAATATTCCTTCAAAAATATTACTGCAATCAAACATATGTAGGAGAAAATGACTTTAAATGACAATTGATGTCAAAACCTTGAGCACGTCCAATAATTTTTTTATGAATAACCTTATCGTAGTAAAAGAAAGAAGAATATCCAAAGAAAGAATTCTGATTCCTTTTATTTAAACAGTAATTCTCTGAAACTCTTCTCTTTATTCATTGCATTTCTGAATAACCAGAAAATGTCAATGGAAGCTATTGTAGGCTTATTGTACACAGAAGACCGTTTGTGTCAATTATGCAAATTAGGCATTATGTATTAAATATGCAAATTATGCATGCAAATTAGGTCAACCTCTTTTGTTTTAGGTAATTCTTGCAAAACCTTAACAATTTCATGTAGAAAAAAAATTGTCTAAATATGAGCCTAAACATTCATTTTGTCTGAAATAGTGGAAAAACTGTGTATATATGCAAATTACTTAATTTGCATATTCTTTATTGTTCAAGACATTTAGAAAATAACTTATTGAACCTTACTAAATTGTGTTGCAATGAAAAAAGTCACTTGAATTCAGTTTACATGCCCAAATGTGAGTATAGCAGTCATTTTAAAGGCGATATATAGCTAATTTGAATATATGCAAATTTAACCAATTTGCACCCCTTATATTTTTCTATACTTTTAATATGTCATTAGTGAGACCTTTCCAAAGGTCATGGTGAAGAAATAATTTCTGTTGCAATTAGTCCTAGGTTAAACCCTAAATTGACTGGACTATATACAGAAGTTAGAACAATGTAAGCTAACGAAGAATCTTGTGGTGATGATTAGAAATTGTCTACAGAACTGAATATCTTCTGAAATCGCCAATCGGACCTATTAGCGTACACATAGTCGAAGAACAGCCACGACGCCCTTAGTAGAACGAATGCCCTTCGATTGAATATTTCTTTAGCCTACATCATCAATTTTAGGAATAATGTATTATAGGCCTCTGTGGAATGCAAAAGTAGAAGGTAAGATATGCAACATAAACGTTTATCGAAAAAAATATATTAGGTAGCCTAAACATTAATGTTTGCAAGGGCAAGCGAGGAAAATGTAGAGAGGGAGACAGGAAGGGCAAAAAAAGTGAACGACGTCATATTTCTGGTAGTTCTCGAAATTTAGTTAATATGCAGTTCATCGGGTGGAGATGACAGGGGGTCATAGGTCTACATCGTGTAAAAAGTTTGTACCACCATAGACACTTCTACTGTCTATGGTATCACGGACAGACACACGCACATAGCATGAATATTCAGCAGTGTTTCTGAACATATATTATGACATTTTTAAATATTTAATAGGGATGATTTGTGATGACGTCAGAGTTTCATTATTTATACAAAATTCAGAGTTTTATTCATACAAAACAATAGCCAAAGCTATAATAAAATTTCCACGAGACTTTTGGAAATTCATCTTACAGGAATCGTAAAAATGGTACCTTGCATCGCTGTTCTGAATGAATACAACCACAAACAGCGGTAATATAAAATATATGGCATACGTAAACATCCACCCATCCAGCCATCTATCTATCCATCCATCCATCCATCCATCCATCCACCCATACATAATCTTACCTACATATACATATGCTCACACACTCACGCATAAATACCCGAAGTCACGGCGAGATTTTGCTTTGTCTTTTTATTTCATACTTTTTGCATTCCACTTATTTTGATTTTTTTTTCGATCTGATAGTGATTTTTTTTATTTTAAAGATGTGGTTAAATTATGAATAAGGAACTACAGAAAAGTATATCCCTGCCCTCAAATCGTCGTGTAGTTGCGGCATTGTGCACGACAGCACTCAAACTTCAGTTGTGTGATGTCAGTATGCAAATAATGTTTCCCGCCTCCTCGTTCGCAACACACTAATTTTAATGCCGCCATTTTAGCCTCCCATTTGAACGCCTGCCATTCATTGCATAACGTTTTGTCTCTCTCTATCCTGGCTGTGCATTTACAGCATGGCTGACTATCTGATCAGTGGCGGGACTGGGTACGTTCCCGAAGACGGCATGACTGGAGCGTTGCTGTTTAACTGCGGCGATGGACTTACTTACAAGTAGGCAATATTTTTGTTTTCTGTCTGCCGATTGACCCTGTCCCACGTGAACGGACTGACACATGGTTTTTTTCATTGTGAGCACGCGAAGGAACTTACACATTGCTGCTGACGGTCTGATCAATTCCGTCCATTTCCGGCCAATGCCAAAATCACTCCTAGTACCTGTACAATGGAGACTGTTCAGTTTACCAACAAGTATCTCTCGGAAATCGGCAGGGAGTTTCTGTCGCTTGTCACTAACAAACGGGAAAGGTAAATTTTACGAAAGCGTGTACGAGTCAACCTTCTTCATCCAATGCGTACTGTATGTTCTCGCCGGTAAGGCAATGAACGGCATTTACTGTCAATAATCTGGACCACAGCCGTTTTCCGTGATTATTTTATTCGGTAAAATGCTGTAGAGGACAGACATTCCAGAAAAAATAAACATGGCACCGTTCAGTGCCCATGACCCAAGGACATTTCTTTGGGGACAGTCTGTAAACGTATTCAAATTTCAATATTGAACCGTCTGTCATTGTCGTACTGTTGTGAATATAGCGGTCTGACACATGTACCGAATTTTCTGTAACGTACAATAACGACCATGTTGTCGCGAATATTTAGCCCACTTTGTATATTACAAAACCTCTAATTCGATTGTGTCCCCGAATGAAACCTGTTTTATCGCCTTTAACTTGCTGCGCATCTCGCATTGTGCCAGCTCCATGCCGCTGCACGGGTGCTCGTCCATGTAGCCGACACGAACACGAAGTGTCTGTAACCGGCTACCAAAAACTATGAAAAACAGTAAAGAATGAGCTACAAAATCACTATCAGTTTTAAGTTGCAGGTAGAATAAGTCTGTGCCTTTGTATAAAATACTATAAAAATAGTAGAAAGTAAGCAACCAGCAGAAAGTTAGTCGAGGAGACCTTAACCGCATATCATTTGCATCTCATTGTCGGCTACATGGACTGTGTGCCGCTGCACAGGTGCTCTGCATCCCATCATTCCGTGTCTGAAAGCAGTGTCTTGATAATTTATAGCAATATGGATGCCTGGAATGGTGTGTTGTGATGATGTGGTGGGCATCTTTCTCCAGCCAAAGATATCAATGCTCCATATAATTCAAACGAATCCTGTAGTTGTGTTCCAAATCGCTCAGTGCTTGATATATATAATTCAATTAATGAAATATGGTAATGTCTCAGTGAGCTGTGAAATAGGCGTTAAAAATGTAAACAGATAGATGTTCATTCATTTGCAGTAATTTAAGTACATTAGCAGGACACAGAGTCATCTGCCAGCTTGTAAATCCTTCTAGTTCTTAGGTCTTTTTTATGAAAATATCTTATCGATGTCACACTGCATTTGCAATTCCCTTATTTTAATGAAAACCCTTTGAAGCAAATGCTGAAAGTTGTTGAATTGCATCAAATGGCAGGGATTTGGTATTGCTTTCCATGGTAATAAGGTTGTCCTCAAATTTAAAAGTTAATGTCCTGATGTAGCTGGCTTAATGTAGAAGTTGACCAGCCATGAGGTATTTAACAATGCCCCTGCTCTGGTAAATTTACATCATCAGTTCAAAATCATAAATCTGAATCCCAGCAAGCTCAGTAGATTCCACCAGTTGATGGCAGACCCAGACTAGTTGTCTTCATGTTGAAAATCACCAAAACAGCATGGAAGCTAGATAGGATCAGGAGCTTGATTGAATCTGTAAGTTGCCAATTAAGCCAAGAAAAGACTTGAGTCAAAATGAGTTGCATCAACTGTTTTGTCATCAAGCATAACTTGACCCCATTACAAAATGTTTCTGGGTGATTCGATCACATTCAGTTTTGTGATTTCCAGTTTCCAAATAAGAACATCCACACAATTCTGATATCCAGCCTGTCTCCTCACACTTCTCCTGTATGGTTTGTCATCATCCCATGTACCTGTGATCACATTATCTGAGATAGTACTCTCTCAACACCTGTGATGATTGTATGTGAACTGTATTTGAAGACCAGGCATTATCTAACATGTTTATGCTTATGCATCAATTAAAATCTTTCGGGACTTATTATGCTAATGGTCATGCTTTGAGGCGTCAAATGAATTAAAATGGAAATGTGGAAAATAACGCCTGGACAAATTGATTCGGAATGGAGGAGACTTGCAAGTAGTTTTACACCCAGTCGAGTTTGTCATTCAGTTACACACAAGGAAACCATTAGTTTACAGAAAATTATGCAGAATACATACACAACCCTGGATGAAGTCGTTTCCATCCCCAAAGTCATGTCCACAGAATTAATCTTCTTATAATTGTACCGTTGACTAATTTTTTGACCTGATTAAAATATTTACGCACTGTCAGATCATGTGATCACAGGTACATGGGATGATGACAAACCGTACAGGAGTAGGTGTGAATGATGAAAATATAACGATCTGGAAATTTGAATAGATATTTCTGCATGCGTGCCATTTGTCAGCCTCAAATTCCCACATTGCAATGTTGTAAATTCACTAACTGCATGAATAACTGTTGAAGCATTAATGTTTTTTAACAAATCAATTTTTGACATGTCTGGTGATCTAGTCAAAGATGTGCTCATTTTGATAATTTGCATAATTCAAAGTTCAAAGGTAATGATTGTCAAAACTATAAAATCATGAGATCATTAGATCCAGATTATTCCTGACAATATCAAATCTATGTTCATTCAGATCATTCGTATTTAATCAAAAGTTCAAAGGTACTCATTGTCAGTACAACAAACAATCCCTTGATTGGGTTCATATTATTCCAAAACAATATCAATCACTCTTGTGTCTTGTCAGGGATGAGAATGGAGGTGTTTACAGTTCACAGCTACAGAATAGTTCACAGCATAGTTGAAAGTAATAACGCTCTCTATTTTGACTACTTTGAAAATAAAATAAAGCATCCGTTGAAGGCATATCAATAGTCAAAATATAGATGACGCTCAGTGTTATTTTTAATAAGATTGGGAACCCTGGTAACATTTATGCTATCCCGTAATTTGATTGCATTGATATTCCCAGGGGAACCCTTGCAAAACAAGTTGGAACCCAGGTAACATTTATCTGCTTGCCACCCTCAGCAAAAAATGTGCGATGTTTATTTTTCAAATATTGAAATAACACTAAACAATTTGTACTTGTTTTGAAACTAAATTTTTGTTGATTTGGATGATACAGAATTTGCAACTTCTGTCAATAAATTGTGTTTGTCCCTCTCTGCTTACTTTTTTATCTGCTACAGCGATTTCCTCATCTTGCCTGGTTTTATTGATTTCACAGCAGAAGAAGTGGTGAGTACTCTTCATATTAGCATGTACATGCAAAATTTGTTTGGTAGAAAACTATATTAACATAAATCACTTCAGAATAAAGATGAGATTATTACATGCCTCATACATCAAACATTGTGTTCCATAGGATTCAAAGACCATAAATTGTTGCATTGACATCATTTGACTGACAGTTCACCGGAATTTTTACTGGACAACTTAAGATTTTAAAATGTTCAAATTATATGTTTACATATAAATTAAATGTTTACAAATAAATGTTTACATGGAAATCAGGTTTTTTTTAGAAAATTATACATGAAAAATCAATAAACTGCATAACGGTGTCAGGGATGTAGAAAATAGCGGGCAGCAGGCAAAGACAACCAGCTGTCAGCTAACATTTGCCAGTTGTTATTAAATTGTTTTAGTAAAAAATCAGGACATTTTACGCAAACTTTATGTACACATACTGTACACTACTTGTAACCACCTGTACTTATATTTTTGCCAACCAAAATTTTCAACATCCCTAACAGTGATAATGAGTGATTTAAATATGTCAAAGTACCATTTGACATTGAAAATTGTTCTATTTTGTAATGGATTTTTGTCTAAATTGGAAATTAAGCATATGATTGTCATTTGCAAATAAAAGCAAACATTTGGAATTAAAAGTATGTGCAGTACGAGAGGCATGTAATAAAAACGTTATAGCCCAAAAAGGTGACTATGTACCCTCATCAGGGCAGGTGACCATTTGCTCTCCTGACGTCTGGTAAATGGTCACCTACATGTACAAGGCTACCTTTGATCACATAGTCCCTTGTTTGGGTGATATAATATTATTACATGTTGATAAACAAATAAGATCTAATGATTGATTTGCATGGAAGATAGTAAATATTTTTACATGTAATTGCTTAAAAATACTTGATCCATAAAAGGGACAGTGAATAACTTAGATGATTTTTTCCCACTATTTATGTTTTTAATGTCAACTGCACTTACTTGTTCCACTCCACAAAGCATGTTGAGGTACATGGTGTTAAGCTCATATAGTCAGCCTGTACATGTGTAGACCGCATTGTTATTGTTTTCAGGGTCTGTACTTTAATTCAAATACAAATAATAACAGTGAATTCTACATGCATAAATGCAGTGTTGACAAGCTGAATTGCTGGTGTTTTAGCATAGGGAGAACAAGAACTTACTATTAACGTACATGACGAAAATAGTAAAAAATCCTCAAAAGTGACAGCAGTTGGCCCCTTAACGTAGGTATTCAAAAAGGTAAATATGTAGCATTTTTATGCTGGGAAAATATGATAAGCCGTTCTTTCTATATGCTTTTCATGTCTGTCCTGTAGAGAGTTGAATTATGGGAGTTAAGATAAAGCCTTGTTGCTCACACATGTTCACATTAGTCTATGGCTGGTTGAGCAGGCAGAGATGTGTAAGAAAAATGCTGATTGTTTTCAGAGAAACCTAGTGAGAAGGGTTCATGTCGACCCAGAATGCCATGCATACATGTACATACTTGTGAAAATTAATGAAAGTGGTCTGTGGTTCTCATGGCCAGTGGAAATAAAATGATCTTGATTAGAAAAGCAGTATCAGATGATGGGGAAATATTGACACCAGTATTTGCAATGACTAGTCTGAGAATTTTAATTTTAGTGTATCAGATCATTACACAAATCCCTTTCAGATGTGGTGGAATAATAGAATTCTACCAAATATGAAAGTAAACGTATAGAGTAATCTTTACGGTTCCTAATTACTCATGAATTCAACTATACATGACAAAAAGAAATTTGCTCATAAACATAACCGTGGTATTGAAATTGAGCCATTGATACATGCTGCAGTTTGTAAGATTCACAGTGTGAGAGGAAATCTCATTAACCATTCATGATATTGTACGTTCGTATACATGTATCATGTGAGAATATACATGTTTCTTACAACTCAAAAAGCGCTGCGTATGTGTGTGTGTGTATATATATATATATATATATATATATATATATATATATATATATATATATTATATATATATATATATATATATATATATATATTTATTTTTTATATTTTTTTTTTTTTGTATTGACATTAGTGAATATGTACCGTTGTTAAATATTTAACTAATATTTGACAGAATTACCTTCATTTGGAATCGTAGGTGATGTGGTTTCATTCAAAGTATGACCCCTTGACACATCAACAAAATGGTTTTTCAAATTTTGATTTAATTCTGTATAGCAATGCCATGGGATTTCATTGGTCTATCATCCATGCAGAGATGGGCATGCAACTTTATACTGCAGCTCAGTGTATATGGTACATTTGTATTTTCCAACATCGTTAAATTTTCGAGTCATCCAGTATCTTTACCGATGAAAACAAATTGCATGGGGAGATACTATAATGATGGTTGTGCTGATCAATAGAAGCTGCAGGGTTGAATGTCGTAGTCAATGGTTCAATATGATGACTGTCACCAGATTGTAAGATGGAACTTCTGTACATTTTTCTTTGCAGTGGCTCAATAACAGGCATTTTTGTAATTGTGTGTGACATTGAGAGAAATGGACATTGAGCTTAAATGCCATACACTGTAAGGGCTGGAATTTTGGTCAGCTCATTAAGTCAGCTTGTTACAGCAATATCACACAGAGGTTTGATTTGGTTTCAGTGAGCTGCATAATGGTGCTGGTTGCCATGGTGATCATCCCATTTCTGCAAAATGGCTGCTGGTGCCTATTCTACGTGCAGGGAGATTGATATAACTCTCAGAATATGTACACAATACTGATTTTTTCCATGCAGTCAGTCAGTCACAGATATACCCATATTCCTCAAAGTACATATCATATATACTTGGACCACTCAATAGTCTTGAAAATCATAGGAAATAAGATTTCAGCATTGGTCTGTCAACCCTTGGGTATAAAGTGTTTTTCTTTCTGCCTCTTGTAACATTGATTTTATGGTCAGTCATTTCTGCAAGTAAGATCTTCAACCCAATTTCAGCCAGGTTCATTTTTCGCTATCAAGTCGAGGTATGATTTTCAACCAGTAAAGCAAAACATTTTCCAAACAACATGTTGCAACAGACCTGACCCATGTGAAGCCCCTCAACAAGAAATTTTTACCCTTTCACCACCATGGTTTGTCCCAAATCCATTGTTTTCTTTGGCAAAGTTGGACCTGTATACAGGGAACTGGGGTGAAAGGGTTAAACACGATTTTCCCCTGACTTATGTGGCTATGTACACGAACAAAAAACATGGTTTTATTTGGTACTAGAGCTGATGGTGAACTTGCACATCATATCAGTTTGCGTTCTTTAAGTTAATTTTTCACCACTTCACCTGACAAGGGTTCAACAGAGTAAATAACATTTTCCCCTTTATTTCTAGAGCATTTTTTTTTCAATGTCATATAGTAATCACAGTACCTTATATAAAGGCCCTGAAAGACAAACATCGACATTTTAGAAAATGTGATGAAACGTGTATAGAATGCACAAGTACGCAAACATGTAAAGCAGCATTGTGATATTCAACATTTCTACCCATATTTTTGTTCTGAAAATGTGGACCCTGCAAGTATTATTTGTAATTCTTTGTTCCTTTGTTGGAACAAAAGCATACCTGGCTTGTGAAATCAAGAAGAAAGGGGTGTTGTTTGGATGCAACCTTCAGAATTTAATGTTTGATGACCTAGCTGTCTTATTGTTCTGATTGATACCCCGCTAGGGTGTCCACAAGAAGTAAGCTTCCTACCATGCTGTGTGATTACTGGTATTTGAACTCATTCTAACTCCCTAGCTCAGCGTACAAGTGATGGAGATTGGGTCTTCAGGAAAAAGTAAATAACTGTGGGTATCAAATCACAAACTTCTCCAAATATTCCATCAGTTTTGTATTGATTTTAGCATAACTCACACAAATTGTGAGGTTGAATATTGAGCATTGATATCAAAATAACATGCTTGAAGGATGTTGTAAAAGAGGAAAGGTCACTCTAGAAAAAAACATCCCAATGCAATCAAAATGATATGATCCTTCTTGTTATTTCTTTGTACCTTTGTTACATTGGCTGGCACAAAGGCATACCTGGCTTTTGATGTCCAACATAGCCAAAGGCTCAAACTTGCAGTTTAGTTAGAAGCAACAATACCTTCATGTACATACCGGTAACCATGAGAACCATCCTGAACACGTAGACAAAGCTTTTAAGTTGTGGTAACCAGGTTACCAGCAAAAGGAAGCAAATTTCTGTGGGAGATGACAAGCACATGTATACACACACTGTGAAGTACAAAGTGCTAGGGGTCTGACAACAATTTTCAGCTTGTCTTCTGAAAACAGTTTGTCATCAGAGTTTTGACAAAATTGTCCAATCCATCCATGTAAAAATTCCGTCAGGTGGGATAAAGTGCTGTTAAGAAACAACATCTATCGTAAATAAAGAAGAAAAACGGTGTTTTGAAATGCACCTGACAAGTTTGTTGGTTTCTCTTTAAATGTAGCCAAACAACTGTGATGAACTTGTAAACAAGTCACAGGCAATGATCACAGGAGGGGAGAACCCTTTAAACAAATCAAGTCTACTTTCTAACTTGAAGACACCTAAAGAAAAGAGAAACTCCACAAACATCTGATGGTGGTCATTGCTTCTTCTTCACACTTTGGCTTCATTGCCTCCAGACGCTGTGCAGGCAGCGTGGGAAGTTTGTAGTAGTACCTGACATGCATGGCAACTTGAAATCATTCCGAATCCTTGGTTTACGTAGCAGTATGGAAGGGTCAGTGGATGCACAGAGGTTGTTTACATTTACTTACACTCATATACAGCAATTAACTTAGGAGGGAAAACACTTTCTAGGGGGCATACTGTTATTTTTATTTCATTTTGCTGGTTGTTGTGACGAAGTTATTCTGGTAAATGTCCATCCTGTTTACTAGAATTTATCCTTTAACACGTCTGCTTTAATAATTATATGTGATGAGACTTATAACAAAAACAAAGGTCAAATATTTGAATTTACATCATTTCCCCAAAGTTTGGGTAAGTGATACTGTCTGGCTGGTAAAGGGATATACCTGAAATTCTAATACTACTTTCACACACACACACACACACACACACACACACACACACACACTCCCCACCCGTCTCAAAAAGACAGAAATCGATGGTCAGCATAATGAATACGACTCGTTTGCTTCAACTTTCTTCCTTCATGTGAGGTAAACTGTTTGTCAAGTTTGTGTTATTTATAAAGTGCTGTGCAAGTGTTGTGTACGAGATGCAGTCCCACTGGAATTCCAGCTTGCATTCACCCCAAAGGTGTTGATGATCAGCTCTTTGCACTCTGGCTTCATATAAACAGTAATCATTATTCATTAAGTCACAGAGGTGTGCATTATTATTGCTGTCACTCTGAAGATTATTTTTGCGAGACTTTCCCTTGTCAGTGATGTTCAATAGCAGTTTTTCCCTCTGAGCCACATCATTAACACATCACTGACCCAAGAATAGTTGCTCTGACAGGCGTTACATGTATACATTGTACATGGTATGAGTGAATCACAGGATATTTCAGGAAATTCCTTGGAGAGTTTGAAAATCTTACAAGTTTACAGGGCACTCTGTTGTGCAGCATCACTGTACTTCTACGAGTGAAGTTCTAAGTCTTTGAAATATTTGTCTGTGGTTTGTGTTTATAACCACTCTAAGGAATCAATCATTAGATCCTTTTAAGTTGCAAAAATTAGTTTAAAAACATGTTCTGTCTAAAATGATTACAGGTGTAATGATTTTGTAAAATAATGAAGTATGCTCATCTGACTGAAAAGTGGTAAAATACGGCTAATATTGAATTCCGCGGAAAAAATAAGCATGCTCTGCCAACAAAACGGCAACAAAAAACAACCTTCAAATATGTTTTTAGTATTTTATTGGTTTTGGATGCAAGCAATGCTTATATGTATATATAAAGATTAAATAAATCCCTCTTGTACTTCCTGCATGATGCACAATTTGCCAAAATATGAAAAGGATACAGAAAATTTAAAGTAGTGTATTTACAGGGTATTTATTGACGTTGGAAAATTAGTTTGTACCAGAGGATGCCAAACTGATATTTATAACAACAAAGAGAAGGAAATATTTCAAGAAGTAGGAGAAACTGATCAGGTAAGAATTAGGATTGGAAGTCTGAACTCTCTCTCAAGAGCCTCCCAGAGAATCTCAATTGCTGTATGAATAATCTTTGAAGAGGTTCAGTGTGATAACATTCCTGAAAATGCGCTTAGTTTTGTCAATTGATCAAAATCCCATTTTTTGTGATAAGGTATTTCATTCTGGCATAAATCAATTTACTTGGAAAAATGTTGCCCTATACAATCATTGCGGCAGGATAGATATTTTGATAATCAAATTCAGGCGTGTTGTGAGCAGTCGTCACTGTTTGTTGTATTACAATGTTAAATACTGGATGTTTAACCCAGTTTGTCCTGTCAGCTGACTGCTGTGTAATCATGCTTCCCTAACAATAACAAAGACAGTTGATTTGCTGTTGCCATGGAGATAAACAGTATTCCGTCTAATCTGGATGAGAGAAAAAGTGTACACTTGTCAACTGTATTCTTGTTCTGAAATATGCACGGTGAGATTTATAAATCTAGCAATTTTACTTGCTTCTAATGTGTGATGTTGGTTGCACAGTTCATAAGTGAAGTAATTTCAAATATAAACAGAAAGAATGTGCCAAGAATGGTAGCAAAGACGCATATCTTGCTGAAGTGACAAGGAATTACGGTTGGATGTTGGATATTTGATTGACAGGGATTTGGATTCCATGATATGACTTCGTCCTGATTCCAATTTCATATTTTTCTCATCATTTAGGATCCAAGCAGGACACATCTGGTCAAACTAATGAATCACTATTAATGGGTTTGTATCTTATAAAGTGCTTCAATATGTGAAATATTGCACAGTACATAAACATGCATCTATAGGCGTACACGCTGTATGTGTAACAAGTATACAAAGTTTACATATTTCTAAGATTTAGCAGCAGTATTCCTATTGTTGAGTTCACATACATTGTTGTAGCGTAGGCTCTGGTAAAAAGCTGCCAATTCTTTCAGACCAGTTGACATTTAATAGTTCAAGAACTACTGTATATGCCATATGCACCTTTGCCAGAGTGTGAAAAAGGACATGGTGAGGAGATTTTTATGGCTGGATAGTGCATTCAAAATGAATGAGGTACTAATGTGTCGGTAACAATTACATCCATTTTGCACCAGAAATCAGAAAATCAGTAGGTATGGTTCTAGCACAGGTAAATGTACAGCTCCATTGTTTGAAATTGTCAGTGTTCAAGTTAAGTGCAGAATTGCTAATTAATATGATCATATCAGTCATTTAGGCTAGATTTATGGGGTTCCTTATCAAGTACTCGGCTTTTAACAAGATCTTTACGCATTGCATGTAGAATTCTGATCTCATCAGCTCATCTCAGTGTGGATTGATTTCAATTTGTAGTGCACCTGTCACATTGTGAGAAACACCACTTCAGCCTAGGGTACTATAGAGTGGCATGAAATCATCTTGTCCAGAAGTACTGCATAATTTAGATGTCAATGTAAGCTGACAAATGTTGCCTTTGATGTTGTCTATTGTTCAGAAAATAAAAAGTGCTTGAAATTTGCCCCAGTCCTGTAGACTCAAAGAATGGATACAGTACTACTGATAGACAAACATTCAAAACAATTGTGGTTCCTCGTGACCTTTGCTCTCTATTCCAACTGATGTATAGTATCTTTGAAAATAGAAAAAACATTTGCTCTATGAGATTAAGATTACCAATACATATCAGCAAATTTTGGAAATTTCCTAAAGCTTGATGATTTCAGTCAAATGAGCAAGAAAGTTTCAAAATGAGTCATGATTAGACTTACGGCTTAGAAGGAGAAACATACAACACGTAATACTTTTACTGTTTTCAAGGCAAATGTCCGACAAATATTTCTGAAAAAGACCACCGCTTTTATGTAGAATAATACTGAAGTTATTTTCTTTGTTCAAATATATTTCTCTAGCAAGTTGGTGCTATATACATATAATATTTAGACTTGGGTCCTTTTTTGTGAACATATCTTTCAGAGAGTAGAAAACTCATTTGTTGATGACAACATAAATGTACTTTAAGATCACACAACACAGATATTGTGGAGTGAGAAGGAGGGACTGTGAAATTGAAGTTTAATTGCAAATGTACATTTCTCAAGTGCTGTATGTTTTAAAACTACGACACGTCCTCCTGATCACCACTTATGCTTACTTTATCTGGTACATATTGCAATCAATCTCTTCTCAAAATATCTGAATTTCTTATCGTAAACATGATTTGTTAGGCCTGTTTGACTAGACCATAGATATACATGTATTTGTATGGGATCAGTGATAAATGATGCAAAATTTTCAGTGGGTTCTGTTTCAGTCGTCCATCTTTTTGAAAGATGTCTCTTGACACTCGTCTGGACCATCTTCATCTCGCCTGAATGATAGATGAGGCAGGCTACATGCACTACAGTGATCTACAAATGCACGTCAGATTTTTCTTTTGATACGATTAGTTTCATGTATGCTATATCACACTGCCAGTCATGTTAGGCATTGTTCTGTACCAGTTCAATATGAATATAGCCATCATCATAGCTTAGAACTCCCTGCGTTGAGTCTGTGCGATTGTGCTGATATTTGACTCCAGGCTGTCAAGTGAAACGACATTTTTCAGCCCCAATCCCAGGCCCTGTCTGTACATAACATGTAAAATTTGCACAATTTAAATTATTAAAAGTACACATGTAATGATTTTGCTACTGTTCCTATGTTGCCGCACTTCACTCCCATCAATACTGACAAGACACGTTCCAGTCTCACACAGACTTCTGTATGCCAATAGAACAATGTCATTGAACAGATACTGATGAGAACTGGAGTTAAAAACGTCCAGCTCACTGCATTAATTGCAGTAATTCATCACAAACAAAATCTAATGTGTTCTCTTTTAATGAAGTGAACTTCAGTGGGTATTTAGTTGTTGGAAGATAGAACTTAGCAAATTAAATCCATTCTTTATGTACTCACCCAGAAGAATGAACACAAATTAATGTTAACAATTGTCCCTGCATTTGGTGAGAAATCAATCAAAATTAAGAATTCTTCACTTAATGAAGAGATATCTATTTTGAAATAATGTGATATCTCATCACATGACAGAGGGAGAATTATAACTTGACTGTTGACAGACAGTGAGTTGAACTGTTGTACAGACATCACACCTCAAGTCTTCAGATTGACATCAATCGGGTCATCACCAAGTATCAGTGTCAGCAGAATGCATGCTGTAACTTTTCTGTGACAATTCATTTGATGGTGGAAGTGATCCCGGAAGTGATCACTGTGCCTTGGTACATTACATGTAAATCCATGCATCTCTACCTACTTTGCCTCAACAAATGCTTCTTCATCTTATAAAATATATCAGGGAAATGTGCCTGCCATCTAAATTGTAGTGTGCAGTATTGCCCTCATAATGTCACTGTGAATTTACACTACTTACACTGCAGTAAATGTATAGTTAAAGATCAGTTTGAGCGTCTATAAGTTCTAGTTATACTATAATGTTTGCAGTGTACACGTGTATGGCATTTTGAGATTACAAACTTCACGGACTAGACCTGCTACCATTTGGGAAAGAACCAATCTAGTCAAGAGTGAGTTAGTGGTTGAAGAGCTAAAGATACCCACTTTGAAGTGGACGAAAGGAGAATATTATTAGTGTTATCTTCTTTGTTAAAGGATTGCGTCTCAGTTAGATTCTCTCGCTCCAAGCTTAGATGTTGAGATACACATATGTATGCCTACATGTAGCTCCAGTGCTTACCAGTCTTGTCAACCCGTGCAGCTCCTTTCTTCAGCTTTCTGTTTGTTCAGGAAGCCAGAGCAACCTGTTAGCGTTTATGATAGCCATGATGGAGGCAGGGGATTTTCCACATGCCTTGTTATTAGGAACTTCTTACATGGTTTGAAATCAGTTTGCTGTACTCCATTTAAGGTCAATATGTATTTTAAACAAAACCACACACTTGGAGATAGAGATTCAAGAGAGGCTATATCATTAAAAAAAAATGATTTTTGCGTGACACCCCCCACCCCCACCCCCCCAAGTACAGTAGTTGCACAAGCTGTGCTTGTGATTATCTGGGGGTTTCAGTGGATGAAGGACAATTAAATCGGGAAACATTGAAATGGCCACCACGATTGTGCTGTGCCTACATCTAGCATAGTGTTACCTATTCTATTAGTAAGTTTTCATGGAAACCATAATAATATAGACTTTCGAAACATGTTGTATCATTGTTGAATTAAAGTGATGGTAGTTATCATACAAAGACCACCTGCATATGAGACAAATACCTTCCTATGCTCTAGAAGTGAATGTATTGATTGTATTTTGCCTTTTGACATTGTGGAAATTCATGATAGTCTTGTGAGATTAGCTAAGTAACATTTGAGTTTTAGAGAGTCAAGTTTAGTAATACAGATATGATAATTTGGCGATGTGCAAAACATACACTACAATTTGAAGTGTGCGTGCTCTGTTAAAACAAAAAACTTTCAATCATGTATTCATTTTTGTTTGAATCTGAGTCAATCAAGTTTGGTCATGTGCGAGCCACTGTACAAATATCATGTTATGGAAAGTCTACCGAATAATTTAAACAGAAAACTAGTGCTCGATATTGAGAAATGATTGTGACTTGAAAGAGAAAAATTAATCTGTATACTTTTAATTTTATGTGATGGCTTTTGGTAAAGTCATTTCAGTCTTCTGTTTGCTTTTTAATCAAGTCCGTCAACCTTGAAAAGAGCCATTTTGTGCATGCATCTCTCCTTCCAATAGAAATGGGGCGTAGTACTTCAGTGATATTCGTTGCAATCCTAGTATTTTGGCTGAAAACAAAGTACCATCAGATAACGAATATTGCATTTATTAGACTCGGATCGAAAATTCCGCAATATAGTCATACTCACAAATAAGCTTGATGAGTTCATATATTGGTCAAATATACAATAACACTATGCAAAGGACATGAAAATTCATATTAAGCAAATGATACCACAACAGATTTGTGAAATTTACTCTGAGCGTCTTCCACTTTTAACCGTACCGGTATTACCTATAGCAGAGACGTAATTTTTCATGAGCAAAATTATAAAAAAATGTCCTTTGGAAAGAGGCTTCACCCCACCTAGTGATGCACTTGGAAGTCTGTTTCAATGAAAGTCTTTGGTATAGTAGTTTTACCTCCTAAGTTGTGCTACCCCCAGGACCTTCACTGCATGAAATTCTTTCGGTTGCACTGCCTGCGTGGTACAGTTCCTCAGTACCGTACTGTCTCCTGTAGACCAGACCTCCAACCTCCCCAGAAGATGATCTTTTGTGGTTAAACTTCAGGGAGAGACCTTCCCTCTTGTAACTCTGAAATCCCATGCTGTTGATTAGTGTCCTTACAGAGTGGTCCTGTTGAGGGCATTCTGATACCTGCTGTTCCGTACTACCCTAGACAGAGTGTTCAGGCAAGTTTCTGCCTCTGCTATAGTATTACCAAAGTGTCTTGCTAACAGTGTGTCTCATATCTAGCTTGAAAAAAGTGTCAGTACAGAGTATTTCTCCTGGCATTTTACTAGTTTCATTCTGTTTAAACAGTGCCCAGAAAAATAGGGGTAATGTTAGAGAGATAACACCATCCGTCAATACTCTCATTCCTCTAATATTATATTGACAATAAAGCACACATTTTTCTTTTTTATCTCTAATCTTAAGATTCCCGGAAATTGCAATTATCTTTCCAGGAAATAACTCTGCCTCAGCTCACCTGTGATTGATTTCCTTGTGGAAATCTTAAACAAATTTCAAACTAATAATGTACATGTATACACTACTTGACATGTCAGTCGGAATACCATTGATCTATGTAGGAGACTCTATGCATGTTGGAACTGTACAGTGTTCACAGGAATTGAAATAAGACTCTTTTGCCAACATGCTCAATGTGTACATTAGGTTTTACATCAGCATACACCAGCTGCCCAGTACATGCACAGTGCCCGGATTGTAGTTATCAATAACATATACATGTATTGTACATGACCCTCCCTATCATCTGAGATAAGTTCCTCCTTGTCTTGTCCCATATGGCTGTCTTTTGGGGGTGTTCTATATCTTTAATCGTTTTTGCTACAGAGTTCCATTACAGAGCTACATGTACCTACATGCAAGTATGTATGAACTCTGGCATTGGTGTGGATGTGGTACTTTACAAATACGGCAATGGCTGGTTTATCCCTACAGCTGATTTAGAATGTGAGTTCAAAAGATAACAATCTATTTCTAGTGACCACCACAAACTACAACTTGAAAGTTTATACCTCTGTGGAGAGTACCGGTAGTGCAGTATTTTTACATTATACAGTATTTGTGATGAAGTGTTATTTCAGGATTTTACCCTGCTAGAACACACTGGCCATCCAGCCTTATTTCCAAGTAGAATTCAAAGAGATTCACAGCTGATGGCTTGTTTGAGATCTGGTAGGCCAAGGATGTCGTTTAGAGGTGGTGTGTAGGGTATCATATTTTATCCTCTTAGAAAAGATATTCAAATTGATCATCCTGAGTGGCATTTAGTAGCAGACCACAAATGCAAATCGACAGTGAAATCAAGAAAAACGAAAGAGATGCGTGGAGTGCAATCAAATGTGCAAATACGGTACTGTTGTTGAGGGTAATCTATTTTAGGCAGCTGGAGCTGCAGAGCTCATTCAGTGTCTATTGATCCATCTCTTCCACTCAAGAACGCTGAAAGCACCGCAGCCAAAGAAATTGCAGAATTATTGTGTTCGAGACATATCGTAAAGAAATGTTGTGTATGAGCCGTTGCGCCTTCTGATCTGAATAGGTAGTTTCATCGATTGAAATATTATAGATGGGGGAATTATTGTGTTATTTGCATTACAAATTATGTGTAATAATTGAAAAAGGGATAGAAACTGGAGAACTGAATTCATCACTGTCGACTTACCACAGATAAGCTTTGAAGGAAGGTAACTTCATTCAAGACTCTTTTAGGAAGTCACATTCACATCCTTGATAAAATCTAATTACTGTCAATTATAATTGAAACCTTAATCAGCTAGAAAACATCTTTCTCAAATGGTTTGGATTACACTTCGTTAAAGTTACGGTATGGCAACATTATGGCAAATAAAATTATTGTAAAGAAAAATAGACAGACCACAAATGAATCTACTGGGAGATGACTTACTTAGATGATGTAACTGATCATGATGTTAGTAGGAATGAGTCGTGCAGGTACTCTACTTGGATACAAGGCAAGATTTCAAAGGAATTTCTCAACTATTCATAAATATAATCATACCTGTAATTACAAGGAGAACAAATTTTTCGGCCACTGTTTTATCAATATTTTATGGTTTTAAGGTAATATGCGCCTTGAAAGCAAAAGACTTAAACTTTTGCTCAAACTTTCCTCAATGAAACTTTGACCATTCTCCTATCAAAGCAAGAATAAAAATCAGAATCCACCGTGCAAACTTTGGTACTAGAGAGACAAATTCCCCGAGATTTCCCGATATTTGAAATTCAAAATGGCCACGATCCCTGTGTTAACTCTATGGGGAAAATAAAATTTTTGATTTTCAAAAAACTAAGACTGTGAAAACTCTTCTTTCATCAAGAGCTTTAAAATGAGCCCCCACAGGTTGTAGGTCAGAAGAGATCTGATAAAATTTGAAGGCATGAATTTCTGTCCCTGAGATACGTTCTACCTTAAAGGTATACAGTCACCTGTAATCTAAATATGCCCATATATGGTCAAAGGGGCGTTCCTTAGTATTCAAAATGCCCTGCGAGGGCGCTGTTTTTAAAAAGCGGCCACCGGCTTAAAATCTGTGATTGGTTAGATTTTCTTTTTCCATGGTAACTGTGGCAAAATTGGAACAGGTGACAGTATACCTTTAAGATCAGCTGATTTTGTGTTTTCTTTGTACTTGTAGTACTGTTCAGTTTGCTTGATAGATCACAAGTTGTTTCCTTGTAATGGCATTAATGTACATGCTAAGAACAATCAGATAATCTCAAGCCCAGTGTCGTGGTCAATCCCATGATTGCAAATGATGGAGCAGTGCTTATGTTGAGATCACATGGCAACTAAGTCTCTGTATTTCCACTGCCAGGCGCATCAAACTGTAATACCAAATTTATCATTTTTCGGTCATCAACGTGTCATCAGCTGACTGTCAGCTTTCCATCTTTTCCAGCTGCGTCCATACACATGTATGTACACTACATGTACATCCAGTGTGCAGGTACTCTCATCAAGATTGTTGTGACTATGAAATCATCTACGATTGTGATTATGAAGTACTCTGTATTGTGGATATTAACTTCTTATCATCTGTGGAATAATCTCAAAAATTTTTTAATTTGCTCTTATATTTTACATACATTATAAATGCATGTTAAACCGTAGGTTGCTGACAGTACATGTACAAGCACAAGAAGTCATTTTCAAATTCTCATAAAATTGGCAAATTGTATTGCTGTTTTTCAGAACATTTTGATTGAGTTTGATAAATATTCTTATACCGCTGTGCCGAAGCAGCGCTTTCCTGCCTTGAGCAGAGAAATCTTACAGCATTAAGACGACTTTGTTGATTTTTGTAAAAATTCACATTGCTATTTCCCACTATTGATTTGCTAAATAGAAGCCAAACAGCATATATCATTGATATCAATGAAATGTTTTATCCAAACAATTTGTTATGTGCATGCCAAAGGCAATGGTAACTAGTGGAAGGCATCAGCGTTTAAGTTTCTACAGGAAAAATCACCAAGATTGTGAGTGTGAAAATGCTGCTTTTATGTTTTAAACTTGAAACTTTCTCGACAAACTGCTCACAGACAAAAATCATTACTGTGACATGACATTAGACAAAAATCTTTGATTGACTGTGGTTTCACAAGATACTGGGATAACCAGAAATCCAGCATGTATAATGATTTCATTATACACTAACTGTCTTCTTGTATTTGTTTGCACGATCTCACAAAGCTGATGTGACTTAAACATCTGTGATGGTAAACAATATCTTTTTGTACATCTTGGTTGTTGTTATTCCTGCAAATGACAGCATCTCTGCTTCTGCTGTTTTGTGTATTGTGTCATTATTGTAAAGCTGACAGATCTTCTTCATCTGGATTGTGAATTGCTCAAAAGAACAGTTTTAGAAGATCAGACTGTCAATTTTCAGAATTGAAGTCCTACATCTTATGACGTCAGACACAGTAAATGAAATTGCTTGCTGTGTGTTCAACAAACAATTTTCTGTGTAGAATTTATTATAGCCTTACGCACACAGCACACATGTAGACATCCCTCATTACAGAGACAAGGACAAATGTCTTCCTTCATTTGACAGGAACATCAGATTGATCGGAATTCAGTGGTGATATTATTTTTAATCAGATTATCTTGAATCCTGCTCATATTGAACATATCTTGAATCCTGCTCATATTGAACATACGGACTCTGAAAATAGAATGTTGTATAGCCATGTAATGACAGTAAACAGCAATTTTAAAATTACAAAGAAAGCCAAATGACTTATCTGCTGTGATAAAAATTGCAAAATAATGCTACTGAGGAAAAGTTTCAGACAATTACTATCGATAACTGGCGAGCAGCAAAATAAAATGTTTGTTCTACAAATAACCTTTTCAAAGTCAAATCTCAATGTGCATGCACAAATTTACCGTTTCATGAATATTTCATCGGTATACAAGCCACCTAGTGGGTGTGCGCTTGAGGCAAAATTGCATACTGGAAGTAAGCAAAAATACGCAATTTAGTGATGTCATCTTTTAGGTAATTTTATCCTGAAGATCATCCCTGAAATTGCTTTCAGGTTGAATTTTATGATGTTTTGTTGTAGTGTTGGGGATTGTTATTATGGGTAGCTCTTTTGAAAGCTCATTGTTTAGCAATGCCAAAAATTTTACTGGGATCCCCAATCCATTTTTCCACTTACCAATTGAAAACTATAGCAAGAACTCTGTGTGAAATTTTTGACTATTTTCACGTGTTTTTAGCCTTCCTGCACCATACTTTGGCCCATACCCTCTGTTTTCAGTGGTGACTATGGAACTTTGTCACTGGAAATGGGTTGAACAGTTTCAAGGAGCTAAATCGATGATGATTTCATCACTGGTTATGTAGGTCAGGTGATTGAAGGTACAAACATAATAGCTTTACATTTGATCAACCAAGTGCAGTATATGTTATAGTATTTGGGCAATGGACTCATTCTTATATATGGACAACCAACTGGCTGATTTCACAAAATGGTCGTCAGATATATTTTTACAACAAAATATACTATACAGTATATACTCAAGGTATTTTGAACAAAATTTTCAAAATAAAGTAAAACCTGCTCTCAACTACTCTCCAGCTACAATTTGACTATAATTCTTCCCTCTCTATGTTCCCCTTCACGCAAGTAAAACTAAGAAAACTGCCTGTGTCTGTTGCAAAAATACCCCTCTACCCTGTCCCTTATATACCGAAAAAACAGCTTGCCATTTTGGTTGCTCAAGCCCCTGATGTGTGTCAAACTGAACGTGATCAGAATATCAGCATGTAGATGAACTACACCTAAGCATTTCCTAACTCCCTCTGCCCAGCCATGAGAAATGCCCAGCTGTGATTGTCATAAGCATCTTTTCCCCTCATGAATTCAATATTCTAGAAATTAATATTTGCCTGTGTTATATGTTCATTAACTTTGTGTTTAAACAGCTGTACCCTTTTTATTTTGGTCTTTAAATCATATGCTCTTGACCTTCAACTGCCAAAATTGCCACTTGTACTTGCTGTAGCAAAAGGTTAGTAGAAAACAGGACAACTATGTATACACTGTGCTGGAATATTGCTTCAAACACATACATTATATATATAGTTCTTATGATTATTTTTTTTCTCAAAGCAAAGTCCCTACCTGGTCACATGTACCTAGCAGGTAGAAGTATGCTTGCAGGGAGTACTGAAGAGTGTTTCCAACTCAGCAAATACTATAAAATAAATTCATACATGATTTACAGCAATGCAACTCCTATTAAATAAAAGTTTTTCTATATTTATTTGTCACGTGTAGGATTTGACGTCTGCTTTGACTAAGAAGATAACTCTAAAAGCACCATTGGTTTCATCTCCAATGGACACTGTCACAGAGTCTGATATGGCTATTGGAATGGCGGTGAGTTTGCTTTTTTCTTAATTTTACCCACAATGCGTAAACCAATATGGCCGACAATCTGGTGTTTTGAAGTCATCTGTTATTATATGAAGTATCAAATTTCCTTTGATTGGCAGTGGAATCCATCTCCGAGTCACCAAGTTTTCAAAATACCTATAATGTATTTTAGAATAGATAGAGTAAAAATATTATCAAGTAAGTGTAAACAAAGTGGAAATTAGCTCAAAATTGTTTTTTAAATGCCTACATAATAGTCAGAAATTTTCAATATTTCATCTTTTTTCTTACAGCTACAAGGTGGCATAGGTATCATGCATCACAACAGTCCTCCTGAATTTCAAGCAAATGAAGTCAAAAAAGTTAAAGTATGTACACTCACCAATTCATCATAAAATCTAATGTGTTATGCTCTATTTAGCTTTTAAGTCATTTCATCAAATATTTATGCGTAAAAAACACATTTTAGTCAAATGTTAGTAAAAATTAATCTACCATGTTTGCAGAATACCCTTGATAGTATAAATAGGCGTTTTTTGAAATACCAAGCACACTGCCACTGTACTGAGCAAATTATTCTTGAATTATATCTAACAACCCTGTGAATTGTTTTACTTTCAGTTGCGAACATCAGAAAATTGTTTGTGTTTTTGCATTTCAACCATCGATTTTAATTTTTGCACTCTGTGTTTATTTCACCAGGACAAATGGTATTCAATATGCAATAGATACACCGTAGTTAACAGTGGAATAAAGTATCTCATGCAAGCACAAAATGCTTTGAATTACCATACCTCCGACATTTCTGTTTGTACAGAAATACAGTATACTCAGTAAAAAATGGAATCACAGCTACTCTAAGCTTTTGAAAGAAAAGTTTATACATATGACAGTAGATAGTCTGCTTCAATCATCAGATTTTAGTTTTTGTCTCACTTAGCACTTTCTCTGACTTTAACAAAACTGTACGTTAAGCAAATTCAAAACTATGGGTAGTCTCAAGAAAACAAAATGCCCACACTTGTTTGCTCTCTCAGGATCCTCATAAACTCATCTTTGGTTGTATCCTTGTAGAAATATGAACAAGGATTCATAATGGATCCGGTGGTGATGAGCCCCCAGCACACTGTCAAGGATGTTTTTAAGGCCAAAGCAGAGCACGGATTTTCCGGCATACCCATAACGGACACGGGAAAGCTAGGCGGTAAATTGCTGGGAATTGTCACAGCGAGAGATATAGACTTTGTTGATAAGGAGCTTAACCACTTGCCTTTGGAAAAATACATGACCAGCAGGGATGAATTAGTGGTGGCACCAGCAAATGTTACACTTAAAGAGGCCAATGATATTTTACAGAAGAGTAAAAAAGGTAGGTGTTTGTTAAATTAACACTTTCACCACTATGGTTTGACCCAAACCTATTGATATAAATGATGAAAGTGGATCAGTTTATAGGAAATTAGGGGTGAACAGGTTTTTTTTTTGTATTTCGCCATATTAACCCTTTTCCTGCCAAGTCCATATTTCACCACCAGGTCAAGATGGTTAAAATTAATGAAATTCAACGTATTCCATATGATGTATTTTAACATAATACTGTACATTTGAAGGCTGTTGAAAACATAATACCGTAAAGTTGATTATTTTTGGACAAAAGATGCTGTAACATACCAAGCCAAGTGGGTGAAAATACGTCATTTTTTGGCTCAATACTGCTTTTTACTGACTTGGCTGATGGGGAAGTGATACAGTTATTACTGTCTAGCAGGAAAAGGGTTAAGTGAAATTTGTCTTGAATTGAGCAGTTAATGGTGTGGTGCCTCAGCTTTTTTTATGGAAGTTGGTTGAATCGGCTTAATATTATTGACATTGATAAATTATTTCAAAACAGCCAATCAGCTACACAATAGCTCAGACTCCTTAAGCCGCTGTGAATAATTACAAGCAACTAATCTACCATAACCTTATTCAAGTTCAAAACAATTGACCTAATTGCATTAATATTTTTGAGATCTCAAAACAAATGATGTTCCTGTAAGATAAAGAAATCAAGAATGTTTGGCTGCATACTGCTGTCAATTTTGCCCCAACTCGTATTCGAATTTTTTCAAAACAAAACTAAGCTACACATTCGAAAGATTTTCATGTTGAGAAGTGTCATGTATGCTATCCTGTGATCATTCTAGAAAACTGAAGTTTCACGCCGAGGAGCTGCTTTTATGAAACAATCCATCTTACCCACTGTTAATGAATGCTGACACCATATACTTTCCTTTGTATCTGTGTTCAATGGAGTGGAACATACGTAATAATCATTCTGACTCAAGCAGTGTCTATCAACTGTACTTCCCTCCTCTCCGTCTTCAGGTAAACTACCCATTGTTAATGAAAACGATGAGTTGGTGTCAATCATATCAAGAACAGATTTGAAAAAACACAGGGAATTTCCACTGGCATCCAAGGACTCTAGGAAACAGTTGTTAGTAGGTGCTGCTATTGGTACACGAGAGGAAGACAAATACCGACTGGAGCTTCTTGTACAGGCTGGTGTCGATGTTGTTATTTTAGTGAGTACATCTAAACTGTATCTTTGCCAATAGAGTTGTCATCTAAACTGTATCTTTGCCAATAGAGTTGTCATCTGCATGAAATAACCAATATGTAGTTTGTAATTTCATTCAAAAATTGAACATATTTTCTGGAGAATTAAAAAGCTCTGAAAATTTGCAAAAATGCATCTTACTGTAGTGTTTGAACGAGTGTCTAAAATTTTCACTAAAATTCATGCAAATAGAATCAAATTTGACTGTGTTTACGTGTTTTACATTACAGTACATGTATTAAAAAGCTACACAAATGGTACAAAATTTTCTAATACAAGAGAGTGCAATTTGAACGTTGCCAGCATTAGCAAGCAATCATACATTGAATCCTTCAGATTGCATGAATAACCAATTATCTGAGCCCTTCAAACTGCAAGAACAACACAGACCAGGTTTCAGGACACCTCCCAGGGTGCAAACAGGAGAATTTGTGTGTAAATTTGAAGACCCTCCTTTTCATCAGGAACAGCATAAGTCTTCACTGAGACTGCTACAAAATGAAAACCTACAGAGTATGTGTTACACTTGTGTAATGTGTCCCCAATTAAATGAACACTGTGACCTTTTCTGCTGCAGAAGAACTTATGCTTAACACTGCAAGCAAGAAATTGAACTCAACAGGTGGGAAAAAAGATAACATTTCAGAGATTTTGTGAACAGCAACAAGTCTGTAGATATTACAAGAGAAGTTCCTAAATAATGTTCTCTGCAAAATATCTACATAATTACAGACAACAGTATCAATATCAGCACTTCTCCCCAAATCACCTAGCCATTTTCTTCTTTCTTTGGGAAAGGCACCTGTATTCTACATTACGGTTGAAGGTCACTTCCCAGACTGAAATTTTGTTCTCTTCTGTTTTCTAATATTGTGCAGGATTCATCACAAGGCAACTCAATCTATCAAATTAGAATGATACGTTATATCAAAGAGAAGTATCCTGATTTACAAGTTATTGGCGGTAATGGTAAGAATTTATAGGTTTTGGTGTTGTACTAGATGGTGTCGGTAAAGTATCTTGTGCGTACAGGTATCATTTCAGTGTTTGTTCCTTTCAAACCCAGCGTAATCAAGTTGTTCAGAGAGGGCCTTTTCCAACATTCCAGGGGAGTTCATTATCAAGTTTACCTCCTCAAAGACAATGCATTTCAACTTTACTTCAAAGGAAAAATTCATTCTATAATATGGTCCAATATGGCTGCCAGGTGTCTTGAAGCTGTTCCGTAGAGATGTAATGGTTATTATGAAATTCATGAGTCACGTATAACTAGAGTTAAGACAGGTAGCTTACAAGGATAAACTACAACTACTTGCGTATTTAATGCTGCACATTCTCCAATTTGACTTAACTAATCATTTTGTGTGATATCCTGATGTAAGAATAAATTACCTGAACAGCTTGGACAAGGTTCAGCGAGGATGTTGTTCACAAGAACACCCCTGTCCACCAATATTTAAATCATGCGATTTCAAAGTATCACTTTGTTCCGATTTGCAATCTTTTTACCAGTGTCTTATTCACAGAACCCTTCATCCTCACTGATAATGTTTTCAAAAGATTTTTAAAAAGTCATGAGCTGAAAAATCCTGTGCAATGATCTTCCCCGTTGGCCACTTCAGTAAATATAGCTTCTTTGAAGCTGATTTGTTGGAATTTCCCTCAAGGTTCAGTTCATGTTGGTCTCAGGAAGTTGCTTCAGGAGAGACCATAAATAATCAACTATTCTTAGAACAGGATTTCAAAGCCCTATTCCTTACAAGTGACACAGAGCTTATCAGAAAGGCTTGATAGTCCGTCTGTCAACACTTTACTTCTCTGAAACTGCTTTTCTAATTGCTTTGAAATTTTATATGCATGCTCCTTGAGATGATCTTAGTTATGTTTGTCCAAATTGTGGTGAAATTTGTGTATTTGTATTTTGGGGGCATTTTTTCCTGTTTTGTAAGTCTTCTCTTAAAAAGCTAGTTTCTAGATTCCTAGGGATGATCCTTATCAGTTATGTTCAAATCATGATGAAATTTGCAATGTTGTATTTTAGAGGCAATGCTTGCTGTTGTTGGTCCAAAAATTATAAAAATCTTCTTAGAATCCCCTAGTCGAATTGCTTTTGCATGCAGGTTTCTGACCTGACTCAGATTTGTTGAAATTATGATACAATTTACACACACATATTTTTTAAGCAATTTGGCCAGTTTTAGTCAAACAAAACATTTGTCTTGATTTATGCCACTAACATTGTACCCTACCAGCAGTCGTGGCTGGCACTGATATATGCAAATGATCACTGGTTGGACTCCTTCCCATCCAAAAAATAATCTGCCACAGATTCAGAAATGCTGCCGATATTGAAACATTCTCTAAGTTCATCGGATTCCCTTAGTTCACAAACCTGCCCTGTGTTCGCGCTGCCCATTCGCCACGTTCGCAAATGCGAATTGAAATCAGCAGTGGCGAAGAAAAATCGATCCTAATTCGCCACAGTGGCGAAAGTGATTTTTGTGGAAAAAATTCCGCAAAATAAGCAAAAACGTGGGTTTTTTTAGTCTTTTGTTGATCTGCGCTTCTCTTTCGGCGATTCGCGAAAAAACTATATCCACTTCCGTATTGTTCTCTCCGACGTACGCAATTGCAATCGAGCCAAGTCTCGCGAGAGATTTGACGTCAATTTGTATAGTGTACAGCATGCACATAAATGACTATCGCGAGAATTGAAAATGCAGGCAGACGCAATCGAGCCCTAGTCTCGCGATAAATTTGACGTCATTTTGTCTAGTGTACAGCAAGCAAAGCGAATACTCGCGAGAAGTGAAACTTTAGCTACAACATGCAGCAGACACACCCATTTTAATCGTGGTCACAAAGTTCGGTGTTGAAATTTATTTGCATCGTGGTCTAGACGTTCCGTGTTGCGCATTTTAATCGAGGTCTTATTTTAATGGTGGTCGATTTGCTTCGCGGTCCTCATGGTCCCCTATTGATGTGAATTAAAATCGCCATCCCAGCGACGCATTCCGTGTTGTTGTCGATTTGCATCGCGGTCTCGACGTTCCGTTCCGTTCTCGACGTTCCGCGTATCCATACTCAGTTGTGATTTTTTTTGTTGATTTTGCCGTATTGTTTTTTCAGAAACACACGAAATTCGTCTAAGTTTTAAGAAACAATTAATTTCTCTTGGCGAGGACTATTCAAGCTCGTTGTATCCTCGCATTAAATTTACCGATTTTCTGTAATACAGTTATTTATGTGGTTTACGGAAATTTTTGTGACAGCTTCAGGTAAAAGGGTGAATTGGACAACATTTCATTTCTGTCAGGAAATCATAGCGCGTACGTCTTGTGCAGGTGAACTCTACGGAATTTTCTGATATCAAAGATGTTTGCTAATTTACAATGATACTCATACTAGTACTTAACGAGATTTCCTGTCTAAATTCCCGCAAATCACCAAGAAAATCTAAAAATTACTACACGTAATTAAGACTTCATGTGGAAGTGTCGTTTGATGACGTTCCGAACGTCTGTGCCACAATCACGTGACGTCTTGTATGACGTGACAAAGACGCTACGTGAACTGATGGAACGTAATTACGTGTAACCAACCTTCCGTGTTGCAGTTCATTTTAATCGTGGTCTCAACGTTGCGTGCTGCTGTCGATTTGCATCGGGGTCTAGCCCTGCGTACGACGCGATGCTGTGTGTTCCGCTACAGCTAATCGCCCCGCTCACTCGCTTTGTGGTGAGCGGGGCGATTAGCTGTAGCGGAACACACAGCATCGTACGCAGGGCTACATCGGGGTCCAGAATCAAGCAATTTCCAGTGTTAAAATGAAGACAATTGGATACTTAAGGTTGACGTGTTGATAGTTTATTCTTGTGCATGCAACCGACATTGGAGATTATAGCATTATAGAAAGCTTTGTTTTCGTAAAAATGTGTGGCTAATAAAATTTGTCTGTGGCTAATAAAATTTGAAACTATTCGCCACAGTGGCTAACAGCTTTCCAAACCCAGCGCTAACACAGCTGCCCAGACCTACAGTATTATCTACCAGTAAATTGTCTGAAAATCACAGCGGATGTATCTCTGTCGCTAGGTCACATGTTGCCATGAAAACTACTCCTACTTACCAATATTTACAACACAGCTGTCATCTAGAGAGTTTAAGTTACTGACATCCCACAGTGTAGTAACAAAATTGTTTTCATTTTTGCTTTCAGTTGTTACAGCAGCGCAAGCTAAGAATTTAATCGACGCTGGAGTTGATGCATTACGAGTAGGAATGGGCAGTGGCTCTATTTGTATTACTCAAGAAGGTAAGATTGACACAGCAATGTTTCAACTTTATTTTTGCTTGCAAAGAGAAATGTGTTTTACAGTTTTTGAGGTCAGAGTGCATTCTGGACACTTTGTTGGCACCACCATGGTTCAGTTTCAGACCTCTAGAAATAAATTCAAATGCAAATTTGAAATCAGATCACATATCAAAATTTATTTTCAAATGTCAGGTGCTCAGCAATGCATCCAAAATATCACAGATGATTTTCAACTTGCATGTAATTGCACTGAGTTTTAATTGAGACAGTGTGACTTGAGAAAAAAAATGTTTTACTGTTGTAATGCCACCTTATCATTACAATTCTGAAAGTCAGTTCTCCTTGTATGTGTAAGTTGTGGTAAAAAACAAGAGATGATCCGATACCTGGGACCACAAAAGTTTTTATTCTGATCAGCAAATTTGCCACTCACTGAACCAGTAGATAAGTAAACATTAACTTACTAGTGTGATTAAGAATATATGAAGGACAAGCAAACTAGTGTACAGGATTAGCAAACTAGACTGAAGAATTGGCAAATTAGACTACAGGAATAACAAACTAGATTACAGGACCAGCATACTGGATTGTAGGACTGGCAAGCTAGGCTACAGGATTAGCAAACCAGACTACAGAACCAGCAAACTAGATTACAGGATTAGCAAACTGGACTGCAGGACTAGCAAATTGGATTGCAAGACTAGCAAACCAGACCACAGGACTAGCAAACAGACTAGAGGACTAACAAACTGACTAGAGTACAGGACTGGCAAACTGACTTGACTACAGGACTGGCGAATTAGAAAGCAGGACTTGCCTTTATACCTGGTCAGGGACTACCAAATGCCAAACAGGTTTGCTCACTTCTAAAACACAACAGGATCTGTGGACAAAATTTCCATAAGACCAGGATAATGAAGTCACAAAGAGTGGCAACGGGAGTGTGGTGTACAGACATTGCAAGTGATACTTGAGAGTGCATGTGAATCATGCCAGCATCATTGACACTACTAACCACATACTGATGTGAACACATCAAAAAAGAAACACAAAGGGTCATGTAGCAGTCTGTCCACGAAACCACTTACAGAAGACAAATACAAGACACATTGAATTTTTTCGCCGAGGCAAAAAAAACCCCAGCTACTAACAAAAAACTAAACTGATGTCTACTAACACTGCAGTTGCAGGGTCTCATCCAAAACTACCAGCTAAGAATAAAATGCGATATCAGAAAGGTGACTACACTAACACATGTAAGTCTTGGAAAATGTTCACCTTTCAACTTCTCGATGTTTCAAGAACCTCACTCTAGAATTACAAATTCCGTTATCTACCATTCCTCAAAAAATATACCAAATTTTGATAAAGATAGAATGGTCTTGTGTTTATCCTCTGTGAAGTATGTCTGGTGATGTGTTGTCATTTTAAATGTAGTAATAATATTCAAAGCTTTGGTATTATGTAAGAGAGTCACAGTCCACCTCTTTTCCCCAAGAGGTAGTGTTTCTCAATGTAATGTAATTGTTGCATACAGTAGTCATTTTTCCTTGATTGTTAATCCAAGTCCCTTCGTACCCTAGGTCTAGTCATCCCATCAGACAGCAATAGGGTATAAATTAATGAATGGTAGTGATAAGATTACAACATTCTCATTTCAGGCATGAGGCATGTTCTGTATAGCGATTCTCATTTACCCAGTTTAAATCTTTAACAATAAATATATGCACGGTCCCTCCAAGGTATACACGGTATGGACATTGTCATCACTACAGTTATCTCGAAAAAAGATAGTTTTTGATGAAATAAAAAATTACACTAAAATTCTAAAATTAAAGGATGTTCTTGTATGTCACATTTTAATAATCCTACAGTTCTGAAGCTAAGTTGATACCCTAGAGTGAGAAATTCATTAACATCTATGCTGTGTCATACACAAGTGTCATCTCCCAGTTCAGTTCTGGATTAGCCTGTACATCAATGAAACCACAATAAATCAGTATGTAGGAACACGCTGGTGCTTCTTTCTGTTAAAATTGCCATGAATACAATTTTGCTGAAGTAATTTTATTGACGGACGACCTACCAATTCTTGTCTTGAGGAAATTTTCCATTTATGTTTGAAGACAGGGCAATATTCTTATCGCTTTTTACCATTCAGGTCTTTGTTCAATGTGATGTGCTTTTCACTAGTTACCAGCATTAACGTGATGAAATCCCTACTCGAATTATATAATATAATAAAAAGGTGAACAGTCGGAGTTTACAAACTTATGTACCAGTGGTGTTTTGGTGTTTTCTAAAATTTGGCCATCTATAAAGATTGTTTATACATTAGCATGTGGACCACGAACTTTCTGATGACTGCCATTCTCCCATACATTTCATGTTTGAGACGTTCACACTTACAGTGCCTGGGACTTGCAACCTTATAAATGAGAAGTGTTGAGAAATGTCAAGAAATCTATGAAATCACCGTCCAAATGATTGTCATTCTGCTTTTCCTACTGGCCATTACCTTGATAAACCTTTTACTGCCAGAGTAGAATTAGAACTGAGTGGCACAAATACCTGGCATCAATTTACTTAGTTTGTTAACTGGATATAATTCATTTGACCTGGTAGCCGGAATTAAATCTATGTCAAGACTTTGAGAGAAGCGTAACATGCATGATGCAGACACACATTAACATTCACACAAATAAAAGCACTCACTGGTGGTTTTTGTATGTCTATAAATAGTCTGTGTTCCCACATCTGTAAAATTTGTGAATTTGCCCGAAATATTACAGTTAAATTTCTGTGAGGGGGTTGTACAGGTAAGACATTGAACAAGGCATATATTTGAATTTATTGGCTTTGTTAGTGATGGCAGTTGGAAGACCACAGGGAACGGCAGTTTACAAAGTAGCGGAGTATGCCAGAAGATTTGGCGTGCCAGTGATAGCAGATGGGGGTATTTCCACAGTCGGACACATCACAAAGGCATTGGCCCTGGGAGCATCTACAGGTATGGTTCTTCATTGAGTCTTGTTGCATTCTGTTTTCCAGTGCTGTTATGCGTCATTGAATTGTGTTTGGGAATTTGATTGTTCCAAGATTTACGCAATTTTTGTGTATTTCAAAAGTTTATGACATTCATAATAGCTCGCACAGTGGCCGCAAGTGGCTTACTCATAAGCATGCGTCACTGCCGTGCAATAAGAAAACAGTTCTTTATGGCATAGTCACCGCCATTGCAATCCAATGATTTTTGTGATTGCATCATCGTAAATGTACACAAAGAGTTTTTACTTTGAGTAAGATTTACAAACAATAAAGTTATGAAACTACCAAATTAACTGGAAATCATTGATAGTAAATTGAAAAGAATTAATGTATTTAGCTCACATTTGGTATACATGTATGTACCGGTATATATACCTAAGAGAGCCTATATGGTAAGTCGGTGGCATATATATGTATGTGTATATTTGTATGTGCTATGTTCGTACTTATGTACGTACTTATTATAAATATGGATATATGTATGTCCGTCCACATCAAAAACTCAAAAACCGCAGCACCTACCACATTAGTATATGGTGTACAGGTGCACCCTGGGGTGGAGATGTGATTTGTTCAAATGAACATGTCAGTGTCAAAAATATGCAAATGAGGTAAGCGAGACGAGTACAGAATGGTATCTTGTTATAGTGGTATATGTAGTTTGGTTGCTCAACAGCGTCTCTTAAGCTGGTACATAGTAAAACACGGGCAGCTTGCTTGGCAGCTTGGCAGCGTGTGTGAGGTGAATACACCTCAGGGACAGATATTCAGACTCTTTGTTACAATACATTTACAGTCTACCATTTGACAGGGCTCATTTTGAAAGTTGTGGAGTCACCAAAGTTTCACCAGATCATTTTTTTGAAATGCAAAACAATTTTTTTACTATGGAGCTAATACAGGGATGCCAGCCATTATTTATTTCAATGTTGGTAAATATTATGCAATTTGTTTGTAATGACTGATTTTTACTAGTGATTTCAAAGGGAATGATGATCTCCTCAGGGAAAGTTTCAGAAAAATTATTTTGAAATTTTTCAATTTCAAGATGTAAAAATTTCTTTAATTTGATGAATTTTCCTCCAAATAACTTTTCTACCTTTTCTTTCTACACGCTTATTTTACCAGTTATGATGGGATCACTTTTAGCTGGCACATCAGAAGCACCTGGAGAGTACTTCTTTTCAGACGGAGTGAGATTAAAGAAATATCGCGGAATGGGGTCGTTAGATGCCATGGAAACCAGTAAATCTAGTCAAAATAGATATTTCAGGTTTGTAATATAGATTTTCTAGCCAAAGTGAATATTGAAATGCAAAGTGTAAGCAAGGAACATCGTGTAAGCCTGAGAAACATAGGACATTATGTGCAATATATTAATCAAGACTAGAAGTCTGGTGTCAACAACATCATGTGACAATACACAAATACAGCCTGTAATGGCAAAGTGAAGTCCAGGTATTTCATCATTGTTCTGCTAGTATGACAAGAAACCAATATCTTACAAACAATAAAAACAATGGAAAATGTATCACAAGGTACAGCTTAGTAGAGCTTTAGGAGTTTGATGTACAACGAACCCTGTTAAAAGCAGGTGAAACAGCCAAATCTCACAACAGTTACCAGTCTTTCATATTTTTAATCACTTTTACTTTCATTCAGTACCCAAAAAAAGGTACAAAAATCTAACTAAGCTAAGGGTGCATAAATTGCCTGTTATATCCTTTACATCAGAACATTCCATTCCTTTGCAGAAAGAGTTAGCTAGCAGCCTAGATGGTCTCAAAACCTTGGTGTAGACAATCATGGCTTGCCAACCTTTCCATCTGTATTACAATAAATGTGATAACAACAGTTTTCTCTCACAGTTTTGTTGTTCTTAGAAAATACGCTTCACCCAAAATTGAAAGATGTTCTTGTGAAATCATTTTTTCCAGTGAATTGGACAAACTGAAAGTAGCTCAGGGAGTGTCAGGAAGCATTGTGGACAAGGGTTCCATACATAAATTCATTCCATACCTTATGGCCGGTATACAACACGGATGCCAAGACATTGGTGCCAAAAGTCTATCTATGCTTAGGTAAGTACAGCTTGAAAACAGACAAACAGTGGGTTCCTCGCATATGTTTTGAAGAGAAAAATGTCTGTGAATGATTTAAATTTCCACGGAAAATGTCAAAACTATTTCTTAGAAATGGAATAAAAACCAAAACTTGTTAGAATGGTGTCATTATCTCATTGATTTCTTCATGCCAGTATTCCTCCAGTAAAATCTTTAGTTGAGTAGAGACAGCTGAACTGTTTGTCAGAGATGAAGTGTGACCAATTTGAATTGTAAAATTACATTTTCAAGGAGAAGCAGTCATTGTTACAGGCTCTATACACTCCTAAAAAGTCCTTTAAAGTCATTGAATTTCAAAACCTCGTGGAAACTTGACTTGAAAACTGATAATCCACCCACAATTTTCTAAAATGACAAAATGATCCATTGTGATAAAACAAAAATGATATTTACATTGATACATAAAAATGATATTTTGTAAACTCATATCTGGAAAACTATGTTTTGACCTCTAAAAATCCTTGAAAATTCCTTTAAAAGTCCTTGAAAGTCGTTAAATTTCAAGGGACTTTGAGTGTATGGACCCTGATGTTAAAAAATTCTGTGGATCAAATAGCTTGCAGTACATACCTACACCCAGTCTCACTTCAGTTCTACTGCTTTGAAGGGCCTGAACAGCTACCACCAGCAAGGTTGTACTCATTTGTGTTAGTGTAGTGTGCATCGTGAAAATGAAAGACTTCATTAAACTTTTGCTCAAACTTTTCTTAATGTCACTTTCAACCTTTCTCTCGCCGACTCAAGAATTAATAAATCAGGGGTCACCATGCAAAGTTTGGCACAAGAGAAGCAAATAACCTAAAATTTATCGATAACCGAATTCAAAATGGCCGCCATCCCTGTGTGAACTCTATGGAGAAAAATAAAATTTTCAATTTTCGAAAAAAGAAGATTAAAATTTTTTTACACCAAGAGCTTTAAAATGAACCCTCACAAGTGGTAGATCAGAAAAGAATTGTAAAAGTTTGAGAGTCCAAATATCTGTCCCCTAGGCGCGTTCTGCCGTAAGTTGTCTTGTACTACTAGTACATGTACTATTTGGGATCTTGCACAAGTTGTTGCAGAGAGAGTTAGACATCCTCTGTCTGTTGTATTTCCACTCTGGCTAATCTGTGTTTCTCTGTGTCCCCAGATCTATGATGTATTCGGGTGAATTGAAATTTGAGAAAAGAACAAATGCTGCCCAAGTGGAAGGTGCTGTACATGGATTGCATTCGTAAGTGTCACACCATGAACTGTATTAATACTGAGTGATTCAAGGATGTATGTTTTGTATGAAAAACAAAAGTGTAAAAGAAACAATTGTACAAATTTGATGACATAGGATGATATGATCATTGTCAGGAATCTTAAGTACATCGTTTGTTCTGATGACCTTGTTTTCAATAATATCAATATTTATTGTGAATAAAAAATTCATCACATTGAGCTACACATTGTAGTTTAGAAAAATGGTGTACACAGAACAGAAACTGCAAGTACCGGTATTCACAGATGTATTTTAAGCACACTTGTTTGTTGTTGCTTCCTATCCAGGTATGAGAAGAGGCTTTACTAGACAGAACATCACACCTTTATATTTATTGACTGACAAGAGAGCTTAGAGAACTGCAAATTTGTGTCATGAACTGTTGTATGACATATTTTCATGCAAAATGGAAAAGTTGGGTGCCATGACTCCAGAACTGAAGAGGGCGCCCTTGTCAACTGGAAATCCAGGGTGTTTTTTCCATTATGGTTGTCTTGCAGCTCAAGTTGCCTTCATCAGTATTTAAGTGTCCGTAAAACAAATTCATTTTCCCCCCAGACCTAGTTTCCTAGTTACACATGTAGACAGTCTTTTTAGTTCAAAGGGCATAAGTCAAAGGTCAGTACATGTCAAGGGTCAAGAAGGCATCTAAGTTTACAGGAAAGAGTGAAATGTAGGAGTTTTTACATTATTGTATTCCTTAGGGGCAACATCAAAAGTTCAACATAATAAATCTAACTTAATTGCTTAAGTTTGGCCTCAGACCCCCCCCACCCCCCCTTCTAACTTAACTGACCTAAAATTGAAAAACATTGCGGACTCATACCCTGTACTAATTCTTCAAACGACGTACCAATGTACCGTTGAATTAAATAAATTGAAAACCATTATAAAGTAACAAAATACGGGTGACTGGATCGGTTTTAGCGTACAAAAAAACAGCCTTGAAATCGTAAAATTTGCCAAATTACGTTAAAAACGTTAAATCGTTTTTGACTGCACAGAAATTAATTTGGCCAAAAACCCCCCACCCCCAAACTTAAGCAATTAAGTTTTTTTCAAACATCGATCTTTTGACGTCACCCCTTATGAAGTTCAATTTACACAGAATGTGTTTGTTACCATGGTATCCAAACTTTTGCTATTCAACTGCCAAAGCCTCTCTGTTGACCCTTGTGTTTTCTTTGATTCACTTGCTTGGTGCAAAGAGTGGCTACTAGATTTTGTCGACTGAATATGCAAAATTAGCATTGTTAAAGGTTCATTAGTATGCAATTATGCAAATAGTTCACAGAAATTCACGCCCCTTTTTAGTTCCTGAGAAAATCCCCAGAAACAGATAAGCCAGCATTGAAATGTTTTATTTCCCCCCCCCTGCAGAGATCAGACAAAATCTATGTGCAATCTTTCCTACAAAAAACTTGACATGTTTGAAATTGTAACAGATACATCCGTAGTAACAGCCGTTTCAAATTTTGTAGATACAGCATTATATTATACTCCATAAAACTTAAGATCAATTTTACGTGAATGTTTTTGCCATTCATCACAAGCGTATACGTTATTTCCCTGTGCAATAGAAATCAAGATAGCCCTGAAATTTTGGAAATAAATTTCATGATGACCACAGCAAAAATTTCTATTTAGACAAACTGGAATTTCAGGGAGAAAAGAATTTAGTTCATTTTCTTTGAGGGGAAATCTCTCTGGATACGGATATGAGAATTTTGTCATTTTTTTCTTATTTGTGTAACAATATTCCCTGGATACTTACCAGTACAAGAACATCAACAATGATTGAAAAAGTAATGTTTGGGAATCCTACAGTGATACTTTTCAAGTTTGATATTTCCATGTATCCAAGGTAATATGTTAATAACAATACAAGTGAAACATGATGGACCCAATCCTCCTTAATATCATGGCTTCCCTGCCCCAGGGGGCTTTTCAAGATACATATATGGAAAGGTACCCTGAGGATAATGTTGAATTATAATGTAGCTAAAAGTGAATCTGACAGTCTTCAGATTTAATGGCAAAAGAGACAGTCAATTTTCATTTGACATCAGATTTGACATTTTGAATGATGCATCGTGTTAAACACTGAAAGTTCTGATGGCAAACTAAAGAATCAGCGAAACCAGGATATTATCAGAACCTCAAAAGTGTCATTTTTAGTATCCCTTCTAATGACGTCAGCCAGTCTTTTTTTTTCAAATCATTAGTAAAGACACCAGAGATCTAAAATTTGAGAGTGAGCCATGTGCATGATCTTAAACGAAATTCCAGTGTCAAGGGCATTATGTCTGTTGATGAATTGTGCATAAATGGGAGGGGAGAGGGGAGGTATTGATATTTTTTATGACTGACATGGTTGATTTATGTTATATTTATGGGGAGGGGCAGTATTTTATCAGTACATGGTGCAAAAACAGACTGCCAGGTTTGAATGCTGTAGTATCCTGAATCTGTACCTTTGAATCTCTTTACCTTTGCTGTAACATAACACTCAGAATGAGTGAACTTTTTTGAATATCTGTGAAAGTGAAGAAATAATTTGAATGTTCCTCAGTTGTTGTAATACTTGAAAATTTCAGTGATCTCACGTTTCTTGTTTTGTTATGTGTTTTGTAGGAAGGTCCACAAAATTATGCCAAAATACCAGTCATGACTGTTATACATAGGTGCTTTGATCGTCAATTTCCATCCCGTCATATGCATATTTTAAAGAACTTGCTCAGGTGTACATGTACTTGAAACATTCTTTCTTAGGAACTTTTACAGCGAGTTAGGTTTTCTGTGTAGGTTTCATGAATGTTTGTGTAACCTGCGACCACCACATCATACAGGTCATGGGGTCATAGGGTCAGAAGACATCATATGATGTTTTAAATTAAAGTACTGTGTTGACAACATCATCATGTAATCATGTCATTTTTAGTCCCCACAGACACCGTCCGGGGGGGACTTATAGGTTTGGTCATGTCCGTCTGTCTGTTCACGCAGATATCTCAGAGATGCCTGGAGCGATTTCATTCAAACTTGGTATAAGGATTACTCCTTATATCATACATATGTACGTTGATTTGTTTTGTGATACGATCCAATATGGCTGCCATGGGGCCATTTTGTTACGTTTTTTCATGTACAGAGCCATAACTCACATATTTCCACTAATATCATTCAAAGTTGGTACAAGGACATTGACCTACGTCATACATATGCACATCAATTTGTTTCACGACATGTAGAAGTATCATGTCAATTATTGAATTTCCGAAATTAGGCTGATATGTCAAGAAATACTGCATCAAATTTGATGAAACTTGGTACAGATGTTGATCTCATAGTGTTTTAAATACAATGCAATGACACTTAGCAGTATCGTTTAAATTAATTGCTACTTTGCATTTACATGATGAACTTTTGTTTTTAGGGTGCAGAAACACTGCATCAAACTTTATAAAATATGGTACCGGCGATAATCTATCAGTGTTATGATAGGATGCTAAAATGTCGGCAACATCCTGTCGATTAATTACTAATTGACTCATTAAATGACCTTTTGTAATTCGGATGGCGGCCTATATTGGTTTTATGTTTCCACCATCATGGAACTCATTCTCGGACATTAAGCCCCATCTGTATCGCAGTATTTTTAGTCACAGACCTAATTAATGAAGAGGACTCAATCCTCTCCGAGGACTTGTGATTAAAGTACCCATTAACAAGTGGTGACTATGTCATCAACGATGACTTGTTTATATTGAAATGTGAATGGTACCTGGTTGACTGTTATGACCAAATTACAGAGTGCAAAGTACAGTAGCTGTGACGTTTGATAATAATTTTATTGAATACAAGTATATTTTCTTCTCCCAAAACTATTGCGGAAATATGAAGTATTATCCATGCAAACAACAGTTCACTGTGCACAGTATGCAGTGTATTCGTTAATCGACTGATTCTAGTCTGGACTAAATCTTCAGTTTTTGTGACACCCATGCAGATGGTGTGTATAATTTGAACGAGGGCAATATTGGCATGATTCTGGATTAGACTGATGAAGAGAATAGATTCTTGCTAAGCAAACAAAAAGAATAGTAAATCCATCAAAAGTCACAGCTAATGGACTTGAAAGTATTACTGTACTTCGTGTCAGCCAAGCCCAGCAAACATCACAGGTTTTTTTGACAAGTTGCCCACCATAGTTTGCTTTCCAAATGGTGGTTGTCTCTTACTCTCTTACAAACAAATGCAATGCAACAGAACATCATCACTTTGGACTTTCAGCTGTCATATTGAGCACTTTTTCTTAGAAGGCTTTCTTTTTATACAACAAAACAAGTGTATATGCCACCCCCTTGACGTCAGTAATATATAGAGTTACCGAGATTCAGAGCACCTTGACGTTTACCCTCTTGGAATCCCCCTTGGATGACAACAATAAATAGGCTAGGTACCTCCCCACCCCCGATTTCCCCAATGATATTGGCAATAAATAGTTCTGTACCCTCTAGGTATACGTCAAATTTGACGGTGGCGGGATTTGGTTTGGTGTTGAGTGTAGATGCTGAGGGGAAGGCTGTTGAAAAGGCAAGCATCAAACTAATCGGACATACTTGCAAACGCAAAGCATTATTAAGTCGTGTGTTGATGCTACATTACAGAGTGTCTATTCTTTTCTGTATTTTTTAAAGGTAGGAACTTTTCATGCTCTGTCGTCAGTGAGTTTCTCTGTCAAGCCCACTGATCATCCAGTGGCTTTGACCAACTCGAACAATATACCGATGCTGATGAGACGCCCGATTCTGCAGTGCCGGTTTTGGCAATTTACGCAGAAAGTTTGAAATGCATCGAAAGTTAAGAAGTTTTGCAACTTTAACCCCCCCCCCCCCCTCCAACCAAATAACTGGCGAGAGCTTGCAAATACATGTAATACACGATATAATTAGCGAAATTATTAGAAATTAGAAGAGCCTCCGGTCTCTCGTCTATCTAATCATGGATATAAAGTAGCGAGATTCCGCTTCTCACTGTCCATGATATGGTCTTCCTTTCCAAAATATCAGCGAGATCAATTCAGGGAAAAACTTCACATCAACTTTTAGTTCTCATTGTTCGATGAAATTGGATTACAAGGAAGTTATCAGAGTTTTGTAACTTTAGGGTCCACTCACTTCTTTCATGCATGGTAAGTCCACCTTAGTTCATTTCACTGGTTTTACCCTCACGAGAAAACTAGACAATACGGCCAAACAGCAGAGCTCAGCTAGTCTGTGCTAATATGCCAGCGAAGGTGAATTTGCTTCTGTGTACAGTTCTGACTTGGCAAGTCAGAAAGGGGGTGCTATAGGGAGTAGAGGATGTAAGAGTAGCTGTGACGTAACCTGTGCACGTTTTATTAGTAATACCGGCACAACGCCCAGGAAATGATCATGTCATTAAACTAAAATGCGCCTATCTAGATTTCACGTACTTACGAACATGTAGGCATGGAGCTAGAAACGTAACCTAAATAAAGTCTGGCGGCAGAACTAGTCCCATCCGCGATTTACGTATTGTAAGTTGATTTTTGGAAGGACGTCAGGTTCATATAACCGCCCTTAAGCATAGTTTGCGAGAGGTGGCGTCAAACGACCAAACTTAGTTGTCATTAAATCCACCCATATAACGGATATTACTGGCAACGTTGTCAAGTAAAACCCGGAAAGCAAACCAGTCAGCGATGAATCGTCGCTGATAACAATTTCAGGAAAAGGGGAAGGCTCCAACGTATGCGGTGAGGGCGCCCGGGGTTTCCCCCCTGGGCACCACATCCTGGGCCTTTATCTTCGTTTTGAAAGCAATATCCTGGTCATCTCAATATTGAGTTCCTTGGAAGTGGACTCCGAATTAAAAACTGCAAAGCCTGAGTATTTTCTTTCCTATACCATAATATAATTAAAACACGATAATTATAGACAAATAAACAAAAGGTGATTATCACAACATATTCGTCTAAACTAAAACGGAGCCGATCGTCTGAATATGATATCTTTCTCTCTCATGCAATCGTTGGAAATATTGTAAATGTCAGAAATTTCCGACTGAAATAAAATCAAATAGTGCCCCTGCTGTTGGAAACTAAAACCTCGGCTGATAGTTGGAAATTTTTATAATGGTTGGTATGTAATCACTTAATAGACCACCAGCATTCGTTGTCGGTCAATTTATTTTTTGAATATCAAGTACCACAAGAAAAATTAAATATGTTCCTCCCTGTTCCTAAAAATCTTGAAAGGCAAAAAGGACAACCCTGTAATAATGTGAGTAACAAGGAGAAAATTGACGCTTCTCATAAGATTTACTATAATGATAAGGCACACAAAAGAACACTTTGATAGATACTTTTTAATCTTACACAATGGCAAGGGTAAAATTGGTTTCCTAGAATGTGTAAGTCATCCCCGCTGTGGTATACAAGGAGGTAACCTTACGATTGATAACTTGGTTGCTGTTTTGACAAAGTGTAATCTCACTCATTGACGTCGCAACACCAGCTTCCTTGTTTTCGCTTCACACCCTGCATGCCCTGTGTATACTTTGAATGAACGTAGGAATCTTGAATTCAAGTTTTTCGCAGATGAATTTAGGGACCGTTCAGTTTTTACGGCCCGGGGGCGGCAAAATCCAGGGGGGTCATCATAATTTTGGAATCCGCGAAGGGGGGTCATCACTTTTTCACTGGTAGGAAAGGGGGGTCACCACATTTTCAAAAACATAATACCAACAATAAAGTTCACTTTATGCCATGGCCATAATCGACCCTCTTTACCGGCGGGCCGCCTTCGGCGGCCCACTACACTAAATATACTTTATGTATTACCCATGACCCTCTTAACGGGCAGACGCCTTTGGCGGCCCACTCCAATTAGGTTTACTACATGCAATGGCCATGATCGACCCTCTTTACCGGCGGGCCACCTTTGGTTGCCCACTAGAATAAAGTTGACTTTACTTCGGCCCATGACCCTCTTAACTGGAGGGCTGCCTTTGGCGAACCACTCCAATAAAGTTTACTTTATACGATGTCCATGGACATAAGTTGTCGATGGAAATGAAGTTAAAAATTGCCTTATAGTTGTCCTTATTAACAGACATTTGCATGGATTTGGCTGAGAAGTTTGTGCACTGGCATCTCTGCTACACGAATAAAGTGCGCCGCGTGCCGGAGCTCAAATCCAAACCGTGCGGGTAAATTTGACATATGGGTTTTGGTTATTTTTCAGCGGGGGGGGTCATCAATTTTTTTCGTCTGACAAAGGGGGTCATCATTTTATCGCGAAAAATGCAGGGGGGTCTATATTTTTTTGAACACCGGCAACAAGATTTTGCCGGCCCCCCCCCCCAGGCCGTAAAAACTGAACGGTCCCTTAGCGTATCAAACGTTCGAGGAAGTATTGAGTCATCGCTAAAAACCATACCTTACACCACAGACAAATATAGACAGTCTATGTTTGTCTGTGCTTACACTCATTTGGTTTTCCTCTGTCGTCTAGTTTGGCGCCCTCTATCTACAGGAGTGGTATTGACAAGATAACCCCGGCCACCCGTATACGACCGGGGCCGGGGCATACCGTCACCAGATCACATCACCATATGATAACAGGCAAATAGCGCAGTATGGACTGTTTCCATAAACGACAAGAATAAGTTGCATGTATGCTTTTATTGCATCGATCATTTCATGTGATGAGAAAAGGCTGTTAAATATTTCTAACTTTCACGTTGTCTGGTTTGCGGGCGCTAACCATTTTATATACAACCCTTCAAATTAGGTATATGACATGCATTGTTATACGTACCACGATTGGAACTGATTTGGGATAATTGGATGATGAAGTAATTTCTATTTGATCTGCAAATGTAAGCTCATCTGCTTTTCTTGTTAAGTTACACACTTGTTTTTTACGAGTAATTTGTAATATTGCAACATTCAGCTATAGAGCAACTAACATTTTTGAGAAATTTGCACAATATGAAAATCCAATTATCCCAAATTAGTTCCAATCGTGTTACGTGGAAAACCTTTGGCGCAAAAAGCCATCTTGTTGTGGGAGCTTTTTTCAGAAATACATTATTAAGAAATGAAATAGCAAAAAGTACCGTAATTTATTTTTTACTCTTTATCTCGTCAGATGTTGTTCGTAAAAATGTGGGAGATGTTTTGGTTCGGCGCCATGTGTCATCAGCTTGATCACAGGAAAATACTTGTACAGCAGACTCCCCCCCCCCCCAACACACACAGCCTCCTGCACATGGAGGGTCTGTGTTTATACATTGACTGGACAACAAACGACTTGCCATTCACTTTGATCGCAAGGGAAGAATACCGTAATGGTAATTCGTAGGTTAAAGCCGTTATAAAAATAACTTAAAAGGAACATAAAGCATATGTCTCTTTAAAGAAAATTTGAAGAAAGACACACCAAAAATAATCGACAAGGTACATACAGTCGAACACTTTTTCCCCAACGGGTTATTTTTAATACTTTGAGATGATTTTAAGTTAATTGTATAGCTACATAAGGCAATGTTTTAAAGAAGCTGAAAATGTCTTTGGCACATTTGAATATATACACATTTATATACATAGATTTCGTATATTTACAACTATTTACATGAAAGTGGAAAAACCCAACAGTTTGGTACAGCAAAAAATATTACGGTCCGCGGGTACCCGCCGAACGATGGTCTCGTGAGAAATGGTGCGCCCTCTATGGACAAACCAATACAGTTCCTGGCAAGCATCTTTGGTAAATGATACAACTTGAGGGAAATAGATTACTGAAAAAACCACCAACCTTAAATTTTTAGAAGTCATCTTCAGGTAGAGGTAATATGTGGTAAGAATTATTGCATATTCATAGAAAGAACTTCGACTCGTAACCATTTCCAATCTTTTTCAATCACAGGCTTTAGGTAACAGTTTAAAACTTAAAATTATATCTCGTATATCATTTTATTAAGTCTTCTTAAATAATACAAAATCGAATGATGATAATGCACAGAAGTATAATACATATATTTCGAATAAAACGTAAGACGTGTTCTTGATGATGTATTCGTTTTGGTGCATGAAATTGCTCAGAACCCTGGGTTTTTGTAAACTGTTCCCATAGAGTAATTTCCCATGATGCTCCACGAATGTGTGTCATGCACATAGTGTCCCGACTTTATTTAGTTCTTTGTACAGGTAAACTGATTCTGATTGAGTTCGATGATAGTATCCTAAGACTTGTGAAACAAAGGTTCAAGAAAATTACAATTGTCCAAAGTGTGAACCCACACGACATCAAGATTGTCTTTTGTGAATCTCCCACTTGTCGTCAGCTGGTTTTTACAATGTCTTCTTGCGACTTTTAATTGTGCGTTTTTCGTCGCGCGTTTCCGAGCGGTTTCGGTACTCTTCGGCCCATCTGTCCTTCGCCGTCCGTATCTGAGTGAGCCAGGTGTTCTGTAATTTGATATAGGATAGTTAATCGTTTTTATAACCCAGCACAGACATTTCAGTTTGTGACAAACAGTCTAACAGTGGTATTATTACATCGCTGTTATGTCAAGAAAAGGTGAAAATCTGTCGTTGTCAACCGACCTTCTCAAATATTTTTATACGAATCTCAGTTTAACACTCAATATTTGCACCATTCTATGTTGACAATGTACACTGTAATTTAATCCACGGTCTGCATTAGCGTATGTACTGACTGTATAGTAAAGAGCGAGTTGATTTAACCCTAACCACCATAGTACAGCCTAAACAGATTGCTGCAGATGGTGATTGTGGACCTTTAGGCTTATACAAGAAATTGGAGGTGAATGATTTAAATGTAAGATCTTACTTTGACACTGGAGTTTGAACCCTGGAAAGTCAAAATGGCCAAGACTTGCTGAAAACGACTGATATGAAGTACAACGAATCCATTCTTCAGACCATTTGCTGTAAAGGGGATCAAATGGGGAAGAATGAAATAAATATAAACCGACTTTACGGAGTCTGTCTGCTTCAGGGTTTAATATTCGTGAGATGTAAATCTTTGCAAAAGACTATTGATCAGATAAGTAGCTCTGATCGATTGAAACTGAAAATATGGATTTATTTCAAGATACTACCTAACATAGGCTCCCTTTAGTTTGGGATTATTGTCAGTGCAGTGCCCTCACCTGTAAACATATTCTCCTCAACATGGGTGTGCAAACGTCCATACTTTACCCACTTACGCAGAAATTTTGCAGATATAAGTAAAATTAATAGTAGTTCAACTTTGGTGACTTCCAAATCAACGCATACAAATCCTCCTACAGCTACGCATCTCAACACCGCCACCCTGTATGATTTTAAATGTGAATCTATATGACATGGTGATTCAATATCTGTCCATGTCACTGGTCAAAATATTTCGGGTAGTATACCGTTTTGCTTATAGTGTGATAAAGTCTGATAACAATGTGACTGTGGTGTTGATACGAATGATACAACCTGATAAAAACATGTAGACAATAATTTCACTGTGAAAATTAGCACTACGTACACTCTTCAATTTTCTATTCGGATACCGATCCCTGCAGCATCAGTTCTTTTGTTACGTACGGGTTAATTACCTTTTAGTCAATCACAAAATATAATAATCTGTCGAACAAAAACTTGGCTATGCATTCACTTCAAAAGACAATTAAATCTCATTATGTCATGTTCGATTCATCTTTTCAATCGCGAAGTTACGGCAATCATAATATTACATAACCATGATATGCGACCCCAGATGAAATGTATATGACTCCCCCCCCCCCCTCCCTGATTAGGAAAACTGTTTTCTTCAAGGAAAGAGTGTACGATGGATGAATGGATGGATGGATGGATGGATGGATGGATGGATGGGTGTATGGGTGGGTGGGTGCATGGGTGGGTTGGTGGGTGGGAAGATTGGTGTAGAGGTTACTCCCGATATCTTCATGTAGGGGTGTGAGGCCCAAGTTGAAAACATGATTCCATGAATATTCCGAAAATGTGACCCAGTGTTAGAGATTTTCTTGACAATTTGGGGTAATTTTTACCGTAACTACACTGCATGTCTATTTGATGAAAAGTCGACTTAATTTTGGTGATTTTTTTCGTGAAAAGTGACCCATTCGGGCGGTATATACTCGAACACTTTTCTATCCGAGTAACCTCGGGGGTACCAGTGGATAACGTGACTAAGTGTACTATATAACAGTATATCAAGTATGTAGCTCGGAATCCCTTAATGTAACATAATTTATTATCTGTATTTGTCAGAGTATGCACACGATGTACCCACCCTCCTGGGGTTCAACATCAATCAGTTCAAGTCGGTCCAGTGGTATCGGCTGTTTGTACACTGTAAAATGTATTCCATCCTTTTTGTGAGGAATGCTCTGGAGGGTAAAGGTCAGCATGGCCAGGCCGTCCGTCATCGATGTCTTCTTCTTGGCGACCTTGCGCATCTTGGTCACCAGCAGCATGTCATCGAAGAGAAACAGATATGTCTCCACTGATTTCGTGTTTTCCACTGGAAACAGCAGCGAAAATATCGTATTAAACGACAAACCCAGCAATATAAGTTGCAAAATGTAAAATATTAAGAAACTAGACCAATTGACATAAAAAATGGGAGAAGTTTACATAAAAAGGCAGAGAGACTGAAAGAGCAAGATAAATAGCAAGTACCGTGTTAGTTAGTGTATAGGTGAAAAGCGACAATTTGGAGGCAATCGCTAAGAATCTTTGAAAACCTGAACATGTACATTGTGCTTGGCAGCGTGTATGACCCTCTATCTATGCACAAATTACCGATAAACATACGACCGCTTTTACATGTAAGCATGCTTTTCAATAAAGTCGCGCAAGGACCGGGCAGTACGCAGACCACTATGAAATTAATCGTGTCTGCCGAGTACGCATAAATCCACTAGATGGATAGCCCTGCACAGTAAGAAGTGGGGATGATATGCAGATTGAGATAAGACATTATAGTGACTGTGGCTTCCAGGTAAATAAACCCAAGACATTCAGCGACTGGAGCGTCACGTAATTGCCTGGTTTTGACTCACCGCTGAGTAGCACCGGCCCCTCGTGAAGCAACATCCTCTTGGGACTCGCTAAAATGTTAGTACAGGATTGGCGATTTATTCGACTTTTCAGAAACTGGAAGAAAATGGTAAAAGCATAATGGAGTCAGTCGATTGATGCACAAAGTGCAGTGACTTGTCATCTAATGTATCGAGAAACCCAACTGACATTTCCCTTTTCCTTCGAATGACCTGGGGAAGATTTTACTTCTGTGAGCCTTTGAGGTGCCGTTCACATCAAACAACTATCGCATAACGGCGACAAGCCGAGCTAAAGAGTGGCTCTTGACCAGCGTGTCCATTACAGCGACGGCGACTCGCTTTGTTTTGTTTTCGAAGACAAACAAAATATAATAGAATTTCTGCGTTGTATGTCAGCCGTTCACAATTACGTCACATATACACATGGGCCCTGTAGGGAAAGAAGCTCTTGCGTCAATCTGTTGTTGTTGTAAATGAAATGTTGGTTTTGCATATTTTAATTTTACCAGACGTGTACATGTAGGAGTCTAGAATCTACCACTTATGAGTCGTTACTATTCCGAGCGAGCAACATACAAAGTCGGAGCAGCTCCATCATGTCATGGATGGTCACTGAGCATTGCACTCCGGGTAATTGAATCACAGAAAATATAAATTCTGCAGAGAATAAAACGTCGAAACAAATAAGAAGTTGTTGTTCAAATTTCGAATTGGGATTACACAGCAGTGGCACCTCTATCTAAAACAGGGTTATTTTAATTAAAGGGACAAAGTCGCCCATTTTTCATACTATAGATACAACTTATATTGTTTGACATGTTGAAAGATGTTGAATGAATGGGTGACCATGCATATATTCGACACTGGTTTTAGACAAATTAAATGAAACCAGCACGAAAATGAATTAATGGTCATGACCATTAATTCATTTTTGCGATGGTTTCATGTATTTGGGTCGAATATATGCATGGCTACCCCTTCATTCAGTATCTTTCAACATGTCAAACAATATAAGTAGTATCTCGTATCAAACAAAATTCATGAAAAATGGGCGACTTTGTCCCTTTATGATAAGATGTCTGATGTTTCAGTCTGTAAGAAATAGTGAAACTGGAGTGTAGTAGAATTGAGTACAAGTGCATGACACGTGAGCCCATGCGGCGCGATGGAATGGTGGGTAATTCTACATCTTCCAGGCTTGAACGTATGAAAAGCGACACGCCAATCAACTGGCATTCTGACAGTAATTTCGTTCAACACTGACGGAACCTTGCACATTTCTCAACTCAAATTTAGTCGAATGAATTCTTCAGCAAGACTCACCTCCGGCACAAACGTTTTGGTATCGATGTCTTCAACAGGTGGCCAAGATATGAGATATTGTAATTCACGTAGCCTCTCAAAGCTGGTGATCCATTTCACCTTGCCTTCCATTTCGCCTGAAGTGAAACGAGCATATTTTAATATATGGACACCTATTCTGTGCTCGGAATTAGATCCTTCATTAACGCCTTTGTCGAGCACTACGATGTTGGATAACTATATCATGTTTAATATTATTTTCCGTAGTAATATATATCATGAGACCAAATGGTTCACCTACGTTTAAATTGGCTTATTATAGGCATCTTTTTTCCATTTTAAAGACTTTGAGCGTAATTCCCTTCTTCAACACCTCCTAAAGGTATGAAGAGTGGTAACGGCCCCGTGCATAGGCGAGCAATTTCAACAAAATATGCAACAGGGATATTTTCTATAAAAATTGCTTGACCCAGCTTTAAATAACTGCCACGCCAATTTATTTAAAATCGCCCATCCAATCGTTGGAAATTATCCAGATAAGTGCCATGCCCTACTTCTCGAAAATGATATGTTTCAATTCAAGCACACCACCAGATCGGAAGCAAAATCGAGATAGCTGCTAAAACATGGGTATGGTGGGCTTCCGCTATTTACATACGTGCGTGCAAACATAAAAATGTTGATAAAGCAAACAAACAAAGTATCAAAAATACATACATTCATATATACAGACAGACAGACAGACAGACAGACAGACAGACAGGCTCCGACTGACACACATTGTTTCCTATTTCCTGTGAGATATAACCATGCACTGAACGGGAGCTAATAACGTTGGTCGTGATTTTTTTGCTTGCATGATTTCCTCGCTACCTGACCTTCTTTATAGTTTAACCTTAACATTTATCAGAAAGTAGAGGCTGTAAAACAGGCAGTAAAAGTTGAAGAGATTCTCTTACGTAGGCAATTCTCCACTATATGTACGGTAGAAGTCAATGAGAGTATCTCTTCGCTGTCTTTAGTTTTCTTACGGATATTCTTCAGCAAGAGTGGGTACTTTGTAACGTGTTGCATTGGCGCCACCAAGAGGTCACTAACTTGTAATCTGTTGCATCGTGGATCTTGCTCACACCACTGAAAAAAGACCGAACTTCATTTAAATACAGTGTTAGGGGCATGTACTCTGCTCGGCCAAAGCAGTGGTCACAGTACTTGCAGTGAGCTGGCTAATCTAGTTGTCCAGCGGAACATGTGTCTAGTAGTTAAGTATGGTGGTTAATTGCAGTTGTCTTTTGGCTGACTCGATCACTGTTCGAATAGTGATATAGCCGAGTACAGTGATCCTGGAGTTGAGTCTAGTATACAAGCCAAGAAATCTTGTTGTCCAGTCTGTTTTTCATGATATCTTGTTGAATTGGGAAAGGCACTATATGGCAGTTTCACCAATAAGTCAACAGCATACAGATTTAAAAAGTGAAAGAAATGAACTTCTAATATTGTTGATATGGAAATCAATGTACTCCATGGCTTAAAGATGTCACAATGGAAATGCACAGAGCAAGTCACATTTGAGCCCTACCTTCAGAAAGTCCAGAAAATCTGCTTGTTTCTTGATGTGTTCAAGATATGCCAAGGCACCCGAGTAGTTAAGACAATAACGTTGATATGCCGGTGATACTCGGCTACCAAACTGGCAAAAAAAAATTACAAAAAGAAAACGATTATTTTGAATAAATGGAATCATTGTCAGTATTTTGCCAGTTTTCCACAACCAGAATTATTCAATCGTAGCCATTTGTTCCATTTTCAAAGCATTTGAATTGAAACATTGAATGCTGTTGTCCCAGCGTAGCGACGTCCACTCTCGAGTATTTTCTTCATTATTAATACTCCCGTCCACTCAGTCTTCTCATGTTTAATGCATACTTTAGTAGGCTGATCATTTATTAATGAAATTCTTAAAATACCGGGGGGAATTCTTGGAAAAGGTCCTTGACTCTCGCCATTTGGTTTATAACATGCAGATTGCAATAAGTAAGCCTACTCTAGTACTTGGAGAGCAAGTGAAAAAATATGAGCTGGTCGTGATGGCAACCTGCCGTCTCCGACGTGGTTGCTGGGACTTGGTGTTGCAAGCTCAATAGTTAGAATTATTTATGCATTCCAGGGATTTCTTTTATGAGATGCCAGAATTGCGAGAACCGTCTTTTGTCAAATCTCGTCGGAATTCATGTTGCAATAAGGCATAATGATAGTTGCAGTAAAATTTGTGCTCTTATTTACAAGCACCACGGATCCATCTACTCTCAAAAGTACCTTAGAATGTCTAATGTTCAGCTTCTGAAAGAAGGTTTACAGTACGTGTGATATCCGTCATTGTTGGCTACAGATCGTTTTTCCACAGCACCCCCCCCCCCCTCTCTCTCTCTCTCTCTCTCTCTCTCTCTCTCTCTCTCTCTCTCTCTCTCTCTCTCTCTCTCTCTCTCTCTCTCTCTCTCTCTCTCCACATATAAGCTTATGTATATGTATATACACGCGTACTTACGCATATACATACACAAAGATATATGCACTCACAAACACACAGACAGATACATACACACACACACACACATATATATGTATATATATATATATATATATATATATATATATATATATATATATATATATATATATATATATATATATATATATCGCAGTTCATTACACAATCATGCACTCACATGTAAGCGAATAAATATTATCCGTTATAGCTACTTCTCTTTTGGTTAAAAAAAGAGCTGCATCTATTGAATAGAACGACCTGATCGCACATTTGCAGTCAAAAGAGAAAGCTGGATGTCAAGAAGAAAATATTTTTCGTGACGCTAAAGTGCTGCTCTCACGGGATTCTGCGTGAACTCACCGTCGTGAACGCTGTAACTATGGCTTCCGTCCTGCCGAAATCTTCGGAGTTGGACAAGAGACGTTCGAGCAACTGGCAGAAAGTAACTGTGACCTGTCAGGGAAACGTTGGAGGACACATATTGTCACGGGAAAATTGTGAAATCGGTAAGAAACAGTACTTAAATCATGATTTATATAATACACAGTTGGTGGTATGTTGTTGGCGTGAAGTTTAATTAGGCGCTTTGAATAAAATTATTTGTTTGCCGTCCGCGTGCTGGTAGGTTTTCAGAGGAAGTTAAGAAAACAAACACAATGTTAACGCTATCATAAATAAAATTATTATTTCTCAAAAGGAAACCAAATAAAAATTGAGCTAATGTTAATACACTTGTGTTTTTTGTCAGTGTGTTTGTTTTTTCCATGGCTGGTATGTTTTTTCAAAAACCAAGGACAGCAAACAAAGAATTTTCTTTAAATGGCCTCATCATAAGATTTGATACAGACTCCATCAAAGTATCAACGACGTTTACAAGCAATCAGTTTTATGTAAAGAATGCCGACTTGGCACATAAAAATATCTCAGTAACATAGAATCGGTTTTTCAGTTTACACAAGGAATTATTTTACCGAGTGAACGATGTGTGAAAAGTAGAAACTGTTATAATTTATGGCGATTTTGTCCTCGGTGCATTTCAACCATTTTTAGCCGTATAAATCATCACTATTAGATAAGTTCCCTAGCACGGCGAAACGAGCCAGGATCACTCGAAGGCTAACTTTATCGAATGCATCAAATGCTCGTTTACACTTAAAATCGAGCAAGCGACGTAACGTATGATATGCCCGTTCGTTGATATCCAGTGTACTTAGCCCTCCCGCGTATCAATCCTTCCGTTTCTGGATTCAAGGATGTCAGTGATTTGTTTCTGACTTTTTCTCTGCATGTTGATTCTGTGTATCGATACTTCCCAGGGCTTCTCCGTTCGAGGGTTTTGAACATTTCGAAACACCTGCCAAATGCGCGAGGAGTTTCTTGATACATTACATAATGTATATGTGCTCAGTGAAAATTGTTTTTGATGAAATGCTGTGAGGAAAAGAGGCCCCGACCCAGGGTGACATACATCAGTCTTCAACGAATATAACAAAAGTTATTGTGCTGCAAAATATTTCGATTGCACTGCCTCTATGATGTTTGTTGAGATAGGTCGATTACCATTGCTATTGCTGTGGAGATCTTTGATCCGTATCAGAGCTATGGCACATTGTGGCCAATGAGATAAATCAGAAACGTGCCAGAATGATTGAATAAACTCATCAGTTGATTTTTGACGGTGGAATAAATGACAGAGCGCGGTCAGTGTAATATAATTTAAAGAAATATCTTTAAAAAATCCTTTCTTCACTCGGCACTTTTAAGGCTTCTGTTTTAAGAAGCGCCGATAAAGAAAATAATTGGCGAAGTCGGGGAAGATGTTTTAAACGATGATTGGGCTGCCGCTACTTAATCTGTGAACACATCAATAAATGACATGATTCATTCTCTCACAACACCGTATTCCGACGATTACCTGACAAAGTTCGTCCAAATTGGCAAATAGCTTCGATGGTTCCACAAACATAAGATGGCCCTCACATTGCACGTCTTTGATGGGTTCCAGAAATACCTGCAGAGGAAAAGAACAAGAAACAAAACATCCGTCCTGTATATTAACTGTTTAACATCTACATGTAATTGTATACGTTAACTTTAAGGGCATCGGCGGATGGAATAATTCGCCACAAACTTAAATCAAACTTAATCTTGAAGGAGATAGTAGGGTCTCCTTGGTAAAGCGCGTTGCAAAGCTACCAATTAATGGGAAGAATTGATCGAGTTTTCTCTACCTATTAAAGCTGACTAAGGCGAATATTAAAACTGACACATTTCATTTCATGCAAACAGTGTGCAAAACGCACATGCAGACGGCGTAATGAGTTTTGTGATCAACGGGCGTTGTCAACACGGGCGTCGTTTTAACGATATTGCTTTCCCAGATTTGTCATTCCATGGGCAACTAGAACGGAAAATTGCTCCAGGAACCATAATAGATTTCTCGTGGGAAAGTTTACAATGCAACACTCATTTCGACGGAAATCCCCACTAACGATCTATTTTGTTGTTTTGGAGGAAAGAAAGAAAATAGTGGTCATAAATAGACAACATATGTTGGAGGACCGCCAGTGCGACAGGTAAATGGAACACTCAATTAATATGCCGACTAAATAGCCACCATCTAATGAAAAGTAACAGCATTTGCTGCAAAAACATATTGACATCAATGACACTTTATATTAAACAAACTACAAAAGAAATGCGACAGATGTTCATGCGATAGAAAATGATATCCAAGTTGCTATTTATTTGATGGGGTGGGCCGGTAAAAGCGATAACTCAGTACCATCAAAATGAAAGAATACTGAGATCGCGATAGGAATACTTACGTTTCGCAACACCATCAGATGATCCAGTAGATAGACGCATTCACCTTTGAATAGTTCCCATACTGCCTCTCGGCGCTTCAGCTCGGTCTCTGGAATCGGGTGGTGCGTCTTATCCATGCCGAAGAACTCCGACCAGTGCATGCCCTGGGGAGGACAAGTCGGTATGAAGATGAGGGTTATTTTGAGAAGGATGACAACTAACATCAGACTGTGCCAAAAAGGTTTAAGGTAGGACGCGCCTCAGGGACAGAAATGTGGGCTTTTAAATTCTAGCAATTCTCTTTTGATCAACCACTTGTGGAGGCTTATTGAAAGCTCTTGATGAAAGAGAAGTTTTCAACGTCTAACTTTTTCGAAAATCGAAAAATGTATTTTTCCTCACAGAGTTAACACTGGCATGGCGGCCATTTTGAATTCCAAATATCGGGATATCTTAGGTAATTTTATTCTCTAGTATAAACTTTTGCACGGTGACCGATGATTTTTATTGCTTTGTTAAGATAATGGTCGAAAGTTTCATTGACGAAAGTTTAGGCAAAAGTTTAAGTCTTTCACTTTCGGGGCCCTTATTATCTTAATTTAGTCTAATGTATGAAAGCACTTCATCGGTCTCATGAAATGGGACGATAAACAGCACAGTGAAGACAATAAATAAGTACAGACCTTGAATAGTATATCGCCATCATTTAATAATTCATTTTCTTTCTTAACATTGCCATACATGTCCCGAACGCAATCAAAGTACTTCTGATAAACAGCTGTAGAACAGTATATTTTGTTCTTACAAAGGTTAGAAAATGGAACATTAAGCAGAGAAGAAAAACACAATGCACGAGGGTATTCGTAGTTTTCCTTTCATGCAGTCTTTACTTCGTAATCATATATCTTACAGGATGGTGAAAATTCGAAACCAAGCCTTCAGAAAGTGTCACTATGTTTATGAAAAATAAGCCTGCCAGACATCCATCTTGAAAGGTTTAATCCGCAATGAAGACGCTGAGATGTCTTTGTGATAGTCGTCTCCCGCCTGGGAGTTTGTTTGATATTTATTTCCTCTGTTCGTAGCATGGCCCGAAGAAAGAAGACCCAAGGCCCAAGGCTATTTAAAAAAGAACCCTTACGCCCAGGGATAGCTGTTGATCTTCAGCCTATGACGTAAAAGCGAACTGTATTCGATAAAATGCGCACGAGTCCCAAAGCAACGCACAGCAAAAATGTCAAATTTTGCGACAGACAAAAAGCATTCACAGACGCCGTTGTACCGATAAAACCTTCAGGCATGTCACAACGGATCACGACATACTGTGGTGCCCGCAAGATCATATTTTCCGTCGTCGGCACCGATGTAAGAATATAATCTGAAAGCATGTTTGTGACGATGTTGACTATACTGGTTTGAGCCACTGGTATCGTGTAAGTTCACCGAAGTGTGAATGGCAAAGGTCAACAAAATAGATAACGACTTTTCTAGTACATGTTTCCTGTACTTGCACCTAAGCGCGCGTTTACCGCTTGTATTGACACTGCAGCAGTGAAAACACGAAAAACATAACCATGACTTTGTAATAAACTCGTTCTTGTAAGTACTTTGTGACCGGAACTACTTTTTGTTTGCCAACAGCAAGTATTTTGTAAACAAACCAAAAAACCTCGTCCGCAAGCAATAGTACTTCGCAAGTCAATGAATTTAAAAAAAAAAGAAAACTGTATACCTTGTACTTAGCAAAGTCAAAGTCATCGATTTCCTTGATTTTGATATTATTTAAAACTTGACTCAAATCTTCCAACGACGACGTCTTTTCCCTGTCTTTCTCCTTTTCTTTCTGCGAAAAAAAAATATTCAGATCTGTCAGTTTAAACACGGACATGGGAATGGATAATTGTCGGATCATTATGCCATGTCTGTGTAAACATAATTCAACGTTTCACTTCATGTAGAATGCGCCTCGGCGACAGATATTCAGACTCTCAAACTTTTACAATACTTTTTTCGGCCTTCCACTTCGCAATATGGAAGCTTATGGGGTAAATAAAAAAAAACCGGCTTATCTTTTTTTTTTCTTTTTTTTTTTTTTTTTTTTTTTTTTTTTTTTTTTGCGAAAATCGAAAGTTTATTATTTCCCATAGACTTAACACAGGGATGGCGACCATTTTGAACTTCAAGCGTCGGTAGATGTTAGGTAATTTGTTTCTCTAGTACCAAAATTTGAACGGTGACCCCCGATTTCTATTCTTAATTTTTGAAAGACAATGGTTGAAAAGTTTGCTCGAGTAAAGTTTGAAGTGTAAGTTTTTCACTGTCGAGGCGCGAACTGCCTTAATAATAAAAAATCACTAATGTAGCTCAATTGGTTGAACATTATGTCATACCTTCGTTTTTCTCAATGTCCATGTTGATCGGGATGACTTCTTGTTTTCTGCAATGAGACGTGACTTCATTTGTTAAAGATATTCTTCAAAAGAAAGTTTCGTTTTTGCATTTGATATAGGAACAAGGGCTTGCATTCCTAACACTGAGATAGAACAGTTTCCCACACGTATATTTCGTAGTCATTCCACTCCACTGCTTGAGGACTGCCGTTCCACGACTTTGTAATGCTGAATATATTAGTAGGCTGACGGCGAGTGCATTCGCAGTTACTGATGAGTCAGCATTTTCTGATGACGCAATACGTAGGAATACGTCATCGGTTTTTACTGTTAGTGTAAAGCAGTTGCAAGCGGCTAGCTTCAATCTCAGGCTACCTATTGCATTGCACTATTAAGAGATCAATAGCTTTGTTGACTTTGATATTTCTGACTGTCGTTAACATTTTGGAGAAACGAGAGGCCAGCATCAAAATGAACGTTTGTTTGAAATTGTCTTATGATGTGTCTTACCCTCTTGGCAATCTATGAGAGACCCATATGAATCATATGTTTCGCTCCTTCCTTGTAAATAACCTGTAATGAGTAGAAACCCTTTCTGTTCAAGAAATAAGTTCATACACAGGGTTACCACGTTGCAAAATACCGGTAACAATGGAACCGGATTAGAATTGTGCATGGTCAATGACAAAAATTAAGATTTTACATTTAACACTTCATCGTTTCTGTGATTTTGTGGATAATTTTCTGATGGCTAAAAAACGTCAAATTTGCCACCCGAAGTATTTTAAGCTGTAGAGTTAAGGTACAACATGCATTTCGTTGCCAACGTGCAGTGCATATAGGATTAATGTGTATAAAGGCCGTTAGTATGGTGATTTTTCGATTCTTGGATTATTTCATTTATATACTATGGAGCAAGTGAGAGGTTGCATTTTTGTTTCAATATTTGGTTAGGCACATGAGGTGTATTTTTTTCAACGGAATCCGATTCCAAATTGTTGAAAATGGCAACTCCTTCTTGTTAGCATCGGAGGCAGATAGGAAATTTGTGCCGAGCGGAGTCTTTTTTGGCCGAAATAGTCCCTTTGTTTCACCGCGCTGGATATAATGAAAAGAGGAAATTGGGTTCCAAATATCGTCTCAGGATTCGCCATTTCCCCTGTTCCAAATGGCATTGATGTTTTGACTCCGTACTTGGCTCCCGTTCTTGATTTGAGGTTTGAATTTTAAAGGTAATTCACATATAGAAATATTTACATTTCGCCGGTCGCTGGCGGTTGATCTCGCCCACACAACAATTTCACTTCGGATCGGATTTCGACAAGTTAGTATTTACTACAGGCCAATGTATTAGCAGAAAAATAGCATTGCATCTTACTGGCAACATGCATGCGTGGGACGCTGCTCGATTTACCTGAAAAGTATCCTGCGGAGAGACCTTCACATAAAAGGAGAAATGACGTAATTACTAACAAGAACCTACAGCAGCATGGAAATCATCGTGTTTGATTATTTTCCCACGTGATGGGATTGGGAAAATGCACTCATTTAATCATTTTCAGGGAAGATGTACGTACGTGTCATTGAAAATGTCGGGCCACGTTACACTGATTACAAAATGTAGGCTGGTAATTTTTTTTATTTCGCTAAGTCGGAGGCCGAAGAGAGTGACAATGAATTCGTTACCGGGGCACCGTCGACAACTCATCGCTCAAACAACGTCAAACCTGGCACAGATTTTCGGGGAAAAATATCAAAGGCAGGCTTCAAGTAACTGACAGCTTTGTTCAGAATGGATTTACTTGTATGATAAAATAGTAAAGACAGCACATTAATCAAACAACAATCCGAATATCTTATCAGAACAATCATGTGGAACCATTCCCATGGTAAGAGTTCACCGCAGGACCGTCGTAAATCATGAAGAAATCGTTAATAATTTCTAAGTAATGCATTTATTTGATTTTGAACGGGTATAAAAGACATGTTTACCAATATGGAAATGGAAAAACAGCTTGTGAAGGGACAGAACGGAGGCTGAATATAATTCGGCAGTATGATATTAACGCTCAAAACTGTCGATACATACATACATACATACATACATACATACATACATACATACATACATACATATATATATATATATATATATATATATATATATATATATATATATATATATATACACACACACACATACACACACACATACATAAACCTCCAGAAGAGCGCTCAAACCTAATTCAAGCTGTCCATGAAATACGATACACGTGGTATAAAAAACATAACTATCGAACCGTGCTTTGATAGACTTGTCAATCGACATATTTACAATCCAAATACGTTTTAATTTTTGCAAAGAAACTCTAGGAAAGTCAGTATGAGAAATATCGATTTCACAATTTCTTGCGAAAAAACTGGGTCATTGGTGATTGACCGTGATGCATGTTTTGAATGGGAGATTGTGGACGCCATTTCCCCTAGTGGCTGAAACATTTTCCAGGAAAATGGTCACATATTTGGTATATTGATTTTACCAAAGGCTTCATTGTACACAGTTTTGCATGCTTTCTTTCTTGGGTGACACCTAATGCATTTTATCGAAGCTATAAAGCTAGTGGTTTCGTTATTGATTGATGTATCTCTCCCTCGCTTCCCTACCCCCCCCCCTCCCCCGACGTAATACGAAGGGCACGGAAACATCTTTATACTGTGACTGACCCGAATGTGGGCGGAAAGGTGTTAAAACAATACGACTTTGAATCTTTTCATTAATTAATTATTTTCTCTTACTTGCTAAAACTTGACTTGTGCCGGGTTCAAGTCCGGGTATTGGCACGCCATCGACCACGTGAAGATCGCCGGGTGATATGTTCAGGGAGGGCAGACTGACGATATGGGCACTGGGTCGACGGGATTCAAGTCTGCAGAGAAAAGTTAGACAAAGTTGAGTTTATGCTTGTACCAACATTGAGTTTTGAGTTTTGCATTACATTTAGCAATTACATAATTCAGACGTCATATCAACACCGACACAAAATCACAAAATCACACATGCTCTGAGAGAGGAAACAATCACGATGTGCCTAAAAATTGATCCTCGGACTAAATCTGGTACTTTTTCGCCTTGTCAGCGAGTGTCACGAATTTGGCATTCCGTCCTTATTTCTTTCAACTATTGACTGGATTATATATAAGGTAAAACTCATAGAATACACAAACTTTTCGCTCAATCATCCGTTGTTATTTGAAGCGTAAATGATAGTTTCATACCCAGGACTGCCTTCAGACTCCTCAGGGAGAGCGTTCTGTAACAAATAAGAACATTACTTTGCTTGTCACTTAACGTTTCCATCGTTGACATGAGCGTGTCTTTTAAAACTACTGTCTAAATGGCGTCGTGTTCATCCATCCGTATGATGGTCTGGCTATGACGCCTCGTTTCGATATCAAAATTTTTGCCTCACGCCATTTAGTTTGACTACCAGATTCGCAAAACATGTTTTCGTTGACGAAACACATATTTACCGGTCAAAATGACAAGCTAACGTTACCTTTACGTGTTTGTCACAATTGAGCCAATCACAAAAAAAATGTCTCAACTTGCAGACAGCTATAGAAAAGTACAGACTGAACGCAAACGTGACTGGCTGCGTTCAATGCAGCTCTCACCTGAACTTGTAAAGTATTGCGTAATGTCTCTGACGTCATAGCCCCTCGCCGTCTCCGAAACGCCGATGGAGGTGGACGTATATCGTCTTCCTCGTCGGACTGGTTTTCCGATCCCGACGAACATTTCACCTAGTTTTGTAAAAATACAAAGAGAGAATTCTTTAAATCCGAACGTCACCGCGACCGGGAAAGCACGACTCCTCCGTAAAATACTGTTGGTGACCTGGTTTCGATTATTAAAAACGGAAATCATATTTGTGTTTATAAGATTAGGGAGTCTCCTCCAACTGATAAATCTCGCTACTTTCTGAATAGGTCAGTCTGACACATTCTCCGTTTAATCTTCGAACTACCGATCTCGACCTGAACAATTCCCGCCATTCATAAAACGCGCCGGGGAAGAAAAGACTGCAGACAAATGGGTCTTCTGTGAGGCACAGAGTGACATTGGCTCACGCTTCATTCTCTTGAGCTGTGGGTGGAATCGGGGCGCCTCAACACGAATAGAAGCATAGACAGTGGAGGGGGGAAGACCTCCACTGTCTATGATAGAAGCGATGAAGTTTCACACACAGGTAATCGATAGGCACGCAGCAGGTGACGGGCCGTGGTATGAAGATAAGAGATAGTGACAGCGCCAATTGAACGATGTACAAAAAATAGATATTAAGCTGATTCATCTCGGAACATGCAACTCTTTTCACTGACTGTCAAAAGTAAATCATTTCGCTCTTCACCAGCATTTGCGATAATAAATAACTTAAGAAAACTGGAAAGAGTATAAGGCTACGAAGGAAACTTGAGAACTAACTTTTTATATAGAAAATGTCAAACGATAAAATTCACAATTCTTCGAACTTTTCGATAGCGAACACGAAGCTAGGAGTCACGCTTTAACTGTACAGATATTATTTTTGGGCGCAATCAATCGCGCACGAAGTCCGTGACATTCAATAGCTCCGTATAAGAAATGATTGACTCGGCTAAAATGGGATTCACCGCATGTGTTCAGTCTATGCTTGAATGTATCTTTCTCGGTTGATCAAATGGAGAGCCCTCTAAAATTCTGAGGATAAAAATCAATTGAAATAACAGACCATCAGAAAGTACCAGTATTTTTTGCACGGGTAGTATTCTCAGTCGCGTGACAAAAGCTCTTGATATGACACGCACAGTATACAAGTGAGCTATCGTGAAAAAGCTGTCACTTGCTATGTGAGACCCGTTTTTATAGCCATCTTCTTAGCTTATTCACAATCGCATAAATTTTCATGATCGATTAAGATTGGCCCCTCTTGACCTTTCAATTGTTTTCTCTGCTTCTTAATTTTACTAGAAACTTCACCGGGAACTTTATCAAGATCGATATCATTGTGGATAAGCAAGCGGCAGAGTTAATTGCCTCGTTCACAGTTTCAGAGCATACGGTCGAGCGGTCTGCCGCACAGAGAATAATTCAGCACGCAATTTAAATTGTCATGGAAACAAATGTCTCTTCTCATTGTTTTTCACAATGGACGATAAGCTTAATCAATGGACTTCGTTTCAATAAAGGAAAATAAATATTGAGGTAGGTCTCGATGAAGAGAGTCGATAAAGCGATATTGCTGGATTTCGGTTTGCCTTTAAAATTTAACAGTATGAACGACATTTTTCTATCTCATCAAACCGTAAAATAACGGGCCTCAAATGGGGAAAAAATCTTCCACGAAATTGAATAACTGGAACACAGAATAATCTCGGTCTATTTCGGCTTGCCTTTGTTCTGCAACTTTAAAATCTAAATTTTTCGTCCCGTCCATTAAATTCTTTCTCAACATAATTCTAACTCGTATGCTTACATCAACCCTGAGCGTAGAAGGTTCAGTTCCATTGATTTTTTTGTGATTTTACATTAGCGGTTGTATGTATGTGTACATATGCACATGGATTATCGATAGCTGGCTGGCTAACTAGCTAGCTAGCTAGCTAGCCAGCCAGCCAGCTAGCTAGCTAGCCAGCTAGCCAGCCAGCCAGCTAGCTAGCTAGCTAGCTAGCTAGCTCGATAGATAGATAGATAGATAGATGGATAGATAGATAGATAGATAGATAGATAGATAGATAGATAGATAGATAGATAGATAGATAGATGGATAGACATACGTCATTACGTATAAATATATCGATATTAACAATGTCGATATATGTACAAAGTAATAATATATGTATACATATTTTGTATTATATACATATATTGTATTATATACATGTGTATAGCGAAGTTTGATGAGACAAATGTCGATACATACAATGTATGTACATTGTAGTTTCATCAAACTTAGCTATACATATGCATATAATATTAATAAACATTGTGTGTGCTTGTATATATATATATATATATATATATATATATATATATATATATATATATATATATATATATATATATATATATATATATAATATCCACTAGCCACTGGTTGTATTTGATGAGACGACAGATTTCTACCTGAAAACTAGACTGGCTCTTCTCATTAAAGGACTTTTATGTAAACGAAAGATCGGGTTGGCAAGTCTGCGTGTCCAGAAGAATAGTGTCTTGGAAGAAGGAAGTAGTCGTATGTTTGCTTTGTGATCACACAAACTCGTTCTCTCTGAATGGAGAGCACGTTTAGCTTGTCTGAACAGTGGGAAAGTGTTACAACCGCCACTAATGGTGCAATCTGGAGAGATTTTTTTATGTGTATTTACAATGAAACGCGGCTTTTCTGTCAGTATTTGGCTATTTATGATATGCTCTTCCACAGATCGGATACGTGAGGTTACCTAGTATTTTCTCTTGTCGTTGATCAAACACAAGGGTTGGGAAGGTGACGAAATAAACGTTGCTGTAAAACCATGATTTTTCTCTGACTGTACCGATCCAGTGAGATATCAACGTCGCAGTGCGTTGGCATCTGTAACGCTGTTAACGGCGATCTCAGCTTATTATGATTGACAGATTCCAGAAGCTGGAAAGCAGTTTCGATTGCCGAGTGTTCGTATCTGCCACCATCGACGACAGCACATCAAATGTATCGTAGGGTAATCGCTCTCGAGGTAATGGAGAATAAACTCTGTCGGTTGAAAATTTCGCCGAGCCGGCCCATGATGAAATGAGATTACCGACATGTGAAATACATACAGGCAGAAATTCTAGTAGATACATTTCTGTAAGGGTAGTGTTTGTTTTCACACCTCATTTAGAACACTAGCACGTCACCACACGACGTTCACGAGTCCACTTCACTTTGAAGAGCGCTGTAGTGCAAATACCGACATGATTTTGAGAGCGTACTGACGTACACATGATCCATGTCGCCAACCGTCGATACATGGGCTCTTCAACGTATGACCGCTCTGTGACCCGGACGTTGCCACGGTGAAACTGAGGTCAAACCAGCAATAATGCGCTAGATACACACTTATGGACGCAAAAGTTTAACATTATACAAAGGTGTTTATTTGCCGGCTTTTTAAATATTTGTCATAAACTTTGTTTCTCTTTTCTCTGAGAAAATATAACTACGGGTGACTGGGAAAGCTGCCCGGGTGATGCCTTCTCTTTCACGTAGGAGAGTCTGAATACAGCCGTCAGCTTATCGTTGATGTAAACGAAAAGTCTCAGTGAAATTGTTTTTACAAATTCGAGGAATTTACTTTCGCCTGCCTCGCTGAATACGAAATCGCAGAGAAAACCAATTGGGATGGGTTATTTTATGGAAAACGTGATGGTTCAACTACCTGGCACCTCATCATGCATGACGTTTTCAAGGAAATTGAGTACAATGATAATACAGTTATTTTCGCTTACCATACTGTCTTTATTGTAGGCAGCCCTTGTTTGCAGTGTGTCGGGTAGTGGAACGGTTAACGAACTCGCCTCACTGACCAAGGATTCTTGTGAACCTGTCGAAAATCAAAGCCAAGGTTGATTACTTTTCATCAGAGGGTTGAGAACATTTATTCTGAAAGCACGTGCGGCTTGTAACCTTGAATCACTGTATGTTTCCGTCGACGGCAATGTCAGAGAAACAATAAAAGCATAATTAAACTGATTTGATCCCTGAGTTTGAGAGATTTTGATCATGATTTGGCATGGCTATCACTATTTTGTCGGGAATATTCATTAGTTGAACAAATATCCGACTTCACCAAGTGAATGTGAACATTATAAGTCAGAGAATCTAATTTCTTGGCAAAGTAATGAATTACCCTGTATCAAGGTGCAATTTACATACACAAAACAACAAGTTCCTTTATCAGAATTTGAAACCATTACCCTACAAGTGTCGTATGAATTTATCCGGAGATTGTCATGAAAGTGATAATACGGGTGCTAGATGCATGGCAGTGTGTATCTATAGCTGACTCTGGGATCTGAATAGAGTGCAACATGGCGGCCAATCCACAAATCACGTGTGTCATATCATTCCATGGCTTACAATATGAATATCACTAAGTTGAGTTGACGATGTCTACCGATAATTTAAAGGTCGTTATCTTTGCCTCGGGAACTATACCACGGTTTTTGAATCCCACGCATCGATATTAGACTTCATTCGAAGTCTGAACAACCGAGTGCCGGGGTCAGAGGTTAGCCACGCATGCGCGATAGACAACCTGTCGTACAGGCAAATGGAATCTGAAATTCATGGTCATGATGTAAATGCTGGTAATAACCATGATGACGAAGACCACAATGATGTTGTGATGATGATAAAACTGATGACGGCGATTTCAGCAGGGTGTAAACATTACTGACAAAATAACAACAACAAGAGTAACCACAACCAACAACATGATCATAATAATTAAAATATTACATAATCATCATAATCTGAATAATAGGTCGGATTGCGACGTCGACCAAAATTTTATTTTAAGGGTATCTCTGAAAAGACAAATTTTTAAAATAAATTTTCCAAAGTCATAGTCACAAAGCGTTTATTTTCCCAATAACAACAGCAATAATAGTATAATAATAATAATAATAATAATAATAATAATAATAATGGGATTTGTCACTTAAAGTGCTGTCAAATAGTTGTCTATGACGATGGTCACTTAAACTAGTTTAAATGACTTGCACTGTGTAGTCATTCTTAAAATATTCTGAAGTGCCTCATCAGCTGTTCATGCTGAACTCTATAATGGGTTTGAAAGCAGCACTTAGAAGAGATTCGTACCGTCCATTTGCAGACCAACCAGGTTAGAGGTTGCATGGTCGATCTTTGCAGGCGAAAGAATATTAGTTTATCTCGTTGGAGGCACGGGTTTTAATAATAAACAATATTTTTGCTCTTTTTCTTCATAATCAAGTCATCTACAATATCTGTTTCGGGGAAAACTATTGATCGAGTTGAAAGTTTGGTCGAGGAACGAAGTCCGAAAGTCGATCTCTCTTTCAAAACAAAACAAAAATAACTGTCACTACAACGGCACAAAAGAGTTTAACTTACTGTGTAAACTTTCAACAGCAAAGGGGCTGTCCAACGAGTCGCCGTCATCAGCATGCGTGACTAAAACTTGTGGACTTTGTCTCATTGGTGAGTTCTGAGTCTTCGCCTAAAAGGAGTTGAAATTCAAAGAGAAAATCATTAAAAGGCATAGCAAGTTATCAAATCATTGAAATACGGCAAAGAAGGCTTTCAGCTTACATCCATGTTATTCCATGTCTTGAAGTTGCAAGATTAGTATGATCTAGGACTGGGTCTAAAACACTGTTGAATCGCGTCACTACAATTGCTTCCTTATGGAAGCCATACTCGACTCGGTGTCGGAACGACAACTTTACATCATCGTTGGCCAAAAATGATCTGGAAATAGTCTGCCAAACTTCGCCTTTTTCAAAATGCAGAACAATAAATAAATATCCTCATTACAAATAGTCTACCAAACTTCGCCTTTTTTTTAAAATGCAGAACAATAAAGAAATATCTTCACAACAAAGAAAACGCGTTCAATTCACGTACAGAGACAGCGATTTCCCCTTTTGACAAGGATGTGTGTACCGTACGTTGGCATAAACTCACAGGTTCTGAACGACCTTCCCATGGGTCTGTTTGTTAGATATGGTATATTTACCTAGTTTTTTTGAGTTTACCTGTTAGTCTCCGGGAGTTTTAAGATTTCGAGGTCTGTGTGCTTACACGTACATGATGATGACGTGCAGAAGTCTCCGAGTTCCGCGTAACACCTGACGGTCGACATGAATGCTATTATTTGTACAATTGACGAGTGTCGAGTGGTATGGACTAAATCGGTTCCGTATGCACACGCCATCACAAGCATCGAGCGTGTGTGGCTAGAAATTGGATTGTCCATTATAATTTATACAATACCGATTTAAAAATTGGCCAAAGAGCCCTAAGGGGCATTTAATCACAGAATGAGTGGTGAGTACTGTCCTGGCAGTTTACTGTACACGTCTGTGAATACGAAAGCCGGGTACAGCGGGAAAGGGGGCGTTCATATGGATAGACGCGATACGCAAATTCAGAGATTGGAAGAAAGAAACGTTCCGAGAAAAAAATGCCTGAAAATAAACACTGAAAAATAAACTCGCTGGCGGAAGTGCAATGCATTTGATAAAAGGCGGTATTATATAAGAGATGTTGGGGAAAATGGCGGCTTACCAGTTATAATACAGGAAATTCCGGTTAGCTAAGCGCATGAAGAAAATCGGGCGGGAGGTTTCTCCCTTCAATTTCGTGTTTGTTCCCTTACAAACCTTAAAATTTCATAAGGCACCGTGTTTACTATTCGTTCAGCTGGTTAGAGAATGCCAAGCTATATAAGCAATTCCCCGAAAAACTCTTCATTGGCAGGCGGTTACCGCCACGGATCCACACGATGCTTTTCATGATACAAAATTTACAAAAAGAAGTTTAAAAATTGAAAATTTGTCCTTATATAATTACACATGTTTAGCATCGGGTGCAAAACATGATTTCGTTGTCTGTCGCTCTTAGAATTTTCAACACGATCGGCAGTCAATCAAGCGATGAAAGTTGACAGTCTCACAGAGGACAAAGCATGTCGGCCACAACTAGGATCACTTCTTTAGGTTAACAAGATCGTTAAACTACAGATCAACGCAACCTCTCGATAACATTATGAACTATAAGACTAACGACGCCGATGGAAAACAGTCGAGGCGATTTTCCCGTTTTTCCGCAAATTAGGAAGAAATCATCCGCTTTTACTGGAAATTGCACGGGCACGTTCGGGTGAGAAATAAATAGATGGCGTGAGTAGTGATTGTCTCCGATTCCAAACTGGCTCCCTCGTTTTTTGCCCATCAGTATGCCGTTCCTCGATCAGAGTGGGCGCCAGTGGTATCATTTTAACAGATTCGGCGTGTGTTTTCTAATTATAGCGCTGTTTTCAAGTAAATTTGATGTCTTGAACTGAAATGAAATGAACAAATTAAATCACTCGCGTCATTGTGTAGCTTTCATATCAATTTCATTGTGTCGCGGAGCTTTGAGACGAGCTCCGTGTATTCAATTCAGCGAACATCTCGGTAGCAACGAGACACGTTTTTTGTTGCCGTATTCTACGACATATGTCATATCGGATGAAGCCTCTGGCGACGTCATTTCTATAATACAATATACAATGTTTGAAGTACGTGTGCAAACACATAGGTAAACAATATGCTAGATTTCACTCCAAGCTTCGTGCTGCCTCAGAATAATAAGCAAACTTCACGAATGATAACATTTCTCTGAAGGTCATGGCCCACGGTTCCGACGCTCATTGCGATTACACGTTCTTTGTCAACACCAGCGTCACGCGAGCGAAACTGAATCTCTCGTTGAGAAAAGTTTTCTCAATCTAAGACGTCATTGATATCTTGCGTGCACAAAAATATTCCTGCACGCCGGTGATTTGGGGCCAGTCTGAGGACATCGATGACCTATTTCCGGAGATACAAACTTCGAGAGAAGAAACGCGTCTGTTGGTCTGTACGGTGATTGATTCAATGTAGAATGCGATATAAGAACACATTTTTGACGTTCAGAATAGATGAACCCTTCACAGGTTCACTGCTTACGTAGGATTGTTTTGATATCTGCGAAATGTTATTAACTTTTACTATCCTGTTTTGTGTGAATACAAATTTAATATTCCCCATCGATTTAATTGAACATAAACAACCGACAACTTTGCATTGCAAATATCGGTAAATATTGCGGCGACGGGGGGAGGTGGCGGTGGGGGCAGCTTGTTTTTCTAAGATTTGCGCAACGACGTCCATTTCAATTATTGGTTGTGAGAGAGAATCGTCTAAAATTATCGTTGCCGAAAGTCGAGCAAAAATTCACTTTCATTTATGTGGTGCGCACTTACATGTACACCTTAAATGAAACCAGTTTGTATGTGAATGACAACCCATGCACGGATTCCGTACATGTACTACACATGGAGTATGACGACACTAGATCTTATTTTCATTGTTTATTTTTTCATGTGATTGGCAAATTTTATGCCCCATATCAATTCTCATATTTAGTGTTCGCGGTATATAATATTTTAGTGATAGAAGGACCCCCACAACACACTGTTAAATATTTGCTCTACTCAAGCCAAGAGCCGCTATTTGAACCAATGCAAGTTTTAAAAATACTTAGACCAAATAAATAACGTCATTTTGCCGAGTTTTGCTGTTTTTGAAGGGTCACATTGAAATAAAAAAATCCCGACTGACCTACTTTATTTCCCGGGGGCTTGTTGACGAAAACACGCATTTTTTTCATACGCCTTGCCACAATTTCATTTGATTTGTGTATGATGTCAACTACGACAGATTCAAATATCTGAACTACAGGCGAAAATCGCTGAGAACGTCGCCAGGTTGTAACGCGCGCATAGGGAACACGACAGTTTCAAGTTTTAAGGTAGTTTTAAGGAAAGATATTCTGACTCTCAAAGTTTCCAATTCTTTTCTGATATACCACTTGTGGGAGTTATTTAAAAGCTCTTGGCGTAAAAAAAACTTTTCACCGTCTTAGTTTTTCGAAAATCGAAAATTATATTTGTCCCCATGGAGTTAAGTAACACAGGGATGGCAGCCATTTTGAATTTCAAATGTCGAGAAATCTCAAGTAATTTGTCTCTCTAGTACCATATTTTGTACGGTGACCCCTGATTTTTATTTTTGATTTGGTAAGAGAATAGTCGAAAGCTTCATTGAGGAAAGTTTGAGCAAAAGTTTAAGTCTTTCACTTTCGAGGCGCATACTACCTTAAAATCTAGATTCTATTTGACGGAAATAGCGAAGGTTTCAAAGTCGCCACAGATTTAGGTTGCCATATTAACTCTTTAATGGAAACTCATACTTTTACATTAGAGCGATATCGAATATTACATCCCCAACTGAAATGCCTATGATATAAATCTATATGTCCATCAATCAATCAATTATTGAAAATCCAAATAAAACAACTACCTAGAAATGTAATAAAATCCCCCACTGCAAACCAATTAGCCATGCAATCATGATCTTATCAGATATGTCGTGACTAAAATGTGCTACATTGACTATTGGACACTCTAACATAGTTTTCATACTCCCGAAAAAACTTACCCATTCGGCTGGAGACATGGGCGGTGATGGCGACGACCTATAATCCATTAACTGCGCTTGCGTGCCAGTTATCGGTAAGTCCACGCTCTCGGCAGTGCGTAATCTCGGTCTCTGTGAACGGCGCGACGAGACTTCGTTGTCTGAGTTCTCCTGACTGAGGTTATCTAACGGGCTGGCCCGGTGTCGTTCAGCAGATTTCGTGGCCTGCCCAGGCTGGATATGCCGAAAATACATGTCTCGGAATCGATTGTTGATGGAGGACTCTGAGAAAGTCCTTGAGGTGTTACCCCTCGAGGTGAACGCTGACTGATCACCCCGATCTACGATCTTAGAATTCGGTTGTTTCACAGAATTTGGCCGTGAATCCTCTTCTGAATTGAGACCTTCTGACACCTGTGGTCTGACCGCTTGAACTTTGACAGTTGAGTTTCTGAAATTGATCCCGTTTTCCATCGGGAGTTTGCCGGGTAGAATTGATTTCGGCGACGGCGATCTCGACAATTGGATCCCGTCGACATAGCTCCGCATTGCCCGACATTTTTCGCACATTTCCACAGACGGTTGACTCGTTTGTGTACTCTGATTAAGAACATCGGTCGAGTCACATTGTACAAACACATCCCGTTGCCATGGATATCGGTGTTCACTGGTATCCCCGACAATATCCAATTTCTGAAAGATCGAAGCCGTGAAGTTTTCACCTCTATTCCGATCGGCATGCTTCACATTGTTTCTCGGGTGATTTGAAGGCATTTTCAAAGCCCGGTTTTTCGATGATTTCGAAGCCGAGTCGATTTGAGTTGAAAAATTATTCTTCTTCTTGCTAGCTGTATCCTTTGCGTAAACTCTATCGACCTTTATAACGTCGGATGGTGTATAGTCTGTTTCCTCCGTTTCCATGGCAATTGCACTATCAGAAGAGAGCTTTGGCCCTCTACCGTGATAAGAAATTTTCGACAAGTCTTCGGTATCGTTGTTGTTGTCGACTGACATGATTTCTGCCCGTTCTGCCCGCTCTTCCAGTTCTTTGAAATCCTGATAGCTGATCGGGGTTCTACTCCTCGGGGTAGTGATTGAGCATGGCACCCCTTGTGGTTTCAAATGACTTGAATCTAAAACAGAAGACCAAGAGAATCAAAGTTTAAAAACTCAATTAAGCGTTTACGGTTTTGAAAAAAAATGTATACATGATAGTCATGGACAGTCAGTCCACTTGAAAGTGCAAATGGGTCTCTGGAATCTGCCGGTATGAAAACTAATACCGGCTAAAAAAAAGCGGTGACTATTGTCAATGAAAGTAGACAGTTGAACATCGTATAATGACAGTTACACACAACGGTAGTCTATCAAGCGAAATATGTGTGATATGATTACATCTTCATATAACGACACCCCTCTTCACTATTGGGGTAGAGTAACCGTGCTCAGACAAACAGGCAGTATATGTCACCATGTTGAATCACAGATATGCAGATGCTGTTCTTATGCAATCACTTTTTCAATAGCATAAATAACATGGCATCAATGACTGATATTGTTAGTCATGTTTTCAAACTGACAATTGGAAACCATAATCTTGTTCGGAATCCGTATAAGATACAGAGACACGGGATCCCCATTGTGTGTATTTAGGGTATCGAAATCCAACAGGACTGTGAAATATGATAAATTTACTATTACATTTTATATCAGTATGTGGAGAAAAATATTAATGACGACATTCTCCGTATGACAGGGTGACAAGTAATACCCTTTCGGTCCGTGGACTTCGCATGCAAATTAGCGCAATCGAGTTATCTCGAGTTTGGTACGTCCGTTCTCTAAGTCAGCATTTCGAACGATACCTGGTCAGCTCATGCAAGTTTCAAGATAACTACCACTATAGCCAGTCAAGCCTTCTGCCTTTCTAATGCTATGACTACAGGCAGTTCGTAGCTGTCAGGGCTGTGTGTTTTTAAACCGTTTCGATTAAACGTGCCAGCTGGACGGCCGAAAGGAAGGGTTGACTACCAAACGAAGTCCAGCGGTGTCGTCACTTCACGTTAAAAATAAAGTACCCGTCACTGGAGTGCCTGGTATGATGCCTTTCATTTGAAATCAGAGAATTGAAGCTCCAATAGTTGTACTAATCCTAGCATTGTCAGATGCTACATCAACCGTGAAGACGAAAACCTACAGAAATTCTTTCAACTGAGAGAAAAAAACGACAACCAGAGTAAATCTAGTTACATACCGATTATGGCGAACGGGACAATAACAAAGTGGGGTTCTTAGTAATCCAGGTGTACATTAACAGCGACCAGGATAGGCTCAAAATTGCCGTTCGCACAAAATAAACAGCGTGCACGGAGATTTTGATGCAGTATGGGTTGATAACGTAAACACGATGAAAAATGAGTCGATCTTGGCTCCAGCTACACTGTGATACATCACATGCGTCTATACATACAGATCATACCATTATATTTGCAGGTACACCAGGAATGCAGTGCAGATAAATTGGAGGGTCAAAACTGATTAGTAGACAAAAAATATGAGGGAACACTTTCTAAATGAGAAAGCATGTATGTGAGCAATTGTTTTCGGCGATTCTGTCAAAAGTCTTACAAATTGGCATAAAATCTGAATGTCGACCATCTTGGGAACTTAAACTGGAAATTTCAATCTCTTGGCGGTCTATTAACTTATTCCAAGCTGCAACGTCACTGCGTGTCATACAGTCTACAGCAGTACAGCGATAATAATGATTGACGTAAAAAGACAGGGACAAGCCCAGCAACCACGCGGGGATAAACCCCGCGCCAATCTTCTTACCACGGAGAGGTAAAGAAGCGTTATCGATTTTAAATAGGAAGAAGGCGATTCAGCATTTTCAGATTGCCTGAGTTGGGTTTGTCAACTGTGTAACCAGTTGATTCCCCTTACGATGTCCATGATCTCGAAGCGGTTCGCACAATTCACTAATTCACTAAAGCTGTGTATCTCTTGCAAAGCCCTGGAATCGGTAAACTAATGTAAAAGATTCGTCATCGAGTTTGAAGGGATGCACAGAAACACGAATATTAATCACGACGGCCGATCAGAAACCAGTAGCTCAGTATGAATAGTTGTCAGTGGTAGTGCAATAAATGCCGTATGCCCGGCCATTGTCAAAGTCAGTAATCACCCAGTCTTGCTATTGTGTAATCTGATACTTCTTTATTGCCACTGGTGTTACGCACGACTGTGCATAGGGGTTAAGGGGCGACCCAACTTGTGCAAAAACACAGCGCTCGCGAATGCAGGGGCTTTCTGTGGCGTCAGCACACCCCAGTACGGCCTGGCATGCCCATGTCAGTGACCCAGCTCATCGACAATATTTTTTTGACGACAGCTGCGACCTGCAAAGGGACAACATTGTTTCTACAGCGGTTGGCTGGAAGTCGTGTATGTAACACGTTATTTCAGTGACTTCGATGATCACAGCAACGCAGATATACTGCACCATGGACATTTGGAGGGTCTATGACTGCACCAGGTTTTACATTTAACGGCAGTAAAAAAACCTCACCGAAGCAAGAGGCGTAGAGCAAGAATTAAATACAATATGATGCACACCCGTCCCTTTACGGACCAATTAAATTGATGATTATAAATAACAGTTGTAACATCAATGGAAACTAAGTGATTACAGAAATGATAATCGCCAAACGTAGATAACAAAAGTTATTGTTTGCAAGCATATGTGTCCGCGTTTTGTTCGGGAAAATAAAAATGCTGAGTGCAGAATAAACATAATCACTCATTTGTTGCTACTACGTCAATGGACATCGATTGTGTCGTGAAAATGAGGGCACGGTAAGTGTACGGAGTTGGGCGTCACACGGTTGGATCGTTCAGTGGGGAGACAGAGCGGGCCAATGCGGGAAAGTTCAGTGCAGATTAGAAAAATTGTGATCACCGAGGTTATGACACCCATTATAGTGTTACAATGTGGTCAGAGTGAGTGAGATTCAATTATGGAACAGCTCCATGTTGTCTGCACATTGCGATACACTTCATCGTTTATGAGCCACCATAGGTTGCCGTCCTCTGTTCACACTTAACGAAACCATTCACCCTTACCTGGTGCAATTTTGCGTTAAGTTAGGGCGTGTAGTTCGGGATAGCCTAGTCTACGGGTAACAGAACGAAAGAAAATGGAATGTCAAACCTGTAGAAATGTTCGTCTATAAAATGGTCTTCCTCGATTTGAGTGCAGCTTCCGTTTTTCACGGCAACGGGGTCAGAAAGGGCCGGGGCGAAAGCAATTCACTGACTGCTCACATGAAAGCAGTTTTCATTTGCATGTTTTATGTAATTTCCAGCGGTGACTGGCGAAGCAGAAGTGACGTATTCGCATTGCAAAAAGGGGAAAAGCATGCAGTTGTAAACCTTAAGCCCTTACTGAGAAAAACCTGAATAGCGAAGAGTGTATGACGTACGTTACACCGTGCTACCAAAATAGTCAGTGTTTCAGCTGACCTGTGGATCCTCTGATACACAGCTCAGGTTGATGGGCTGGAGAGAATACCCTGCAGATACTGGCCAAGAGTGTAGACTAAGAGTAGAAACAACAAGTATGAGAACCACCACAATCGTTTCCCAAGTGATCCAGGTTTTCTTTATTCCCACAATGCTTTGCTGAGCACCCCCTCCCCTCGCTATAAAGTATTCAAGTCAAGGGTCAGATGACTGAAATGTGCTTTCACACCTAAGCCCGACATTTCCAGGTTTAATACAATCCAATGATAATCACCAAGCGGGAATTAAATTTCAACCTTAATTAATTAATGTTTTGAAGAGTAGCCAGTGACATGGCAGTTCCCATGGAAACGACGTCATGAGTAGCTACACATCAGTTAAGGATGGCCCGATAATACGAGGCAGCGTGACTTATGTTGGCAATAAAGTTTTGTGTGATTTGCCTCTTAGCTTGGCTAGATTTATGGGAAAGCGAACAAAATAAACCTTGTTGGTTCGCTCTTCAATATCCGTCTTTTTTTGCTGTGGCGGGTCTGTACTTTCCCAATGTTGAATATTTTCTTTTAATTCCTCTAGGGTCAGAGTCAAACAAATGATCCTGTAAAATTTACTAGCCTATTTACTTAAATCTTGAATGTTCGTTCTGTGAAAGCGAGAAATATTAGCTGAATAAACTCGATAACAAAGAAGCGAAATTTGACGTGTGCTAATGGACGGTGGGTGGCAAAACATTTACACTGATGTATAGAGGGAAGGCCTGATTGAATTATTTCTTATTTAACAGGCCATTTCGAACACTTACTCCGGGATTGCCTTCAACGAGCCAGTTCCCTTTACACTAAAATTGCATCACGGTTCCGTCTGCTCTTTATAACACGGAACATGTTATTATCACATGAACATTAGCAAGGCAAGGCTGGAAATCCCCAAAACTGGACGGTGCGTGACGATTGCAAAATATTGAGTAACAAATATCCACTGCGTAGCGGAATTTAGCGATGATACCTCAAATGGCGGCTTTGGAATGTTACTCTATCTAATAAGACGCACTTAATATTTTAAAACACTTTCTTTTGATATACACCTTTAATTGTAGGTAGTGTCATGAAACCATATCGCCGCCAGATACAAAACGCCGTATATGTGAGATTACATCAGCAGGTATTCAACTGACAAAACTCGACGTCACCATCTTGGATTTAGCGGAAATCACGTGACATTCTATGATATAAAAACTAACACGTGACGCCAAAATTTTTAATTCCATTGCATAGCCAGTGCTTCGACCAAATTCAACTTAATTATTATCCTCTAATACCCACAAATTCTCTAACAAAACCGAGGAGCTGCGATTATCCCCTGAGTAGGGATCATAGAGAGGTCACTCATTGATATTGTCACCAGCTCATCAACCGCCTCCGAGTCGCAAACACACCTCCAGAAATTGCGCAATCAACACGCTATTATGAATCTTGTGACGACACTAGTAAGTGCGACACACATATCAAACCAGACGTTTTGAGTGCGCCCATTAGGGTTTGTGTTGATATTAATGAAATCATTTAGTCCACAAACGAAGGATATTAAAGTACACGCTTCTATTAAGACACATAAGAATTGTACTGGAACGATTTGGTTAAAGTAGGACGCGTCTCGACATAGAAAGTTGGGTTTTTTTAATCTTGCACGTACTTTGCTTAGGGAAACATCAACCTATTATTTTCCATAAGCACGCATGAAATTCAGGGGGCACCGTGAAAATTTCAGGATTAGCGGAAAATTCACTGAAAATTTTCCGATATTTGAACTTACATGGCCGCTACTCAGTCTGTCTCAATTCTATCGGAAAAATAAATTGTCGATTCCACAACAACAAGACGGTGGGCTTCAAAGCGATTCTGTACATGTCATGGAGCTGACCGGAGAAACACTGCTAATATTCGAGTATTCTAAAGAATACTCACCCATAGCACACTCTACCTTAATTAAGGGACCATTGAGTACATTTTGATGCCATTTTGCATTTCATGTTCTTGAAAACATGTAAAATTTCTTCATGCCGTGACTAAATGGTACCGAAATACTAAGTATTAGCCTTTGTCTTACAAGCACTGTACTTGAGGTTCAATGTCAGAGTTGACGAATGAATTTCAGTCCGGACAAACTCAGTCCCCAACAAGAATATTCGACATTTAAAACACTGAGAAACAGAGAAGTAAGTAACATCAAGTTCCGCCTTTTTTCTTCCTTTTCTTTTTTTCTTTTTTACAAATCGGATCTTGGTTGTCAATATCCAGCATACTGCCTTTCGTCTGTCGACTGTCACAAATCGTGGTTTATATCGCCTTTGTTGAGTAAAAAGCTCACAGGTGCAATAATGAAAAATACGACTAGGATGTATAGTGCCACTTTTCGGAAGCATGTCCGTACTTCCGTCTTCTGGAGATCGCCCTCCAGGACTCGGATAAGCCACTTAAAAAAAGGCTTCACCAAGCAAGAACATAACATCCCATTATCTGAGATATTAGTAAATCGATTTTTACGAATATCTTTACTTTGAAATTTAAAAAAGTAGTTTTATAACTTGATATGACACTTTCGTATTTCACAAGCTCAATTTGAAGAGTTTACTATACTTTGAGGAAAATGTTCACTCCATTTGTAATTTATCACCTGCAACCAACGCCAAAGAAGAGACAGTAGCACGGTCAGCTGATAATTACATATTCACCATACGTCACGTTTAATCACGTGAATTGATTGATTCTCGCTCGAAAAGGCAGACTTGCCCGGGGCTTAACTTGTGCACGAACTGTAATTTCAAAAATTTCTAATTTAGCGGAGAGCATATTCATGTATCCTAGATGACACTAAATTGAGATATGAATGTAAATCGGAGGTCGGAAAAACTCTACAAAGCTATCTACTACAGGCTAATCCATGAACACAAGATTGCCGTGTAACATCTGACGCAAACCAAGTAAAAATCTTCGCCTGACTTAGGAATGATCGCCACGTACGATGCCCGGGGTCCACATCATAAAGGGTGAATCCCATCTGTATTAAATCGTTGCATCGTACACGATCATTAATTGCAACCGTGTTTTTAAATGCGGTTTGGTCTCCTGTGCAACGAAAGGAAAATCATATGAACTTCGAACTTGTGCCCTGCCTACAATACAGTACAATGTCTTCTTTGTACTCCAATGTGAAACAATTTGTTGTGTTTGTACACAATTGCATGGCCGCATTGTTATATCATAAAGTGTACACAATGAGCTGATGAGTTGGAGGCTCGACTTCGTTTACTACAAGGAATTTTAAAGAAATTAAGCACTGCACTGTATTCAGTTCTTCGCTGACCTGCCTATTAAGTATTGAGTGTGTAAGGTGAACGAAATTTAGCCCAGGGCCACAACAATAACGACAGGCCACGAGGACAGGCTGGACATGAAAGAAAAGCAGATATTCCATTACTTTGCCGGAGGGTATGACTGTTGTTGGAGTTGAGAAGAACAATTAATCGCCCAGTGGTATTATTCTTGAATGATTGGTTCATTCGCTGTAGGCCGCAACCCCCGTCGGAAACAGAAATTGCCCTGTTGCCTTGCCAACGTGAACACGACTTTCATGCATGAGCCGCATAACCACACAGTTCATAGTCCTCTAAAATGTGCTCAGGTATATGATCCTGATCAAATTTCTGAGGCTACGGATTTGTCCGCCTCTCCCACGAAAACAATACAAATGTCACTGCATATTTTTCCATTGCAATACGAGAATTATTGGACATATTCAAATGGCAACAGCGAAAGTAATTCTTTCTAAGTACTTTTTTATCGCTACACAATGCCAAGTAGGTTAAGTTGCGCCATGTAAATCGAATTAGAGTCGAGTTTACTGATATAAACGCAATTACTTCAAATCGAATATGAACCACCTGGTGCGTCGGATCTATACGCGCGATCATGTTGTATCGAGCGATCTGGAAGCGTTTGATACTCGCTCTAACAAGTTATTGAAGCGACACACAGACACGCCAGGGTAAATGCACATTGCTCGGAGCAAACTTGACGACGCATTAAAATGTAACGCTGAAACGGAAACGCGAGAAAATTGAGCCTGCAAAACAAAAATCTTGAGGACTATGGTATTACCTACTGTTTATGGGGTTAGAAAATCCTTTACGCACGGTCTTCAACAAGCATCACACCATGAACCACTTCTGTTCGGTGACCGTCGAGTTCATTCGTAAGGATTGCGTGGGAGCTGACGACACAATCGTTTTGAGAACACCACGCAGGGCAAAATGAAACCCAAAGTACCACAACGACTTTTCCCGCCCAGCAATACCGTTATTATTATTATTATTATTAAACTTTATTTCAGACAGGTACAAGGACCGTCCATAGAATCAAAAAGCTACACAGTACACCAAAAAAGCACAACACCAAACTACAAGAAAGTACAGGCAGATTACAAACACACATTAAAAACAGGAACTGAGAGACAATAAAAAGCAATTCTAAGACTAACGATACAGAAGCTGTCTCCAATAAGATTGCAATCCAGAATACCTACAGTCTGACAAAAGTAAAACTCTTAGAAGACTGTTGTTCGGTACATTGCAGTCTCCGGACAAGACTGTACACAAGTCTTCTTCTAAAGACTGGAAAATTATTTACACGATTTTCAACAAAGGCAGCTGAGATACTAGCATTTCGCGATAAGTCTAAAAACCTGCGCAAAACATTATTGTGACAAACATGCAGGCTACGAATGGACGAAACATTAAAATCACACCAAAGTTGAGCACAATAGATGTTATTACAAAAAGTATTAAAAAGTCGTAACTTAACACTCAAACAGCAATTACGAAACTTTCTTAGAAGTAGTTTGCTCTACCACATAATGCCCTACGTTGGGAGGCGATATCGTCATCATCCTTTAAGTCTAATGTAAAAACATGACCAAGATACACAAATTTTGACACGAATCAATACTATAACCCCTAAGGTAATTGGTGGAATAATTCTGCATTTGTTTCGAGATTTAAAACACATACATTTTGTTTTTAAAACGTTATATACAATATCTTCTCTTCAGCAAAATTCTGGCAAATTTTATCAAGAATCGATATCGTCAACACATTAACAGCTCAAATACGTCCTAGAGTAAACTCGGGGAAAACTGTAAAATGGTCTATTCTACATTAAACAGCATCTCATGACGCCACTTCTTTGTTTCGCTCATTCTAGCCGAAAATCAATGTTCTCAAAATATCCGTGAAAAACGTCGAAGTCGACAGACAAAATGTGCACTATGTTACGCGCCATTTTTCATTCGCCACTGATATCTGATGGGGCGCATGATCCTTATTCCCTCCATAACTAATAAAAAATTTACCAAATAATTTTTCTTCGTCTCGCGGCTGAGATTTTGTTCACATGAAAGAAATTACGTTATTCACTTGGAAAGGGAAGTAATCCTATGGACATATATTTGCTTTCCGTTTTCACAAAATTATAAGCATAAAATTACTTTGGCTTATCGTATAAACAATTTAAGAATCCTTTGCTAGCGGGACTATTTTTCATTATGGTAAACATGCCTAATAATTTGCTCGATTCTCTCTCCAAGTTAATAATGCAAAAATTATGTCTCGCGGGCTAGGATTTGAATGAGCATTTGCAAGATTATATCTCTGTCTTCATAGATTAAAAGGAATTAGAACTGCTGACTGCGATGGACGGCGACTGACAGGCAGAGGCTCTAACTTTAGACGGTTCAAGGCTACTTTTCACAATTTTATGTAGCGAAATCCTAATCTTGACAAGCTTCTGTGTCATCGAAGCATCGTGGATTGTCTCAAAGTAATAAGCGCCTTGAAAGTGAAATACTTAAACTTTTTGATCAAACTTTCCTTTAAAAAACGTTCAATCATTCTCTTACCCAATAAAGAATACAAACCAGGGGTCACCCTACAGAGTTTGGAACTAGAGAAACAAATTACCTAATATTTACCGATATTTGAAATTCAAACTGGCCGATATCCGTCAGTTAAACCGAAAGTAACTAGACGGCGATTTTTTTCTCACTCAACGAACTTCGGTTTGAGCTCCCACAAATGGTAGCTCACAAAAGAATTGTAAAAAAATTGAGTCCGAATATCTGACCCCGAGGAGCATCCTACCTTACCATCGCGAGTGGTTTGTAAGAGACGCAGCAATTTTTCACACAAACACATCAACTGTCAAAAGAAATGTCAATTTCGACTCACCATTCAGCCTCCAACAGCAGCAATGGACATCATACATGTTCAAACCGCGTTGACAAGTGAGAGGATAATCTCAAAGGTTATATCTACGGCACATTGTTGGATAAGGCCGTTTGTGGTTTTGCCTATATCAAACACACATGTCCTCTGACGTTAGTTTGTGTGTAAGGTTTTTACGAACACAAGGCGAGCAGAAAATGTGCCGGATGGCGGTCTTTAGGACGGAAACACAAGCGGATTTTGGTTTAGCTAACGCAACAGGTGGCTTCCATGTCAAATCACGATCTGAAATAAGCAGCGCACAGCTGTCCGACCGTTTAGTTTAAGGTTCGAAAAACACTTTCTCAAATAAAGCCACTTTAAAACGTGCAAATTTATTCATTTATTACGAACGTTATTAATTTTAAATATCATAAAAATTTCCTGACGAAAATTTCAATTCCTAGATAAATCGCCTAACATCAATCACCCGTGAGCGAGAACCGATAAATAATACCCTTCGATGGGTACAAAACACCGAGGAACGACACTGCTGAATGGGTACCTAGAAACGGCTCTCGGCATTTGCGAACGAAAAAAACCCATGGTTTTATTTGTACAAATGAAGCAAGTGTACGCGTTAATCAATCAAAAGTTCAGAGAGTTCTTGAAGTTACTGCAGGCCAAGATTCCGTTTATGAAAATGCTTTTGAGTTTTATTGCTTCTATTTTTTCACTCGCTCTTTAAATGTGTTATAAATAAACATCGACCGTAAAACCAGACATTTATTGTTGAGTTCGTAAACGCAAAACATACTGTGCTTGGAAAATTTGACCCAATCTGTGTGATACAAGGCGTGGCTACTACATAAAATGCAAACTCTATTTAAATATATCATATATCGCACATTATTTATATATCATTTTATTTTTGAGTGGCATAGTCCTTCAGATCTGACTTGCAGAATGCCCATACTATATCGCAAAAGTCTGACTTCAATAATTGCATTCGCATGATAAAGAGCGCTAATGAACGTGGGAGGGAGTTGGGAAAAGTGCTACCGAGTCTGTGGAAAATATGAAGGAGAAGATATAGGCAGTGCTCTACGTATTTGGTTAACGTCTTGATATTGAAGAGCTCGGAGACTGTAAGCTATACGTGGCATTGTTTTTAAGATAGCGTTGCACAAAACCAACACATTTTTTTTTCAAACTTAAACAATATTTCTTATGAAAAATGACACGAAAATCCCCTCATTCTATATATTTTTAAAAAGTGGAGAATCTTAAGTAAAGTATGGTTGCAATAGTTTACTTGAATGATGAAGGGTATATCATGGTAAGCAAAATAGATATGAATCTTATTTAAAATTTAAGATTATAGCCAAACAAAGTTGTCATTTTGTTATATAGTACTTAAGGAACATAATGTGACAATTTCACAAAATTTGACCCAGCCGAAGAGGAGTTAAATTTGCATAAATTAGTATAGATTTACATTTCTTGTTCACCCAACTTATGAGTGCTTGTGATGCGAATAGGTAAACCCAGCTAACATTTTAATTGTGGGTGAAGAAATTAATGTAAAATTGAATTGAAGTGAAAAAAAGGATTTGGAGCAAAATACGGTTTGTTATGTGCAACGCCACCTTGACCGTCAGGTCAAAGCGAAATCCAAGTTTTGGGTTCCATGAAGGGCCTTCTAGGATTATTAATGATACAATGACAGATAGTACGAAACGCAGACTGTTGGACAGAGCGATAGCCTTACAGACATTCGTCTGAATTAATAAGACGTAGTCTTAGACGTGGCTGTTGACGTATGCGGTATGAACAATGTCTTTAAAAGAACAAGCACGACCGGCGTACACCAGCAAAATTGATCAATATGGCTGACTTGGTAACGACAAACGCGACGTATCCCATATTTCCTAGTGTTTTTATCCATGGCTTGCAAGGGAAAATTTAATCTGAACGCCATCGAGTAAATCTCTCCTTTCAATCTATATTTCATTCGTGTTGCTACACGTCACGGTTCCATTATCATAAATAAATAAATCACCAAAACGCTGTTTAAAATTATTGATCCTTTCGTTACCGGCAAAATATTACAGAGATAAAATCGACATATAAACATGCAGGAAGACATTTATCCTAGGCGCAACGTTAATCATGGACACTGTCACAGACAGCTTTACTTCGTAATAAATCGCGGAAGTTCGTAATTGCATGTTATTTAATTAAATTTAGGGTTGTATTTGTGCTATATATAATGTTAGATAGATTTCTGTTCCAGGGCATCTGTTGATTTCAATAATAGCTGCTGTAGTGCGGTTAATGCGAGAATTTCACGATCTCCACATATTCATCGCGCAGGACTCCCTGACGTAAGACGGGCACAAATACAGTGACATTGAATTATTGTAAAGCACTTCGAAGAAAAATAAACAACTACTTTGACAGGCTTCATGCACACTGCATCGAAGTTTCAGAATGATGAAGTGCAACACGCCAACGTAAGCTTAATTGGAAAACAATTACCCGATAAATTTTGAATGGAAACGTTCATTACGTACTCCGATCATATTAACACTTGAATGACAGTGAACGCATTAGGAAAGTCAGCTCCCGATTCGAGTTGTTCATCTAATCAAATCGTGATGTATTCCAGTGAAAGGTTAGCTTGTATATATATCAACGTTCACCTGTCGTCTCTAGTCTTGCAGCACGTACATGTATATAGCAGTGAAGCAGAGAGCAACTACGCCCGGATGGAATTTGTAAACCGTCGGCGACGAAACCGCTTTGTTTTACGACAGGTCGGAAACTTGACCTCGACGTCGCCATGAAGATGTGTGTGAGTGTTATCATAGGCACTACTCTAGCACAGGCGTTATTCAACATCTGCTTTGATTTGTCTGCAGATGATGTTAGTGATGAGTCTAGCAGGATTTCATCAGCCTGAAGGGGCAGCCCATCGACATACTTTCTGAGTAAATTGGTAAAACACGGGCTGAATACAGACACAAATAAATCAATCCTTACTGTCATATCATTTCATCTACATCTCAGATAACTTACTGTCAGACAACGCATAGATACATACATACATACATACATACATACATACATACATACATACATACATACATACGTACATACATACATACGTACGTACATACATACATACGTACATACATACACATACACACATACACACACACACACACACACACATACACACACATACATACATACATACATACATACATACATACATACATACATACATACATACATACATACATACATACATACATACATACATACATACATACATCTGTCAATGAATGTGAGTATGAGAGAGACAGAGTCAGAGAGAAAACACAAATAGAGGGGGCGTCATATTTCGAGGCGCAGGCGTAGTTTGTAAACAGCCTACAGCACAAGAGGTCATCTCTGATCCCTTATTCACGTGTACTTATATAAGTCTCATAGTGACAATTATCTTCACACCATTATTCATACGCACTGTAGGCTTTGCCCTTTCAATTAAGACAGATTACCCTTCACCGCTACATCAACATGCATGCTATGCAACCGTTATCACCTTCATCTTGATAAGCCATCGGTGCGAGGACAAGGTTTCCCAACGTTGCGGGAATAGAAAAGTTTGAGAATTCTGTCAGTGTTTAGGCCTTAGTGTAGACATATTGCGTTCGTTATCAGTTGCTGGTGACTGAAAATAAAAACACACGTATCCGTTATTAATAAGAAGAAGCTGATAGCGCTCGTCGTTCATTCATTCATCCGATTTTTCTACTCGTTCGTCGGTTTGAAAGCACAGACAAGGAGAAAACTTCTCTGTGTTGAAATGCAGAATGACGATTTTGCCATCGTGATATAAAAACTTGCTGTTCGCCGCCAAAGAAAAAACAATGTGCTCAACATATTGGAAAAAATGAAATATAAAAATAATCAATGTTTAAAATGCTTATAAACGTCCGTGTGACCACACCTCATTCAGTGACCGCGAACTGTGACGACGTTGTTCGGCACACCTCGCGGTTCTGCCGCCAGGCTGGTCGGATTTGGACATATAGTGGTTTGAAATATTACAAAAATAACTTGCAAAAACTTAAAACGACATGGTTCCGGACAATTAATACTCGTCAAGAATCTGGTAAAAAGTACACCGTACGTGCACGCGGAACCGAAATTCAACCTTTTCAACAAAAATGATCTTTAATCCCCATTTTGTTGTCCTGTGTAATGTCTACCATTACTCTACGCACCTAGGTATGGAATCCGTCACGACATGCGACATGCGACCTGCGACTTCAAAACTGCGACCTGCGTCCTGCGAGTTTGAAACATGCGACCTGCGACTTCGGCATTTAGACCTAGGTGTAACCTGCGACTTCACAACAGCGACCTGCGTCCTGCGTGTTTGTCAAACTGCGACCTGCGACTTCACAACTGCGACATGCGACAACAACACGTAACGTTTCATGGTGTTTTCCTCAGTATTAGATTGGAGGCGTCTTGCGTGAACTTTAATCCTTTGAGCGCCAAAGTCTATTTTTGTCCCCTTTATATAATAAACCCCTGTCAATTTTTCTCCAATTTTTGCAAAAATTTTGGAAAAACCTGTAGCCAATGAAATGTGATGTCGATTTGGTCCAAAATGTCAAAAAATTACAGAAAATTCATACAATTGGTAAAATTTTGCACTAAAATTTTGGTGAGGGAAAATTACAGCGCTCAAAGGGTAAAACGTCGAAAGGAGATTTAACGTTCAACATCGATCAATAATAAGCCATTGCTTTCGCTTCGGTAAATCGTTCACCAAGTCTGGCAAAACTCAATTCATGTACACACCAGTTCACTCATTTTCATCTGGAGAGATAATTTTATGACGGAAATATTGACAGTCCGTGTTAATGCATGGAAAATAATATGCTACGTGATAGGCATTTATATGTTTATATTATAATTTCAAATTATTTTAGATATTCTTCGTCTGCCTTACCTCGCTTCTTTCCTTATGTTATCGACAAACCTTTTGATTTTTAGATATCTCTGGTATTTATCCTCATCCACTGTGGTATAACCATCTAGCTGTCTGTTTAATTCATCAGTTGTCCCCCCCTGTATCATAACTGAGTTTGCAAACAGTAGAATTTTCAGTTATTGTCGTTCATTTTCTAACATTTCCATTTTTGTTCCAATTCTCCAGTGATTGATCATCGGATATTGCCATCTTTTCGTCTAATTTCATTTTTACTTTTTCGTCAAAAAATCGAATTGTACAGTTGGAAAAATAAAAATATTCTTACTGGTTTACTTCGAACTACATTTGTCTACACAAATAACATATGCAAAGTAAAGCAGTTAAAATAATACTGATATTGACAGAAGTGCAATCCAAACATAATTGCTAACCATGAATGGCCAGTGACCGACTTTCTTTATAGATAACGCGAGTTAAAACTGTAAAACAGGACATCATGAAACCCTCCTACAATCCTTTTTTCAGTATTTAAGCCCAATATGTACATACTATAATATGTACATATTATTTTGTGTGTGTATATAATATTTTAGATCATGTGGACAGAAAAGTTCCAGAAACTAACTCTGACGTAGACGTTTAAAACCCTATTGCTATTGCATTATTTCAGATCAGTTTGCCTTTCGTAAGAAGGAAAATAAATTTGTGCTCTTCGTTTGTGGAATTCTCTACCGTCACACCTTCGTGCACTTCTCTCGCTGGTTGAATTCTTTCGCTGGCCGATTTTTGCGTATGCCAGCGGTGCGAAAATTATGCTCTGGTCGCGAGAATGCGGTAAACCGGCTGTTTTAATACAGTGCAATGGTGTCCCTCTTGTGTTTCAGGCTCGTGTTCAGAGCAATGGTGCGAACAAATCAAGACTGATGTCGCAGTTTGACAAACACGCAGGACGCAGGTCGCTGTTGTGAAGTCGCAGGTTACACCTTGGTCTAAATGCCGAAGTCGCAGGTCGTATGTTTTAAACTCGCAGGACGCAGGTCGCAGTTCTGAAGTCGCAGGTCGCATGTCGCATGTCGTGACCGGATTTCCATACCTAGGTGCATACGGAAAGCTTAATGATCAAATTTTTGTTTGTTTGTTTATTTTTCTTTGCTATGAAATATTGCTCATGCTATCCTGCTCGCAGTGAAGCGAATAAGGTAATACGCGCCCTGAAAGTGAAAGACAAACTTTTGCTCAAACTTTCCTCAGTGAAACTTTTAACCATTCCCTCAGCAAATCAAGAATAAAAATCAGGGGTCATAATGTAAAGTTCAGCACAAAAGAAACACAATTAATTAACATTTACCAATATATGAAATTCGAAATGGCCACCGTTCCCGTGTCACTAAAAAAGCTAAGACGGTGGAAATTTTTCTTACAAGAGCTTTACAATGACCCTCACAGGTGGCAGATCAGAAAAGAATTGTAAAACATTTAAGAGGCTAAATATCTGTCCCCGAGGCGCATTCTACCTTAATGTCAAATTTTCTATGTTAAGTATTCTTCTCCCATTTTCCTTCTCTACATAAATCCTTCCCTACGTAATGCGTAACAGATTCCATAGACAATGTATTGTCGTATGTACGATCACTCCAACGTGAATGACCGTGTCGCATGTTATCATATCAAAGAGCAAACGTGTAAAAGAGCTGACATTTTGACCAATACGCTCTCCGATACCAGTCTCTCACCGTGGAACCCTGATTTATTTCTCTCTTTGTGATTTAAAATGACCTTATGATAATATCTTTAGAAAATGGTGGAATTTTATCGAAGTTTATTGAGTGGACGTCAATCGATATATTTAAGTTGCGCATGCGTATTTGCAATATTCAGTGCAATAATCATGTCGACGAATGCCAGAAATATGATACAATATACCAAAAAATAAACAATCAACATTGTGTTAATACAAAGTTGTCGGAGTTTTGACTCAAAGCCACGGATTCATTTGTTGAATCCGAAATTAGGGAGAAGATCAATAAGCTAAAACTTGTGGGAAATCGACCTTCATAATTACGTCACACGAAATCTCCATGAACGGGAGCTTTAACCCAACGATGCTATGACGTGTAGAATGCAGTCGAGTGTTTGTCGAACGCTGTTCATTTACAAAGGTTGGAATGTGTGACGAAGTGAAAACAGAGCGTGCCTTCCTTCTCAGATATGCCTTTTTAACACGAGGGCAGGAGTCAGGTTAAGTAATTGATGAACTGAGTTCCGACACGTTTTAATACTTCCAGAGGGAAGGCTCCGGTGAGAGGCTGGGGCTGAAAGAGATCTTTGTACCCGATGAATAGCCCCGGTAACCTCTCGCTCTGCAGGTGCACAAGGTGTAAATAAGGTTTAAATACACTCGACTTCTAAGTTGCCGATGCTGAGATATTTGCAATCGTCTGACCTTAGCGTGCCGCAATACACTGCAAACTAGCCTTGACAAATGGGCCCTGCGCGCCTTGCCACTGTTAGACTAGGGACAGATTTGACGGCGACAGCAAGTGGCGTGACATACCGACATGTGTCTGACCTGACCTATTAACAGTATTGCTTTTGTTGTATAAAAAGAGAAGAGAGAATGTTGAATTTAGTAAACTTAAATATATCGAGCTTCCTTTGACAGAAAAATCACAACATATTGATTTTCTGCATAGTTTTCAATAACGTGTTCACTTACTATTTTTGCCCATACTTTCCCGCCTTGATCTATAGCCAGGATTCGTTGGCACAAACGTACCGACGACGTAGCCGGGTACGAACTGGTTGTATACTTTGGTTAGCTGAACACAGAACGCATATATAGCAACTTTCTGAACGTTACCCTCTACACACCGACTCCCCAGATCAATAAGTTACGTTTCCCTGTTGCAAGACACTCTGCGTTGCTGTTCGTCTCGGCAGTCTCAGTGGCGACTATTTTTACGACTCGGCACAAGTTAACCGAATGCCAGAGTGACGGCGCTTTCGACATCAGCTTCAGCTGACGTTTGAGGGGGGTCGGTGTTTATCCAACAATAAAAATGGGAAGAACTCTCGGTCATAAATTATCGCAAAAATCACGACCTAAAGCGGCTTGGTGAGTTCACCTCGACGTCGTCGGGGTCAGTCCCATGACACAACACGGATGAGTGACGACTACCTGATGTCTTATTCAGAAAACCACAAGACATGTTCTCGAAGAAAACGCGCCTTTAAGGTATTGGAGGTCTACTCAAAATTAAAAGTATTGTCAATTTCCTGATTTTTGCATATGTTGTGGCCTGATCAATTATATTAACAAAAATAAACAGAAAAAGGGGGGTTCCCGTGCTACTTTTTGAGTTAGGGGGTCCTAAAGTACCCCTAACCCATGCTATTTTAAGTGTTAAGGGACCTTTTCTCACATTTTGATACTTTCAGCAAAGAACATGCGCAAATCTTGTCAGGGAATATTGTCATTTTTCTGATTTTTTCATATATTGTGCTCTGATCAGTTATATCAACAAATATCAACAGAAAAAGGGGGGTTCCCATGCTACTTTTTGAGTTAGGGGCTCGTAAGGCACCCTAACCCCATTCTTTTTCAACTACTGACAGGCCTGTTGTTCGTATGTTTTGCTGGTTTCACTAAAGATCTGGCTCAAAACCTATCAGGGAATATTGTCATTTTTCTGAATTTTGAATATATTGTGCTCTAAACAATTATGTCAACAAAAATAAACAGAAAAAGGGGGGTCCCCGTGCTACTTTTTGAGTTAGGGGGTCGTATATTACCCCTTACCCATGCTTTTTCAACTACAAAGGGGCTTGTTCTCCCATTTTGATAATTTCAGCAATGATCATGCTCAAAACCTATCAGGGAATATTGTCATTTTTCTGATTTTTGAATATATTGTGCTCTGAACAATTATGTCAACAAAAATAAACAGAAAAAGGGGGGTCCCCGTGCTACTTTTTGAGTTAGGGGGTCCTATATTACCCCTTACCCATGCTTTTTCAACTACAAAGGGGCTTTTTCTGCCATTTTGATAATTTCAGCAAGGATCATGCTCAAAACCTATCAGGGAATATTGTCATTTTTCTTATTTTTGAATATATTGTGCTCTGAACAATTACGTCAACAAAAATAAACAGAAAAAGGGGGGTCCCCGTGCTACTTTTTGAGTTAGGGGTCCTATATTACCCCTAACCCATGCTTTTTCAACTACAAAGGGGCCTTTTTCTCCCATTTTGATAATTTCAGCAATGATCATGCTCAAAACCTATCAGGGAATATTGTCATTTTCTGATTTTTGAATATATTGTGCTCTGAACAGTTATGTCAACAAAAATAAACAGAAAAAGGGGGGTCCCCGTGCTACTTTTTGAGTTAGGGGGTCCTATATTACCCCTTACCCATGCACTTTCAACTACAAAGGGGCCTTTTTCTCCCATTTTGATAATTTCAGCAAGGATCACGCTCAAAACCTATCAGGGAATATTGTCATTTTTCTGGTTTTTGAATATATTGTGCTCTAAACAATTATGTCAACAAAAATAAACAGAAAAAGGGGGGTCCCCGTGCTACTTTTTGAGTTAGGGGGTCGTATTACCCCTTACCCATGCTTTTTCAACTACAAAGGGGCTTGTTTTCCCATTTTGATAATTTCAGCAATGATCATGCTCAAAACCTATCAGGGAATATTGTCATTTTTCTGAATTTTGAATATATTGTGCTCTGAACAATTATGTCAACAAAAATAAACAGAAAAAGGGGGGTCCCCGTGCTATTTTTTGAGTTAGGGGGTCCTATATTACCCCTAACCCATGCTTTTTCAACTACAAAGGGGCTTTTTCTCCCATTTTGATAATTTCAGCAAGGATCATGCTCAAAACCTATCAGGGAATATTGTCATTTTTCTGATTTTTGAATATATTGTGCTCTGAACAATTATGTCAACAAACAATAAACAGAAAAAGGGGGGTCCCCGTGCTACTTTTTGAGTTAGGGGGTCCTATATTACCCCTTACCCATGCTTTTTCAACTACAAAGGGGCTTTTTCTCCCATTTTGATAATTTCAGCAAGGATCATGCTCAAAACCTGTCAGGGAATATTGTCATTTTTCTGATTTTGAATATATTGTGCTCTGAACAATTATGTCAACAAAAATAAACAGAAAAGGGGGGTCCCCGTGCTACTTTTTGAGTTAGGGGTCCTATATTACCCCTTACCCATGCCTTTCAACTACAAAGGGGCTTTTTCTGCCATTTTGATAATTTCAGCAAGGATCATGCTCAAAACCTGTCAGGGAATATTGTCATTTTTCTGATTTTTGAATATATTGTGCTCTGAACAATTATGTCAACAAAAATAAACAGAAAAAGGGGGGTCCCCATGCTACTTTTTGAGTTAGGGGGTCCTATATTACCCCTTACCCATGCTATTTCAACTACAAAGGGGCCTTTTTCTCCCATTTTGATAATTTCAGCAAGGATCATGCTCAAAACCTATCAGGGAATATTGTCATTTTTCTGAATTTTGAATATATTGTGCTCTGAACAATTATGTCAACAAAAATAAACAGAAAAAGGGGGTCCCCGTGCTACTTTTTGAGTTAGAGGGTCCTATATTACCCCTTACCCATGCTTTTCAACCACAAAGGGGCCCTTTTCTCCCATTTTGATAATTTCAGCAAGGAGCATGCTCAACACCTATCAGGGAATATTGTCATTTTTCTGGTTTTTGAATATATTGTGCTCTGAACAATTATGTCAACAAAAATAAACAGAAAAAGGGGGGTTCCCATGCTACTTTTGAAGTTAGAGGGTCCCTAAAATACCCCTACCCCATGTTTTTCCCACAGCTGAATAGGGGCCTTTTTTCACATTTTGACACTTTCAGCAAAGGAACATGCTCAAAACCTGTCATGGAATACTGTCATTTTTCTGGTTTTTGAATATATTGTGCTCTGAACAATTATGTCAACAAAAATAAACAGAAAAAGGGGGGTTCCCATGCTACTTTTGAAGTTAGAGGGTCCCTAAAATACCCCTACCCCATGTTTTTCCCATAGCTGAATAGGGGCCTTTTTCACATTTTGACACTTTCAGCAAAGGAACATGCTCAAAACCTGTCATGGAATATTGTCATTTTTCTAATTTTTAATATATAGTTTCTTTGATCAATTATGTCAACAAAAACAAGAGGGAAAAAAGGGTTTAGCAAAGTACATGCTCAAAAATTATCAGAGAATATTGTCATTTTTCTGATTTTTGCTTATGTTGTTGCATTGGTTATATGTCAACAAATATTGAGGAAGTTTCAAGTGTTATTTTTTGAGTTACAGGGTGTCCTTTACACAAGTGTAGAAAAAAGAGCATAAGCAGGGTTTGACTGATTGATCATGTTGCTTTATTGCTTACTTCATATATACTTACATCATAGTATGATATCTTCTTATATAATCTATATTATATGATAAATATTTTATATCAATATTTTATAAATATTATGCTGTATTTACTTATTTGCTCTGGAGTGATTAAAAGATGGAGACTGAATCACCAAGCCAACTGTGCATACACACTAAAAGTATTTCAAGATACAATAGGCATAAATAAGGCATAGTTAGATGCCATAATACCAAGCATAGTATGTACAATAAATATTCTACAAAATCTTTCAGTATTGTCTCAACAGCTCTGCATGACCTGTAAATGACCTCAAAATGACTGGTTTATATGCAAATAGATATTCCAATGTGTAAAATGATTTGAAGTTATAAGAAAAATTTGTAATTTGAATACCGGAATGACTACGTTAGTGAACAGAGTGTTGACATGAGTGACATTTCCAAACCAGCTGAGGATAACATAGGACCAAAGTCTCTGAAGCTACTATAGACATTGATACAAAATTTAGTATTTCCTGACTGTATGAAATTATCTCACTAAGGTCATCCTAGGGACCTGTTAACCGAATATTTATACCAGCGGTTGACACAGCTCTGGTGTGTTCTGTAGAGAATAACTTTTTGTGACACATGTATGGATGGAGAAGGTTGATATCTTTGATAGCTCATTTCAGGATGGCCTGACAAAAAATGGTAAAATTAGCTGCAAAAATAAAAAATTGAAGATTTCATCATAATTTCAATATATTACATTAAGATAAATATCAAATCAGTAAGTACTGCGGTTCTCAAGAGTGGACGGACGCATCACAAACGGACATACATACATACATACAGACTGACACCGGACGGATACCCATCCAATAGCTTCTATAGACTATAGTCTATAGTAGTTAAAAATGGGACAGCAATAACTTCTAAGTAAATATCACAGATTGACAGCAAATGACACCCTATAAGCCTGCAAGAGAAAGTAGCTCAGTAGACGAGCAAAATTTCATTTGAGGCTGCTTGCTCAGCCATTCTCGTGTATGGGTGATTTTTAGTGTTTTTCATTTTGCGAAGTTTTGCAAAAATATTCAACATGTTTTGCGTTTTGCCTCGCAAGGCAAATTCCTAACCATGAGAATGGCAGAAAGTATTTGAATCCTAGTACTATAGCTTTCACTGTTTTAGATCTGATGCAGATTTGGAAGCAGCAGCCTCAAATGCATGATCACTGCATGCACAACACAAGTTGCGGGTACTGGATAGGTGTCCAGTTCTGCTTCAGGCACTGCACTTGCAACCCAGATTTCAAATAATCCTGGGTCTTTGAAAACTGAAGTAATGAAACACAATCACTTGGAAACATTAAGCACTCTGCTGCGATACATATACAGCAATTTGGCATGTCAGAACTTTTTGAACATGATAATCTTCCAAATTCTAGGGACGTCTACAGTCTTGGCTTGGCTCAGCGGTACTGTGTTTGTATTTGCGTCACTTCTGTATTTGTAAGATCACCAAAAGAGCACTAAAGGTCTTTAGGTGTGTTCTTTCAAATCGCTGTGATTGGGTGAAAAAGTGTTTATTCTAGGGTCAACGATACAGTTTTCAACAGTAATGAATTTATTTCACCTATTTTTTATACTTAAGTTTGCTAATGCAATTGAGATGGGTTTGTCATGTCAGGAGAACTTTAACAGTTAAAGTTATCAAATATCTAACACAAGTCAGCATGGAGTTTTCCATAAATTTCAAAGTTACGATGCTAGACATACAGTATTGATTCTGTGAGAGAAAAATTTACAAATATTATTGATAACTTGTTTTGATTTTGTCACCCTTTCTTTTCTATTTTGATTTTTCACTTTCAACAACAATTCAATGCCTTCTTCACCTTTCCTGTGGAATGCAAGCTCTAAATGGCTCATAGCAAGGCCACTGCTTGCAATTTTCTTACACATACATTTACTTATATACCCTTTGAGTACATGAGTATGTAAGGTTTGCATGTTTAGGCTTGTTGCCTTTGCATGCTCTACAGACTCCCTCACAAACTCCCATGTAAATGTCAACTCATCAAAAGATGGCTGTACCTTTTCAATAAGTTTTTTAAACCTTTCACATCTGCTAAAGCATCATGTGCACTGTAACTTTCTCCTACAAATTTTGAACAAGCTCAACTTGTGAGTACTTTTCACAATCAGGATATGAGGTCTTAAAGACTTTATACCAATCAACAAAGCCAGCAATGTGTGAAGACAATTGATCAACCATATCTGTTGCTACAGTACACAGTAAGTGAGGCTACCCACAATTCCCCTTGATTTGTTCACTCAGACATTTTTTGCTAAAGGCTTTTTCAATTTTATCAGTTTCTTAACAATTTTTAACTTACAATTACAATTACAATTACAATTTAAGTTCAGGATTATTTGTTAAGACTATGTTCCAAAATTATTGATTATGTTTAAAATTCAAGAGTAAATTGAATGAGAAATTGATGTTTGGAGGTGCTAAAAATTGCACACTTGTCAAGATAAAGTTATCAGCAACTAAGATGGTCTCATCATATCACCTGTCAGACATGCAAATTTCCTTTGTTACGAACATTAAAAAAAATCAATACCCTTTCTTTTGCCAACACATATGCAACTTATTCCCTTAGTTTCCTTCAAAATATTGTGTATGGCTGTCAAAAATATATGTCGACAAAATTACAAAATTGCTATCTCCTCCGCGGAAAAGGGGTTGATCTTCTCATTATTCACAGTGACAAATCAGAAAATTATGATGATCAGAACTATGTTGCCAGAATTTTGAAATATGGACTGAGTTGTTCTGTGTACAGAAGAAATTTGCTTCAGTTCAGTGAGTGATCTCCGTGTGTACAGATCATGGAGGATTGTGGGTAGCCTCACTTACTGTGCAGTAGCATTATATAAAACTCTACAATCAAATGACTTGATGTTATGTCGAACCAGAATACAAGGTTCTAGTCCAAGAAAGTCACGCAATGTCAACAATGCTTGTTTTACAGGTACTGCACTGACAGGTTTTCCATTCTGTGTTCATTGTCAGACCGGTCACTCTTGATGCTGGTTCACTTATTGGAATCCTAGGTATCACATACACATTCAGACACCCTTTTGGTCCAACAGCTGCAAGCTGTGTTATGTGTGATGTTCTTGCTGAAAAAGAAAAAAAACTCATGACAAATGGCAAAATAATTTGTTTATGTTATTTTGGATTACAGTAAATTTCAATGAAAATCTCAGTCAGACTTTGCCCTGGGAGATGAGTAATAAACTGAAACTGACACTTGAGGCATTGATTGTCTTGTTGGTATGAAAATAATGTCATCTAACTATTGTCTGTAAACCATTGCTGATTTTGATAAGCAAGTCATGATCATTAAAATAATGCTGTCAGAAATTTGAATCATGGATGAACTTGTTCTGTTTCCAGTAAAAATTTGCTTCAGTTTAATGATTGATCATTGTGTGTACAGTTCAATTGCCTTTGTAGCCTCTAAAGGTATTAAGATGAAGTAGTGAAATGATTGCAATATCAGATTAGTTTAAACAACACGTATTATCACATTGATAACAACAACACCTACCTAATCCAGTGGTCTCCAGGTCAAAATACACTACAGGTTGATCAGTCAATTCTATTGGTTGTGGAACTGGTTCTGTAGAGAGGGAAGGTATCTCCTGTATATCTTGGGTTTCTGAATAAAAAAATAGAAACAGATACAGATAAAATATATGGGAATGAATGATTCAGTTTTTACTTCTAATGAAACAGAATATTCACAAAATAGTACAGCCTATGGTCCATGGCTAAATGTTTTAGGTATTTGGCAAATCTTAAACTTTAAGTAGACATGAACTGAGAAACTAGTTCTACAATTATGCAAATAAAAAAATTGCCATCCAGCAAATGATAGAGTACATCAGGTCACTCAATGACTATGTGCACACTTGTAGATGAAATGGTACATGTCATAATGTAAGCATTAGGTTTTTGTGTGATCATTTACAATATTACCACATCAATAAATGTCAAACTTACTACAAACCTTCATGCACATGTTTCATCAGTTTTATGACATTGAGTTGAAAGGTAAGTCAGTATATGCAGGGAGCCATATCAATACAAGCATTCAACTATTAGCAATTTAGAGTCATTTTACATTGATTCTAAAATCATTCATCTACATCTATCTGAATCCAAACTTTCATTCAAATCAATTATAAACAAGATTAAACAAGAAATTACTTTGAACAAGGTCAATTCCTGTTGTGTATGTGTCACCTTCACAGAGTTCTTGGACACTCTGTTGTAAACACTTGTTTGCCTTCAGCTTGATACAATGTTTTTTGGCACACCGGGTCTGGCTCTTCATCCGTCTCTTTCTTTCTTGATTATCCAGATAGAACGCACGTGACACACAATACTTCCCTGGAGACATGACAATCCGTTCATTTACCTATGGCAAAACAATGACAAGTTTACAAGGACATCAGTATAAATTTTTGAAATATTTTTGTTGAAATATTTTTGTTGTATTGTTAACTGAATGGGCTGTCTCGACTCCAGTTTGAAATTATTTATGGTCGTAAGATACAATTTCTTGTATTTACCAAAATCTCACATAATAGAAGTAATTATACTTCATGTCCAGGGAAAGTGTGAGAATACAACTCCAAAAGCCAACACTTCAGGGTACATTTGTGATAAGAAGAACTACATAAATAGCTTCCTAGAGTGGCTAGACAGATCCAAATTGATGACACTATGAAAGGAAGTAACGGTAGTCTCATTGTCCCTGAAAAATTCTATAAATATGTGCCATGACCATAAGCAATGTGTAGATTGATGCTAACTCGATCCACATCACATGATCACTGGGCTGGTTTGAAACAATGTTTGTAATTCTGGCATAAATATAACACTTGAGTCGCATTATGACCAGTCCAGTGTTACTGTCAGCTTATGGAAAACTAGCGTTTCTGTGCACTGACTATATTATCAAGCCATCTGTTCGCTTTGAGGTAAACGTGAGACTTGGCACTCGCGCGCGTGCATGAAACAAAAAAAGTAAAAAATTCGTACTTACCAATTGCAAGTTTGGTATTTACATCCAAAATCGTTTTATTTGGTCCGTGTCTCAGGCCAAGGGAATAACGTTGACAAAATTACAAATGGGGTTGCAACACCTGACAAGCAGCCAGCTACCCAGTTTTTACATCCATGCCCAGACCATGTCGAGTCTCGCCGATAGTGTCGGTCATCCGTAACGCCAGGCTGCATTGCTTGCAGCCAGATAAACCATCTGCAAGGATACTAAGATCAACAATTCGCCTACCATCTCTCCTCGTGGCACTGTAGGTTGTTGGCCGCCAAGGATCGTAGACTTCATCATATTCACATATGACTACAGGGTTCCGGAACCGAGTTGCACGAGCACACATAGCAATGGTCGTCAGCCGTTGTGGCCGCAGTCGACTCGACAAGAGTATCAGATTTTAAATTTTCATGACTAGAGGATTGCCATTTATCCTTGAGGGCCTCACAAACTCTTCTGGCTCTGTTTTGTGTTGCTTTGGTAGTGAATCTACCTGTGACTTTCAGCCGACTGGCACGACCAAACGACATAGTTTCACTGATAGCGCGACGTAGTTTGATGGCTAATGGCGGTATGATACGCAGGGTCCAGTCCATTTACGGTACCTTCTTAAATCGATCACATCGATGCCAATATCATGAAAATTTACAATATTTTATCGTCACATAATTAATTTGATCATTCATAACAAACCATCATCAAGTTAATACGTTTACCTTCATTTATGCGTAACACAGCCTAAATTTAAGATGTCGCAAATAATCTCCTTTTGCGATATTAGCTCACTCTGTTACGACATAAATATTGCGCACACCTGCGCAGACGTCGATTTTCGTACATAGTCCCCCGTCCCTTAAGTTAATAGGCGAGCGGCGAATCCACAAAAAGGGCCTTATTTTAGGAGTTTAATGTACCCACCTTACATACGGCCACATCATACGTCATTTGAAAGCTTATTATCTCTACTTTAAGAAAATTGACGATGTGGAGCTGCAAAGTAGGGCCATAACCTCCTAATTTGCATAATTAACAAGGGTACCCAATTTGCATAAATGCGATATAATATTTGAAATTTATTGTTAACTTCTCTAACGATACGTTTAAACTATCGAGTGATATATCAAATGAAAGGTCTTTCATGTAGAATACAAAATAGATATTGAAAGAGATATTTAAATTGATTATACTGAAATATTTTCATGTTTATGTGGAAAACAATATTTTCCCGTATTGAATAACAATATTTTAAAATTTGAACACATACAGCAACAACACACAGCCACACCATACATCAGTTGAAAGCTTATTATCTCTACTTCACGAAAATTGACAATTTGGAGCTACCAAATCGCCATAACCCCCTAATTTGCATAATAAACACGCATACCCAATTTGCATAAATGCGATATAGTATTATAAATTTATATTGAACTTTTCTAAATATACGTTTAAACTATCGAGTGATATATCAAATGAAAGGTAGTTACATGTAGAATACAAAATGAATATTCAAAGAGATATTGAATGGATTTCACTGAAATATTTTCATATTTATATGGAAAAAATATTTTCCCCTTTAGAATAACAATATTTTAAAAATGTTAACACATAGAGTCGTATCATACAGCCACATCATACGTCATTTGAAAGCTTATTATCTCTACTTGAAGAAAATTGACAATGTGGAGCTATCAAGGAAGGCCGTACGCCTTTATGTCCATAAATTACACTGGTAAGCAATTTGCAGAAATGAGATATGAAATTAAAAAATTCATTGTTAACTATTCTAAACACACTTTTACACTATCGAGTGATATATGGTCTGTGGTGATGGTATTTGCATGTAAAACACAAAATTTATCTTTTGAATAATGGTATTTAAAAAAATTAATTTAAGTATCAATGCAACAAAAAGATCCACACGAAAGACACTAATTGTAGTTGTTGAAATGTAGCTCTGTAGCTGAAACAATGTGTTAGAGTGAGCTACAGTCAAAGTAATGGCATGATTCATGATCCAAATCATTCATGTCATTTCCAGTAAATCTAGTAATTGTAGGAATTCATCATCCTCTTCTTCACCAGCATTGTCATGAGTAAAAGGGTTGCCACAGTTATCGCTGCCTTGGCAGGAACAAAGGTCTGTGCAGGGAAGATTAATTCGACAGCAGACACAATTGGTGACATGTAATAAGAGAAAGCAGCTCCGCAAATCGTTCATATCTTAGTTGTTTGAATTTTGTGTACGGTACATGTGTATATTGTAAGTGTATATTATCTTATGTTTGGCCGTTTTATGTATAGTGTTGATTTGCCATGGCGAGACGTAACCCTAATCTACGTGTTCTGCCCTATGGGGTAGCATGACTAATGTGACACTGCGATATCCTTTGATGCTACCTTTCGAGAGTACTGAGTTGTCTTCATCAGTCCTTCATTTTCTTTTGTGAAACATGTGCACTGAGGTGTTACCAATCGAGTTGTTCCACTGAAAGTTCAGTTTGTTCAAGTACGGAAGCTAGGATGTCTACTGTTCGTTCAGGCTGTATTTGTGTACGCTCATTTGAATCGGAGATCGGACTGTTGTAGGTTTTGTGAAGTTTGGCATCATCGTAACGCTTATATTACCGTTTCTTATGTATGTGATTAGGCTACGCTCACAAATAACGGTGAGAGGCAGAGGAATTCGGGTTGGAATCGAAAATTTTGGGAGATTGTAGAGGGGTATTTGGAGATTTTGATCTGTATATAGGGGACCTGAAAATGTTTTGTTCCCTTTTACTATTTACGATTCCAAGGAAATTTTGAAATTAATTTAATGAAAATTTAATAACATTTAAATGTCATCCGATTGTCCAAAGTTAGTAATAATTTAACAAATTTAGAATCGTTTGGTCGCATTTCATTACTTTTATCTCGAAAATATCTTGTATTCTCTATTGCCTTGTTGTTGCATGACTGTTCTAATGTATCGTAATGTTTCGCGTTTAACAAGGCCCTTGAATGTTGCCGTTTGGTTTCGTGAACCACAATGTATCTGTTGGTTTTGTGTGTGTTTTGCAGTCGAGAATGTCCTCTTTGTTCCACCGATGACCTTTATAGATAATGAGGTCTAACGATATGATTTCTTGAGAAGAGCTTTCGAAAATTTGAAAGTATGATGCATTTTTTCATGTTTGATATGAATTCATTAAGCTCGTGTTGAGTTCCAATGAGAATCATACATTGTTTCTGAATCTCAGTCAGAGCGATATTTGTTCAGTGTGTTGCTGAATTATTCTCATTTTGTCTTGTGAAATGTAATGTCGGGAATTTCTGGTAAAACTGGAGATCTCGTACCGCACCCAAATACATGACGGTAAAATTCACTGTTGACTTGAAAGTGTTGTTTTTCAAGATTATTTTCAGCATAGCTATCATGTATTTTGTTGTTGGTTGTTTGATTATGCAATCATTTGATGATCTTTCCTGATTTGATGCTCCTGTCGACTGATTCCATTGGTTCATTGTGCGTTGTATTAGTGTACATTGAAACAATGTCTAGTGTTACCAATGTCGCATTGGCCGGAACTTTTATTGTCTCAATTTTCCGTGTAAAATCAGTCGTATCTTTGATGTATGTTGTTTATTTCTTCACGATTTATTTCAGAAAAATAGTCAATGAATTTTGATCTGTGAAAGGTTGGACTGCATCATCCACTTATAATTGGGGGCCGACGAACTTTCCTCGTGGGCGTCATTTTGTTCACTTGTATTTTTAGCATAAGGTACCAACTTGTAAGTGGTGCTAGTGTTTTACTCTTAACTAGAATAATCGCCATGGCTAATTAACACTTTATATAAAACAGCCAAACATAATATACACTGACAATATACACAATATCATACACAAAATGCAAACAACGAAGATATGAACGGTGTGTTGAGTTGCTTTTCCTTCATTATATGACAATAAATACGATAATGAAATATGGTGCCTTCCGTCTACATATTCCACATAACTGAACTGAAAATACAGATGTAACACAGATGTAGTAACCAATGATGTCTCCATCAAACAAGATTTCTAGAGAAATTGAAACAAAAATGACATCAATAATACAAAAGGGTCATTCAACACACAGCTATTTATAAAAGATTGGAACTAATTTGGGATAATTGGATGGTGAAGTAATGTCGGTTTCATTTGCAAATTTAAGCTCATCTGCTTTTCTTTTTACTTGTAATGTTTTTAAGAGTAACTTGTTATATTTCAACACTCAACTATAGAGCACAAAACACGCTTTAGAAAATTTGCAAAATATGAAGACCCAATTATCCCAAATAGTTCCAATTGGTTTTATGTATTCTTGTTGTTCAGCTATATGGGAATTAGACAGGAAAATGTTCCAGTTTTCGTATCCTTAATAAACAAAAAATCAATTGCAAAACAAATTCAGATATTTATCCCCAAAACTTTAGCATTATTCGTTATTAGTACACAATATTTTGAATATTATAAACTAGTCAAAACGTTTACGATTTAATTGAAAATATTCAATAAGAATATTTTGAATACACGTTTGGAGTTCATGATTCTATTCTACATGCAAATACCTATCATTTGATATATCACTTGATAGTTTAAAAGTACGTTTAGAGTCATTTACAATTGATTTTGTAATTTTATATTGTATTCATGAAAATTAGGTACCCGTTTGCACTATGCATATTAAATCATTACAGCCCTATTTGTCAGCTGCATATCGTCTTTTTTCATGAGGCAAAGTTAATAGGCTTTCAAATAACGTTTGATGTGGTTGTGTGATGCGGTTCTATGTGTTAAAATTATTATAATATCGTTATTAAAAAGGGGAAAGTATATTGTTCTACATTAGTACGAAAATTTTTAGTAAAATCATTTTAATATCTCTTTGGATATCCATTTGTATTCTCCGTGCAAATACCTTTCATTTGATATATCACTCGATAGTTTAAAGTATGTTATAGTAGTTAATAAATTTCTATTTTTATATCGCATTTATGCAAATAGGGTACCCATATAAATTATGCAAATTAAGGGCCACGTCCGTACCTGACAGCTCCACATTGTCAATTTTCTTGAAGTAGAGATAATAAGCTTTTAAATAACGTATGATGATGCTCTAAGATTTGGCTTTTTGTAGTAATTTTTTTTAAATATTGTTATTGAAAAGGGGAAAATGTCTTTTCAATATAAATATGACAATATTTCAGTAAAATGAATTTAAATATATTTTTGGATGTCTTTTTAGTATTCTACATGCAAATACCTTTCATTTGATATATCACTCGATAGTTTAAAAGTATTTTTCGAGTAGTGAATAATAAATATCTAATATTAATCGCATTTATGCAAATTGGGTACCCGTGGGACTTATGCAAATTAGGGGTTACGGCCGTACTTGACAACTAAATGTTGTCTATTTTCTTCAAGTAGAGATAGTAAGCTTTCAAATGATGTATAATGTGGCTGTGTGATGTGGCTGTATGTGTTCAAATTTTTAAGATATTGTAATTCAAAAGTGTTCAATATTTTTTTCAGTATTAATATGAATATATTTCAGTAAAACATTTTAAATATCTTTTTGGATATCAATTTTGTATTCTACATGCAAATATCTTTCATTTGATATATCACTCAATAGTTTAAAAGTATGTTTAGAGTAGTTAACAATGAATTTCCTAATTTTATATCACATTTATGCAAATTGGGTACCCATGTGAATTATGCAAATTAGGGGGTTATGGCCCTACTTGGCAGCTCCACATCGTCAATTTTCTTGAAGTAAGATAATAAGCTTTCAAATGATGTATGATGTGGCCGTATGTAAGGTGGGTACATTAAGTGTGAAAAATGGGTGTGTCTGCCGCTCGCCTTTAAGGTATTGGCATTCTGCAGACGGCCGGCGGGGATCTGGGCAGCCACGCGCGATAATAACACATAAGAAAAAAACACCCGCGGGGTTACGTGACATGGAGCAAATATGCGTGAAAAAAGAGAAAGTGTAAAGTGTTGTTAATAAGGCTGGGACCAGAAAGGTTTGCCGATAGAATTATCATGTCAGTTCAGGTAGACCCGATGCTTATCGGCATCCTGACGAAGTCTGCACTCTCTTGCTTGGTTAAAAATTGAAGTTTAATTGATATGGCTTGTTCGTAGTGGAAAGATGCACCCACTTGCTCTGAAGACATTCAACGAAGTAAGGTGTTTACGCTATCAAGTGAAACAATAAACACTGATGAGTTAGTTTACGGCTCGGAGTGGTAGAAGTACTCGAATTTGACACACGGCTATGTAAATTGTAAACATGCGACAATATCCCAGCGACAACACTTATGGGTAACAAGCTAAACCAGTAAGAATGTAACTACGCTGAAGTATACACCCTTGATGGAAAATGACGTCATATGATTTTGTCAAATCTTGTCCCTACATCAGTCCGTGCATCAGGTTAACTAAGACTGTTTTCAGAAAACGTGAGGACTTGTTATCGCGAAAATGAAATGTAAACTCTAGATCTTTCATCCAATTGTTCGCTTGGATGTGTATGCTTTAAGAAATAACTAAAGTGTGTTTATTAAAAACGTTCAAATTAATTGGAAATATTTTCTTTTCGGCCGAGGGGAGTTGGCATCGAAAGAATCAACAGCATGGACAAAAGATCGGCGTCTCGACTGTGAGCAATGTTGAGTGCTAGTTGAGTTAAGCTTGTCTTCACTTGCCCCTACAGACCAAAGTTTTTGGGATCGCTAGAAAGAGCAAGGTTTCCAAGGTTTCTGTATGCCAGCACCAATGCAAGTGTCCATGGGATTGGAGAGTGTACAAGGACGTGGATGCATGACGTCACCTCACAAGAATTCCGACAATCAGCCAAGTTAGCATTATCGACATAGCTGTTTAAGATTCTGTTGCAAAATTATGATATTGATGTTTACCATCATAGATGCTTGTTATGGCCGTCTGGCAACATTAACGTTCTTGCGCTGTTTCGTAAGCGATAAGATATATGCCTACGTTATACGAACCCAATCATACAGATAGATCACGCCGTAAGAAGTTGAGTTGCTATACAACACGATCTCAACAGCAATTGGCTTGAAAAAAATCAAGGACAACACTCTTTCTGTAAGCCTGCTTATCAAGAGCATGTTGGGCAGGCAAACATGACACGGCATGCAACAAAATCGGAAAGACAATGCAATGCACGTACTGTGAAAGATATGAAGGGAGACTTCACTTAATGTCAATTCAGTATCTGCATAGATATTGGAATTAACCGATTCCAAGAAATGTAGAGAAGTAATCGAATCTGTTGCTCTCTCTATTTTCACGCCTCCGTGAGGACACCTCAGAATCGACCGACCAAGCATACATAAGGCTACTTGAAGCTTCACGCGCTGTCTTACCCTCTTGAATTGAAAGTCTCTTCAGAGCAATTTTACAGTTAGCAATTGGTGTTAGTTGATCGGGAAGCGATTACGAAATCACAAAATTGTGCCATTGCGGAAGAGAAAACCCCTACCTGACGACAGTCGCTGGTTCCCTATAGACAGCTCTTCGGCGATAGTCACATAAAAATGCCGGCGATGGGCCAATATGTCCGTCCTGGCAAAGAAAATATCACAAACCTAACTCCCAGAATTCAACCAATTTCAAACAGCCGATGACGCTTGTAACCTGGGATCATAAACGTCTGTTATATCGCCTCTGCCCTGCAAGTGCATACACAGACGCAATGGGGCGAATTTCTCCAGCGCTGCTCTCAATGCGGGCAAGTGTAAACTAATAATCTCCATGATAAGGTTCAAAGTGTTTTCACAATAAACCCAATATCAACAAAACGAATTGACAAAACAAACTGGAAAGCTATGGCTCAAAGGCTCTTTCTTTCAAGAGTTCATTCATTGCCAGACAGAGAAAGGAATATTCCATGCACTCATACGCCCTTTGATCACCAGGGAAAGCGATCAAGCTCAGATTGTGAAGCGGCACAGAAAACAAAACAACCGATGTCATGCAAACAAGTTAAACCATTTAAAAAACGACACCGAGCTGTCACTGTTCGTCTCAGAGTAGAATGGATCTTCTCGCTGTATAATTTCAATTGTCCGGGGACGATTGAAGATTTGAAAAAGAACAGATCACAGACGTGGCTTTCAGCTCGTGACCTCTGACCCATAGTTAATGTTCTACGTGGCTCTACATCAAGGCATCGGATCAGATCAGATCGAGGTCTTGCCTGGCTGCACCGTCAAGTAAATTAAATAATTCCCGACTGACAAGTAGATAAAATTGTATTACATCCTGGTTAATGGGTGATGCGAGAGTTCATACTCTCTCTCCCCCCTCAGTCGTGGGTCGTGCAAGGTCGTGTCATCACGACAATATAGATTTGCATATTCAAAGATGTATCACAAAGACATTGTACTTGAGAGCGACTTCTAAGTGACAATGCCATTTTATTTACCCTTGACCATATTTATGCGATTTAGTTAAAATGTTGTGGCCAATAATAAGATGGCACGTTTGTGAGCCGTCGGACCCACTCTGGTGGTTTTTAATTCCGACGGGACCTTTGAGAGCACAGACCATAGATCGATTGCGGAAAAGACTTATACATCGCTACATCTGATTTTAATCAGATTGAAGCCGATGCTTACGTGTAACGTGTTTGGCATCTGAAAATTAAAATTTATCGCTATCATAAGGATGAAAAGATATTATCTTGGTTTGCATTTCAAAATAATTTCATTAATTAAATTTGACTGCAACCTGTGCGTAAACCATGGGTCCAACTGACTGAGAAGAATAATTATGCTGGCGCTAGAACAAACGATGAGGTCGCAATTATCGCAGGCAAAACCGTTAAAGGATAAGAAGTGTTTTGGCGTTTGTTCATTTGTATCTTAGAAGTGGAGTAATCGCGAATGTGCTCAACATTTGCACAGTAAAAGCATGATCCATGGTGAATTGACTGTCCTGAAATAATATATCTGAATGCAAAATATCCACTGAACACAGCGAAAAATATCTAAACATATGTTTCAGGTTTCACAAACATGTTTGTTCCATTCAACAACTTCTTTGTAAGACTGCTCCATGGCACCATACCTAGCATAGCATCGTTACCATAAGGTCACGGCACTATGGTGTGATCATGTAATGGGGTCATGACAAGTATTAATAGATGCTGCCTTTAAGAGTTGTCTTTGTACCGTGAACAGTGGGAAAGAACCGTGTCTATGGTTTGTGAGGCCGCTCTAATAAACAGTGGTCAGCCTATTGCCTGGGGAGCTGTCAAATGGTACATAGGGTACGCTAATATATAGTCAATACTTCAAGGAATAATTTGCAAAAACAAGAACGCCCTCAGGCTGATTACGTTGTTTGTTGTACTTTGAGTTCAATTTGATGGTTCTTTTGTAAATGTTAGCGTTTCTTTCTAAATATAGCAATCGTTGTTTTACCGTTTTACCTCCACCGTGATTCAACAACTATCAGCTGCATTTTTCCTCGATTTTGAAGTAAAATATTTTAGACTTGGTCTGAATGCCTCGTTTTCATCTGGACAGCATGCTGAAATCGGCGCCGTGAAGGAAAGACTTTTGAACAGAAACTACTCTAAAGCTGGTATACGAAGTTCAAAACATACTACATTACCTCGTCCTCAGAAAGTCCTACCATAAGTTAACGGTTTCGCCCTACTTGCCTGTACACAAGTTCATCGTCATTGTTAATAGGAATGGACTAAACCATAGCCGTGCAAGGGTTGGAAATATTCAACAGTTACAGCCAACATACCTTTCACTTGGTCAATATTTGATATCGCCATAAACATGGGATAAACAAGGATGCTCTACTGTCCAGTATTAATCTATTTTCATTCATTTTGGGGGGAGAACGTACATTATATTTTGGCCTACAGACTTTTAGTTTTTGAAAAATGACAAATATTGAAAACAAATTTAACGTTCGAGACAAAATGCTCTTGAGAAAGCATCCATTATACGGACAACAGATGCGACATTCTTCCGGGTATCGATTTGTCGTCCCTTTTCGCTCCCATGAACTTCAATTACGATGCAATCAACGTCAGATCTCGATTTAAAAAAAGACCTGCCTGCTTTTTGTGAAGTCAAGCGGACAGGAAAAGAGGTTACGCACTATATTACCCTCATTAAACTCTCTTTCGTGAGGGAGCAGCGGAGATGACCACATTAATGTAGAGATCGTTTGTATTCGTCCCGAAGGCAGGAAACGTCCCCGATAGTCACAATTTATCGCGCACGAAGTTGATCTGTCATAGGTTGACGTCATCACTGGTCAGGCCTTTTTTGTGCAATTGTCATATCATGCCATGTTGTTGGCCATCCGCGATACAGAGAACGCAAGTAGCCGGAGTCACGCCAGTTGGAACTCATCAGATAAGGCGTACGAGCGACAGAATGATATCCCTTGGGAACAATTTGAGATTCATGATGTGGAGCTGTGCCTCATTGCCATTATCACGGTCAGCTCACATTGGACTCGACGTCTACGGGAATTAGATAGCGTCAACGAGCTATTACGGACTAGAACCCTATTTCCATTAGACGTAATCTATCGAATTGCTGTGCACGATGGAATTGACTCTGTTTATTGGGAGCGACTGCTAGGAATAACTGCTATATTCCATGGCCTTTAAAACTGGTAACAGAGAACATTCGGCTAACGGACGGATACACTTTTCGCAGACTAATTCATAATCGTAATGATGTCGTTCATAATGGCAGTTTTCGCCGGGCTGGTTACCTAAAGCTCTTAAACCGTTAGCTCATAAAACAATATGGCTGCCAATTCTTCTTTGTGAGGATCGAACAAACATTGGTAGAATCTAGTTACTTTATACTTTTTTTACTGTGGGGAGAGCAATGCATATTAGTAGGGAAAGTCTTCAGCGAAGAGTTGCAATGACATATCTATGTATGAGAAGAGGAATACATACATACATACATATATATATATATATATATATATATATATATATATATATATATATATATATATATATATATATATATATCACTAATGGAAGCCTTGGAGGGCATTTTAAAAGAGTGTAAAAGATTACTTTCTAGTGGCTGGAAAGTTAGTTTCAGGTCATATGTCTTGACCGGCCTCTGTCATTGTATCATTCTTCCATTGAGGTTTTATCGACATACAGTAACATATCTATACTCTGATCAATGTGAGAACTCAATCCTTTGCTCCATCCATTTTTTCTCTCGGAGTCGAGCTGAAAACTCGCGTGAGAATTAGATCAAATCGCACGTGACATATGGTGTCCTTATCGACATTACGTCATAGAAATGGACTCTTGTGTACAAACATTAACACCTATCACACGTTTAGTATGCTGCATTCACTGGATGCCAGGAACTGCAGGAAAGCTTTTCTTCTACGAAGCAAATTCCAAAGAAATGAAATTCAGGGTACGCTGAGTCATGATCACCGATCGAGTTCTAGACCCATTCACTGATCCCCAGCGTACACTTATACGCACCGGATATTGTGCTGTGTATAGTAGAACTGTCTTAGCATCATTTGCCGCTATTCTTCTATACCCTAATTATCTTTAAAAATCCAATGACCCTGCAACGCACGATTCTTAAATGCGATGCCTTTTTTCACTTGGATGTCATATTAATATTGGTCATTTAATTAAACGCTTCTAGCTTTAATCGGTTCTGAAACAAAAACTATAGATATTTCACTTTGTCATGGTACAATTACTGCCATTGCGATCACAACTATTTACACATTTATCACTCCAGGCAAAATTCTAAACCTCATTTAGGCTTACAAGTTGACCTAATTTGCTAAATTTCGTATTTTTTTTACTCAACTGGCAAGTACTCAATTTGGCAACTGTGGCATACCCTCACAGGTGCTGGAACTAAACAGTTTATTGACATGAGGACATTTGAAGGAATGCTGCGATCGATAACTATTTGCACTTATCACCTTTATACTTTAAACTTATCTGAACTGACTCAGAGTTCAACAAATATTTTCTTTTAGTGGATTAAGTGTCTCTCAAGTTAATATATTTATTGATGATTACTTTTTATGAACGACCCAGTTACCTTTGCAGAGAGAGTGTCATGGGATTTGTGATTTATTGTGACTCGCGTTCAGTCACTGAAATGAGAGTGGTTGCCAGCTGGACAGACTTCGGAATTTGCTTTGATCTGTGAGATGAACTTTAAATTCACAGTGCAAAAAGAGAACACTGATATTTTCTGTACTTGGGAGGGGTACTTAAAACATATAACTTCGACACCTTTGCCATGGGTCGGAATGCCACGATATTTATTTTTGTATTGGTAAGACGGGGCAATCTGCTGTATGCTATGACGTACCATTGAGTTGAACAAGACGGGAGATAATATCAAAATCGGTGTGATGGGCACTGCTCTGTAGCATTATATGGAGTACTTTTCGATAGGGTGGTGTACAAGAGAGATTTCAAGATGATGTTTGCAAGGACAACGTTGTTGTTTTAGACGAGACAAACCTCACGACCGATCTGATGCGGCGTGCAAGACAGCATGTAGCAGTGTATAGAGTTTGATTCCTTCGGGCTAGAGGGGTCGAAATTGCTTTCCTTGACTAAACACAACCTACTTTTTTTATCAAGGTTTGTTTTCAAATAGCTTTACATGATGGATGGTCAGTCACCATCTTCATCTTTTCATATTGACGATGGCAGTGTACCGATGGGGAAAGCCTAATCTGTACACCTATAATTTTTCCACTAATAATGCAATTGTAAATACGGGTTTTGAATTAGTATAGCTATGGATCTCCCGGCAATCGTACGGATACAAACATTTTGATACTAAAAGTGTCCCAATGTGGTGATTGTTATTAACATCTGTTTGGTAGAACTGTCATGCACGGTTGTTGTTCAAAATATATGCAGTTAATTTGACTTCGGCAGCCTGCTTTGGCGCTGAACGCTCGGTAATAAACTAACCGACTGGATGATAGGCACGGTTGCCAGGATGTAGAGTTGCGTAGTGATATGACATACCATTCGTCTGTGGCGCAGTTGTCAAAACCAAATTGGAAACTTCAGTTATTACGTCTGCCGATTAAATGCGGCGTTTTCCTCACGCGATGTCGACAGACATCAGGATTCGCACGACTCTTGATTTGTTTTGAATAATTCTACCACAAGCAAAGTCAAAGAGAGTCAAGTGTGAATGGATACGACGTTTGGAAAGGTTTGGCATATTTTCTGTTTTCACCATTTAATAAAGAATAAAACACTATAATTTTATCTTATTTTCATTAAGGGGAAACCATTTGACAACAACCATCTCAGGGTCATCAAAACCAATCCGATGATTTGATAAAGGGTTCGGTTTACAGAAAGTGTCGAAAATAAAATTAATTCCGGGCCGAAATTGGAAATGGGGAAAAAAGGGGGGAAACGTACGTTTCTAAACTGAGTATCGGTACGCTGGAACAACAAATTGCAAAACACAGTGGAACGTAATATGAGGCAAAAATAGAATTGAAAAATATGTGCTGGCTAAAATTAAACTAGTGACAGGTTACAGATTGCGCATAGTAGTAAATACCTAATGGTTGCTCAACACTATTCAACTCAGGCCTGGATGAAAGGATATAAAACTACAAGTATGGTATTCGGTGCACACATTACCTTTGGACTGAAGGTGAACTTTAAACTCTAGAAGGATTGAAGAAATTTTACCGTGTTACAATTTTCGTGATGCCATCCTCTTTCAGGTAAGGCGTGATCCTACACTGTACCGCTCTCGTCAGCCATCGCAATCAATGTGTCATGCCCTGATGCGTGGAGCTCTGCGTTTCCAATGTTTGAAGGCTATCTTCATCGCAATTGGCTAAAAGCTGGGTCATTCAACTCGACGAAGACCAACCGCACGTGAATATATATTCGACAACATGATTGTGTCATGCAGGGTTTCTATATTGAGACTTGGGGAGAGTATAGCATGACAATATCGAATTAAATCTTTTTTAGCCATTTTGCTCGAGTGATCCGACCCACAGACGTCGGCTTAAATAGGAAAGTTCCGGGTGCAAAATGATCAAATTTCCAAAACTGTCCTTCGCACCAAATTGCGAACAAACCCAGAGTTTTCATCGTTTTTTCAACGATTTCATCTTCCACTCTACCATGAATTTCCTGTCAAACTGCAGAATACAAGAGGCTATAGTGTTAAGCCTTCGGGTTTTTCAAAAACTCCTTAATTAGAGGTTTTAAGGATCGTCTCAAAAAGTGAACTTTATAATAAGAAAAGCCCGAAAGTCTCGGGATCTCCCACCGTTGCTAAACACTGTCAAAGTAAACGTTCTTTAAGTCAAAGCTACTTACGGATTGTGAAAGAATGCCACAAATATTCTTCAGAACAAAAGACCTAACAAATTAACGTCTTTTCTGTGGTCTTTCGAAAAAGGCAACCCCTTTTGTAAGGGCTTAATCTGTCTAACTTCGCGGGGTCATTTTCCTGAAGATACACAAATCTAGAATAACTGGCATTGTTTGTGTCTTACACTAACAAGTTCCCCGATGTTCACATAAAATGCGACATTTTCAAACCGCGCACAACGAGATTTCACCTTGCAATTATCGGGACCGGCGACATGTGTATTAATTGTCACATTTAGTCCTGTCCACCTGCTACTTAGGGTTGGCTAATTGGCGTCCATCTGAAGGACAGTGCACGCCACCGTATGAAGAATGAATCTCAGCAGTGTAGAAGATCACCTTGTAACTGGTAGCATTACCTTGCAGATATTTGTCGAACATTTCCGCCAAGCTCACAGATTCAGGCTCACATCATAAAATGTGTATGGCTTCAGTTCACGGTAACACACTTCCAAAACTAAAAGCATTGAACCTTTGTCCATACTGTGCTCGAGTAAATATTTAACATATTTAAAGTTCAACGATACAAATTGAGGGAGGAAATTTTACGAGATTGGAACTAATTTAGGAGAATCGGATCTATATACTTTTCAAATTTCTCAAAAGAGTTGGGTGCCGTATAGCTGAATATTGCAATAGTACAAATCACTCATAAAAACAAGTGCATTGCTTAAAGAGAAAGGCAGAGGAGCTTACATTTGCAGAGTAAACCGACATTAGTTCACCATCCAATTATCCCAAATTAGTTCGTATCGTGTTTCGGCAAGTTACCTCAAATAAACCCGTATTTGAAATCCAAAATGGCCTGTGTTGCTGGTGTTAAATGTATAAGATACTGATGTTCACAGCAATAAAAAGTCAAAATAGTTCATACAAGCAATAACCCTGCAAAATATTAATATTTCGAGGTCCAAATAAACGATCCCGATGCGTATTTTACTGTATGTAATAACAATAAAACTGAAATTATTTTCCAAACAGAAGTCCATCGAAAAGCATGTTCAAGTAATACATGATTAATATTTTCATAACTTTGCCACAAAATCCTAACCTTGGCAAGATACTGCTCTTTATCATGTCTTGGGGATAACTTCGAGTCTAAAATAAACACTCTTAACGTTTCAGTCATTTGTATTTTGCGGTCATAGGGAGAAAAGCAATAACTTATTATTGCTGCCGATAATTTCCAATGCAGCAGGGCGTCTGCGAACTCATTGCCTGGTAGGTCTTCCGACCGATGACATGTAGTCACAGTCGGGAGACCGTCTACTGAAAGCAACGCGTTGCGCAGACGGTCTTGGGTAGCTTATAATTACATGTAGATAAATCAGCTCTTGAAACACAGTACTCGTATTTCTTACTACCGTCATGTTGAACTTTCATTATATTCCACCATCAACGAGACCGCCCGGATTTCACCCAAGTATTAAATGGCGCCGACCGGTTATGAACTGGTTCACCGTGTTTTGCACTCGCAGTTTCATCGTAAATATCTCGCACGTGCCATCTATTAGTTGAAATAAAAATAGGCCTAACTGTAAATGGGACTTTCGCTGGGTGATGTTAGACAGCCCTGTGTGCGTATGACATAAACGTTGACAAGGACAGTCGTTGGCACTGTCATCAAGTTAACACTTATCTCACAATGTAAAATGACAGAGAAATATATTTGATACATAGTTTAGTATATTATTTTAGACAGAAATACGGCGTAGATTTGCTATTATATACAGTTTTTACGTTCGAAGTAGCTCTCCAAAAGCAACGCAACTATTATATATTAAGGGTTTAGAATATTTCACACTGTGGAAGTTATCCATCGAAGCACAGTCAGAGTTTGGTTGTTTTCGAACTGGCAAAGGCTGAGTATTTCGGATGAAACTTTACCGGTAAAACACGCGTACTGCTTGTGTCTCACGTTACATCGACTGAATCGTCCCCTCGGGTACAGATTTTGGTTTTACATGTAAGCTGGTATTCCACGCGTCGGGATGATCTTGATTCCCGCGAGGTCTTAATTTCCCTCTGATGGCTTACTCTGATATTAATGTGAAATTCAACTCACCTCAAATATGAAAAGACTAGAATTGGAATCGAGCTTTTTAGTCTTCAGTTACATTTTAAGTTTCGTTTTCCACTGCTCCTTTTAATTATAACTATTCAAAAGTTGAAACTATACGCCAAAAGTTGCACGACTTTAGGCAGCGAAAGGGGAAGTCGCCTTTCTTTTAATGACGACGGGAAAGAAACTCCGGGCAGTCATGAATCGAGTCACAGAAGAACAAGCTTTTCGGGACTCGGTTGGCATCGTGTCTGCGTCGACGTCGTGATGAAATCTTTCCAACAAGCTTTTTTTAAGTGTAGTGTTACATCTTGACTGTATGACGCTGCTGTTTTCCGGTTTAGCCGGCGAATTCCGTGGGGTGACTGGAATATGCTAATGCATCAGGCAGGTACCATGTAGACTGACAGGCACCAGTGGGATTTAGATGTGTAACGATATGTGCACAAAATGCGATGAACTTTCCTGCTTTGTCTCGTACGACGATAGGAAAACAGACCAGGGTTAAGAAAGGGTTATGTCTCCTTTGGCAAATTTACTGTGAATTAATGATCAGGAAAGGAGCCGCGTCGGAGAAAGGGACGAGTGGGCATCTCCTGGAGACTGATCATAAAATAATGTTTTTGAAGAGTCAGATGACGTTGCCAGTAGATCTCTGATCGTTTCAGTGCATTGTCGGGACACGTAAAAGATCTTACTTATTCACTCTGTCAGAACAGCGAAGAAATTTATGGGTAAAGTCGTTTTGGTGTAGTCGATTTTTTAACGCAGACAAACCGCGATTTATTCTGCCTGAAGACAAATCTTACCACTGTGGTCCTGTTATTATGCCGCACAATACAATATTCAACTACCTTCAGCTTTTCTGATATCTTCAAACTTGACTGTCACAGCGCAAAACACGGCTGCCAACTCCTACAGCGAGAAAGGCGCGTCTTCAATCTATTTTTTACTGTTATTCGTAATAACGTAGGTGTTGTGTGTGTTTCGTCGTATAGCAATATGGAATGGTCTCTGAGAGCGTCTTATGGGAGAGTGATTTGTCCGGTAACCTTGTACCGGTTCCGACATGTTGAAATATTTCAGTCCAAATCCCCATTCTGTTTTTTCCACAATAGTGGGATGAAAAATAATCTAGAGTGTCAGATTAAGTCATACAAAAGTTGATTTCACATTAATCCTGCAATCAATGACATATTTCTATATTTGAGACGAGCGATGAATTGTAACATGTTTTGCAAAGAAGTGTCAGTATAAAAGCCTGGTATTCTTTCAAATTTGATTTTATACCTTTCGTCCAGGCGCATACAGAAGGCAACACAGAGTGGGCGGTTCTGAACATCAAAAAGCATTAAGTCGTCACTTTTGTCATGATCGGCACTGGATAAATAAGTCAGTTACATATCGCCAAATGGCTTGCTATGAGATAGACGATAGTACTACCGAGGCTGAACTAAAACAACCTTCTTACATCAAGTATCTTGACTCTCGCAGTTCAGAATCTACAGCAAAGTGGAGGTGGAAAAATTATTAAGGCTGGAAGTGGGGACAAGAAGATTGATCTTTCAAATACGACATCGTCGTCATTCAGACGCGCATATCCTCATCCACGTTTCAGCGTAAATTACTCCCTCGCTAAAGACAAATATGAGCAAATCAGACTCGACTGAGATCAAGATGATCGCGTGCATTGAACCTTGTCCATATAAAATACTGTCGGATAAGGTGGCACTGAAGCTGTGACTCTTCCGGGTTGCCTTTTGTCAAATCTAAAGTCTCGATTCTCCTTTTCTCACAATATTCTATTGATACCGTCCAGGATCTAATAGAATAATTCACGACGTGTTTCATTTCCAGTTGGCGAGGTGAGGACAGCATCCTTATAGAGCTGAATGGATGTGAATTCAGGCGCCGTAGTCTGACTTCCCTGCCACAACAGGAAATTTCACGGTGGCTTCTAACATGCGGATATGAAGAGCTTTATGTCTGTTAGACTTCGAACCACATTAGACAATTACGAGGTGATTAAGCTTTGCATCTCACGAGACCCGGCGACTGTTCCATATGTTCACAGTCATACAGGGACTGTGATAAGTTGGAGCAAAGGCGGGGGGAAAGTAAGAAAGGTTCTGCTTTCCTCTCATTCATCAGTGCTCCAGTGGTCGCAGTCTCCATCTATGACTATACCTTTACTGTGTTTTAGTCGGTCAACAAGACAACCACACCTGTCCGAAATTCCTTTCGTATTTCCAAGAATTGCCATGCCCGCCCACTACCAGCTGATAGAGAATCTCCCATGTGATAATATATACAAACAACAATCAAAGTTAAGACAACTTGCCTGCAGATTATCATCGATTACTACAACGAAAATTGGTGTTATTTACCTGCAGACGTTTCTGGTTAGCATGAATGCAGACGAGGAATGCCTTGCAAACATCACGTTGAACCAAGACCTACAAGATCGACACAGTCCTTATTCAGTATGCGCATAAAATATCGAATCTTGAAAACAGCAATGCTTGCAACGTCATCAATTATTTTCTATGACGTCATATATTTCCCTGACATGGATTGTGTTAACGAAGGAGTTTGCCTTCGACATGAAAAAATAACATTTTTATAGTCTTTGAAATATACCGACCGAATCGGAATCGCTTCATGTGTGTCGGCAAGGGAGCTAAGGGCGTACAGTCGTGACGTGAAGTGTCCCAATCGCGCACCCATCCTCGTCCATCCCACATAAAGAATACGCTCATCATCGATAAACCATGATTTGGTGTTTTATTTGAACGATGCCAGCTTTTTCTGAATCCGACTGTAGATATTGGTCGTGATACTTTGGTCCATTCTTAAATGACAATAACCGATTATCCTTCAGCTGTTCGCATCGATCCATCTTGAAAATAGACCGTGGGAGTCTTTAACAGACCGATATGCTGGAAGGTAGTGGAACTTAAGAGGAAAAGTCACTGTTAATCAAAAGTTGGAATACGTGACCGTATTATATGCTTCTAACAACAAGCTGAACAACTTTTTGCTCTCATATTCCCTGTGCGTTGACACTGACTAGTGATAGCAAGTTTGCCCAGACGAGAACTCTAATGATTTTGCACGTTTTTTGAAAACGTACGCGACAATCACCCATGTTCTGTTTGCCGGAAAGTTATTCCGAGTCTATTCTAATGGCTTGACAGGGATTTCATGGTACTGGAAGAAAGCTGTTTGCCATTGCGCCGTATTCGGCTGAAATGTCTCCTTGTTTTTTGATAGATCTTTTTGTTTCGTAGTGTTTTGTCTCTGGGGATTTGATTTTTTGTTTGTTTTTTTTTAAATATATTTCTCTCCACGTTGATGGCGCTTTACCATTTACACCGCTGCCTATTTATGTCGTGAGACCAAACATCAGTAAAAGCGTTGGACATATAAACGTGCCAGTTTCTGCAAAATTAGACCAAACGCCTCATCTACATTTTTCGCGTTCAATAGTTTTTATTACGATCAAACAGATGCCCGGTTCGTTCCTCCGTGACCTTATCCACTTTGTTATGTTTCTCTCGAAGCTCATTAAAGTTCAGTCAGCTGTTCATATGCTTTCCAGAATATTTTTTTCTGTTTGTAAGACACATTTCCTTCTTCAAGCCCGAAAGGAACGTCAAATTGCATAGTATATCCCACTGTTCATCCACGGCCTGTTTGTGTGTAAAGTAGAATGTTATTGGTGACGAGTGAATGTTTGTAGTCTCAAATTCATTTGTATAATGTAACATTGCAGATAGTACAAAGTGCATTGTGTTTGCATTATATATACATCGGTATCTCTGTGTAATTAAGAGAAGAGGAGAAGAAATTGCACTCGTTATCATTTTGGAAGGAAAGGACAGTGAAAATATCATAGTTCCAGCCATTGCCCCATACAGAAACAATATGGCAGTCATCAGCGGTGCTGCTCGAATAGGTACACTATGACACGTGGTTTCATTTTCCCTCGAAAAATCGTAGTATAGTTAAGGCAACTAGTTTGACACAGGGTTTTTGGTCCCGTCTTAAGGATGCTCGCAGTTAATTAGTCAGAGAAAAAAAATACAGGTTTTGTCGAGCCTCGGCCAAGTGAAGCATTTTGCTAGCCGTCTTAATTGAACCGACATACTCGACCGTCGGTAACAGCCATCAGCGAAACGATGCCGATATCGCAGCAAATTAGTACGAGAGTACAACTCTTCTACGCATGAATGTCATAAAAATAGAACAGATCAGACGTATTTCCGCAAACAACCTCTTTGTGGACTACAAAGATAATTGATGCTATTGTATCTATTTTGAAAATGAAACTCACTGCATGCGTATTAAATTAAACGACGGTATCTTAATTACTTTGGAATATCTCAAGAGTTGCTATGGAAACGTGGAGATCAGAATTCCGAGAAAACGCTCATCAGCCAACCTAATTTCTGACTTAACCATGCCAAATTCAATACTCTCTTTCCTTATTCACCGTTGTTTCCTAATGATCTCAAAGGAAACGGCATTGCGGCGGGGTCTTAAAACGGTACGGCAAGAAAGACGTCATTCTCCACCACCTCCCCACCCCCTCGGACCCTGGCCGATGGTAGTAAGAGAAGGAGCCTGCACGTCTATTGTCTCCTTTGAGGGAGATGAAACATGCCGCTTGTTTGCTAAGCAGTAACGCATCTCTTCCTACCTCCATGGTGTGACGTACGTTGCACGGATAAACTGTTTACGCTTAATTCGGGACGCTGAAAGTGTGTCGGTTTCAAATTGGATCGATAAATCTATAAAGTTTCTCTAAATGGCCATTGATTTACCATGCAAGTTTCATTTACCTGAACAAAAGTTACGCAAACAGTAGCAGTGTCGGCCATTGGAAACAGACATCGCTTATCGAAGTGCCTAACAAGATCTTAATTATGCCCCACAAACAACAATTTAACAGTATTTAGACCAGCAGCTGAGTTGGGGAGCTGACAAGTTGCATACTCGGTTTGATGTTTTTGTTTTATTGGGCCCGGGTTTTGGTTTTTTTTAGAGAGACAAAGACCGTTAAAATTATCCAAATGGGCAAAAAGAAGGCTGGATCAGTTACACGCCCTACCGAACGAGTCATCCACATTGTGTCGTCTGTGAATATCTCTATTGAGAGCACTGGGTTGTCTATTTGGAAGATCGAACCAAGACAATGTGCCTCATTTAGACCAATGGACCACCAAATCACTTAATTAGCATAGCAATGTAAAGGCTAGGAAAAGGGCGTTTTTTAAAAGATAGCGGTGCATCGACGTGTTTTTAAAACCTAGTTACAGCAGATATTTGTTCTCCTATAGATCATGCAGTACTGGGAAGGGGTCATCTTGTTGGGTGATTTGAGTTAAACACACTGTCACTTGAGAAACCTCCGTCAATTTTCAGAGGTTTTAGAAGGAACACCTGAGTCTCGGGTATACCAGAAAGACAACGTCCATGCGTGTTACATAGCTTCTCCTTCAATTGAAGACTTCACAATGCAAACAAAGCGGATATAGTCTTTGCAATGATGTCTACATTGTAAATAAATTGGAAAAACGGTACCGTCGATCACTAATTCAGCCATGTTAAAATCGATCCGTCGAGCTATCAACACAAATCACTCTGAATATTCATTTTCCTCGTGAAAAACGTCTAAACCCAGTTTGGATTTCATTTGTGGCTGTCGCTTGAAGAGCCGGGGGAGTCAATCGCATCGTTTTTCCTTTCAATCGACTGTAATCGGATATGACTGTCAAACTTTGTACATGTCAAAAACTTAAACACTGCGGCACAAAGGCTTCGGTAAAATGAAGAATACCTGCCATTACGTCATTGCACGTGTCGAGGACAAGATTGACTCTGAAATTGGCAGTAGACGGGCAATGAAAATAGGCATCGTCGCGTGCTTTTGTGGTTTTTTTTTTGGTGTTTTTTTTTTCAGAACGTCAGTATGGAAATGTACCATTTGTTCCACGGTAATTGCCGTATCTCCGAGCGTCGTCAAACGTCAATTAAGAAACAGTGTATTATCCTGATCCGTGTCACCGGTATCACTGAAAAAAGCAATTTGTACTGGATCTATTTTAGTAATGTGTTTGTGATTACAATGGAGTAAATGGTAACTACAAAGGCACCTGCTGGTGTTGTGACAGATTCAAACGATTCGCCCGATAAAGAAGAGAGGCGAGACTATGAATAAATTAACATTTTGATCAGAAGATGACAATCCATCATCGATACGACGTGGATAAAGGGTGCGCGGTCGATTGATGATATACAAGTTTGATCAGCGGCATTAATGGAGCGACATCAATGTCATATCAGTTCAAAGACTGACACATAAAGGGTCAATACAATGGCGCTTCCAGCTTGACATGCGCAGGAAGAACATAGCAAATCGCTTTGTTAATTTTCGGAAAAAGAAAAGATCGTTTTGCTTTCGATGTAAATGCAATCGACCCACCTGCATCCTGGTGTTTTGATATTTTGCTCGTGGAGGCCGTGCGAGGGCACGGGTTAGGACAAAGGGCTAATCTGGTTAGGACAAGCTATGATTAATTTTTTTATAAATAAAATATGATGCAGTGTATTAACAAAACGCCTCTACGATGTCAAAAACATCATTTTGCAGTTTTATGCAAATAAGTTCGTATTTAGGATGGACCCCCATCGTTGTAATGATGAGAGAAAAATTACCACATCAATTGTAAAGTTGTTGCATACGAGAGAACGACCTGTGATGCTATAATGAAAACTGTTCGATGTTGAAACTTCAGTTTCGTTTGGTAGTACCCACCATGAAACAGACATTTTTGTTCTTACTTTTACCGATAAAACTTTAAACCATACATTAAAAGGATGAAAATAAGCGGTTATCGAATTTTGGAATCAGTAAAACAACCTGATTACAGTTTACCGTAGTCTTCAAATTTCAAAATAGTCACTGTAACTGTGTGATCTAAGTTACGTAGGGACAATTTAATTTTTCGTCATTCAAAGTAATGAGACGGGCAAAAACTTAGCCCGCTCAATTGAGTTCAGACGGAATAACTCTACGCAAGCAGCAGGGTACTAAGTATTGTGAAGTTTGAGTGTCTGTAAAAATGTCTTCAAAAACTTTCTACGTTTCATACTTGTCCATGCCTTCTTCAAAAGCGTAAGCATCAGCGACCGCAACTACTGTGTCACGTGATATCTGATTGCTTTAATACGTTGCTAAAATAATCCAATCTGCGGATATCAGCCAAATGAAATTGTGGGTAGAGACGAGTGTACATCAAAGATCAATTTAGAATAAGTAGCCTAATTGAAGTCTGTCCATAAAAATGCAAAACCTTTTCATCTATAATAAGTACATGTGTAGTGCCTCCTCAGAAAAGAGATTCGATTTAAAGTTTGAGTGGGCGTGCGACTGTGTACATCCGGGTACCTTGCATGTGACGGTATCTGAGACCGACGTTCACGTTCACTTACCTTCCGCGCAATCCGTTTCTATGTCTGTCCGAGGCGAATCCGAATAAGCGCCGACCTCGCGTTCACGCGGCAATAACGGCGACGCCTCCCCTTCGAGCATATCGCCCCCTTTCTCTACCGCTGGCGAAACAGAAATACTATTGTAATACAGCTGGACGGCATCCTCAAGTTGTTTTTTCAAAACATCCTGATCAAGTTGTTCAAGCTTCTCTCCGTCCAAATGCTCTTTTGGTTTCACTTTGACGGTTTGGTCACTCTTTTTTCGTCTCCGCATGGGTGACAGAATTCCTTTTTTCTGGGAAGTGTTTGATCGATTCGGTGATGGCGACTTCCATTCGAAAAATCGACGTCTAGTCTTCGTCTCCTTTTGGTCAGTCGAACTTCTCGACATTCCTGCCGAAGGCTCACCGTTGCCCGCCTCGGGGACCGACAGAGAAGACATAATCGCATTCATTTCTCTGTCAAATGATTCCCCATCAGACTCGGTCTCTGGAGTCCGGTTTGTGGGTGGTTCCCTGTCTTCCTTCGAAGTCATATCTCTCTGAAGATCTGCGTGTTCAGGTTCATTTCTTGGGGAGAGTTTGGCACTATCTTTATTAACGTGATAATGACTGAACAGTGAATTCAGACGAGTATGTCTGGATCTTCTCTGCTCTTGATCTCCCGTAGTCGTGCCCCCACTACGGGAAGATTTAAATCTTCGCCAGGGAGACCTTGCCCGCCGGTGTGATTTCCCGTCTCGGCGATGCTCATCCTGATTGAAGTCCTCGGCTGTTCGCTTAACAGCTTCTAGCCTCGCCGAGGCTTTCTGGGCAATGTCTTCTAGTTCCAGCTCACTTTCTGTCGGGGAGTGTGGCTCCTCTGGCACATCAAGCAAAGGCGCAGTGGGAAGTAACGAAAAAGGTGAGAAATTCTCGGCGCGACCGACGCGTCGTGACCGACCACCTGCCTTGGTAGCCGAAAGGTCGTTGATTATGTTCTTGAGTTCGTTGTCGACGTCCATTTTTGGCGACCTGGTCTCAGAAATTCTTTCGGGCACCGTTACGCTGTCACCAAGGAGTAAGGGTGTACCCCGCATACCACACGTCACAGTTCGTCTACCCGCCAGGTGTGTGATCAGTCACTATGTGGGTGCAGTTACGGTGACATATGTACTCTGACAGTGTTCAGCGTACCGGCCTGTCTACCTGTTCCGTTTCATTGTAACGTGTCGATACAGAACGCTATGAGATATTCAGTGGTCAGTGATGGTAAGATGGTTGGCGTGTGTCTCACAGTGGTTCATTCCGTAGAAATTATCGGTTGAGTATGCAGATTCATATGCAAATGTTAAGTCAGTGACCACTCGTCTTTGTCACTTCTACCCATTCTTTTTTTAATCTTGCCGATAGACATTTTCCACGCTGTCTAGTGAGCTCAGTCAACAAACCCTCTAGCCATCATTAGAGCACCAACACAATAACTACAAATTTTGTATGGTTTTATTCAATAACCCAACCATAAGGCACACAAATGTTTTTATTTCAGAACACTTCTAGCTACTTTCCTCTCGTTAATTGCCCACTTCATGAATATTCATGAAAAACATCAATGGGAATTCTGCTCCTCCCGAAAGCTAAAATAAAAAGATTCTGCCAAACAACCTCTGACCATGATACGCCAATTTAATTGAGTACAAACGGAAGAAATCAGACTCTTTATCAATCAAACATTGCCCTAGAAATTGCTGGCTTGCACGTGACAGGCTCTATCTGACAGCGGAGGTATCCCGGAACATCCAGAAACACGTGATTCTGCATCTCATGTGACGACATAAATTTCATCTTTGCCTGTCTGTATGGCCTACAGAAAGCAGTAATTTTCCAAGTTTTATTTTCTTTGTTACGTATAACCTTTCAAATCAGTGTTGTCTGTTTTAAATAAAATATTAAACATACATACTGTCTGAACCGATTTAGAGAAATCGAATTCGATATTTTATTCTGGGACATTTCATAAAACTGCAAGCGCAGACCACCTTCTACCAGGCAACCGTGTCCACCTCACTGAAGATAAATTTTAATGGAAATATTCTGGTGAAAAATCTTGTATCCTAGAGACATCATCATTTGCTTCACTTTGTTCAAACATGAGAGATGTCTATTTTTTACATCCATACTTTGTTCAAACATGAGAAAGGTCATTTTGTTTATGTCCCCCTGAACCATTAATTAGTACGCGTGCGCAATCAAATTTCACCCAATGCCGGACGGTTGAATAGTAGCAATAAGTTGATCAGCGGTGGTCACGTGAGTGACCAACTGGACTCAGCATCTATGACTGACTCATTATTATGACCAGTTGATGCTTCAAACCACGGACGCATTGCCGTCTGTTCGTTACATCAACGGTTTTATCGTTCCCCTTGACGGGAGCGTTGTTTCGCCTTTCTCTTCCTCGGCAGCGTTGCGGAGCCCAGAACACGTAGACACCGTAACGCAACGTTTGTGATGATAGCAGACTGAGTTGGGTCAGATGATGGGTCTGTGCATCGGAACTCAGAAGGCAACGAGGTAAGGGTGTTCTATATATAACGTTAAAATGACGATTGGTTTCCATGACAAATTCGATACGACACTATACATTTATGGCAGTGCAATGGCACATTTCATGACTGCAGAACACCATGACTGGAAAATCGGATCAGTGATAAGTTGAGCTCGAAAGGGCTACAGCTGGCTCACAATTTTAACCCCTCGGACGTGAATGAGAGCCTCCACTCTCACGATTAGATTGTTCGGTAAATACTCTTACGAGCAGACACACCTTTCGTTCAATGAAAGTTAAAAGCAGAGAAGAAACGGCTTTCTGCTAGAAAATGTAACGCACACTTTGCCTAACAGAAAAACAACATGTCAAATCTTCAAATTACTTAAAGTATCCATATAACAAATATTACAATAAGTTACGAAAAAATGAAATCTTATTTCGACAGACATTCGAAAGAAAAGGGATACGGCAAAGAAACTTCGAATGAAAGATTATTTGCCATATTAACTGACCCATCTTCTGTTGTACAACAATGAAGATTATCGGAAATGACACTTTTTCTTTCTTTCTCAGACAAGCCAGCGTTTACCCCTGGGTCACGTTTCAATTGTCGTTCAGTCTATAGAATACTTCTTGTTTAACGTGATAACGTTTTTTAAGTGTTTGCCATAAATCTGGGAAGCATCGCTAGTCTTCTAATCGTGTCATTATTTCAAACACTCAAGGATTTTTTCCCATTCTTCGCGTACTGATTATTGCATCACTGATGATTTGAGTTCGTCGAATAAATCCGTGCAGATGGATTCCAACAAAGACAGTCAGCGATTAAGTACAGTAGACTTTGGGAATCACATGGCCACGATGACATAATATTTGTTCTACGGTCTCAAATCAACTTACTTGAAAAGAAGAATTTTGAAAAAAAATCCTCATTAAAGCTTGCGGGATTTGTAGCACAAGTTCTATTCAGAAAAGTAAACACCTCAATAGTAGGTGCTTTAAATACTTTTTACCGGGAGAAGGCTAATATTCGCCTGGGGATGAGTTTAAATACCTTTTGCACAATCTCTTGCATAAACACCTGTTAGATGTGTAAATTGTGTGTGAACAGAACTAGAAAGTAGAACCACGCACATTGAAATGGCCAATAGGTGAGTATAATCTCAAAACACGAATCGCAGAAATAGTTGAACTTGGTCTGCATTGCACTTGTATTCCAGTTAAGTTCAAGTTCCTTCATTGTTTCCGCTTTCAATGAAGTGATTGGCTGTTTTCTGTGACTAGTTTCTCTCCATAAAAAGAAATTGCCCCAGTTTTAGGGTACCAGATGACAACCCCCCCTCCCTCAAGGTTGTTTACGTCAGAAAGCTATCAACTAGGGATGGTTCGTATACATTATTCATCATAAAATATAAGACTGGGTAACAATTTACAGGAGTACTGCGAATCGAAAGTGAAAGATTACACTTTGCTCAAATTTTCCTCAAATTTGCCAAATCAAGACTAAAATTCAGGAGTCACCGTGCAAGTTTGGTACTAAAAAACAAATTACCAAAAATTTACTGATATATGACACCCAAAGTGGCCATTATCCCTAAAAGTGAAATGTGAAAATTTTATTTACTCCAACAACTTTAAAAAGAAGCCCCACAAGCGGTAGACAAGAATGTGCTGAAAAAAAATGAAAGTCGGAATACGTCCCCGAACCGCATTCTTCCTCGACATGGAGATATTCCTTTCATTTATTAACGTGTATGGAATAAATAATTACTGTTCTTTCAGTTTATCATTTTCTCTTCGGTCACCGTACTTCTTTCTAGAAAGGTTCCAACCAAGACATCATAAGATGGAAAAAACGTGGTAAAAAATAAATAATCTCAAAGCTTTGTTTTATTGTTAACACCCGGGTAATACCACGCTTCATCCTATCCCTACAATCCAGTTTTGAACAATGTCTTACAGTAATTGTTGCGTAACCAAGGCCCAGCGTTATCATAGCCGTTTTCTACAATGGTGTTCTTGGCGAAGATGCGCCTTCTAAGCAGGAGGGAAACTTGCGAATTGTTTCGCGGAACCGATGCAAATGAAAGTGATCTCACACTTGGTATGCTATCTACGTGAATATTCGCACGGGTTAGTCATGACAATTAGGTACAAATGTACCCATTTGAAACACAGTACAACCTTATCGACGTAACAAGCACGTCATGCACCAAGTCTATTGAACAAGTGATATCTCTGTCGTATGCCGGGAGACATGGGCAACAACAAACAACGAAACTGACAAGACTAGAACAAAAGTAACGTATTCAACATATAACCCGCCTTTATTTAAGCAACGTTCTGGATGCGTTTAAGCCCATTCATCCATTCACGTGTGAAACAAATGAACTCAACGGTAACCTTGAGCAAATTCATGAACGCCTGGAGACGGTATCGCACGCACGAATAGGAAAAACAAACCTGGACATACTGAGACAAAAGTGATATTCTGATCTATCCTAACAAGAGTTCCGTTGAAGATCTGACTTTACCACTCCAAAAATAAAAACATTTCGAAGGCATCGTCTAATGTTTTTCCCGAATTTATCGCCTGTTCTCTTATTTAAGATATAATCCGTCAACTTCTGTTTATCTTTATCTTACTGAGTTTTAATCAATATGGTCGGCCCTGATATCGGTGAAATGTAAGAAAGAATTACCATCGTAGGACCTCAAAAGAAAACCATAATTTTCACTAGGGTCTTTCAAAGTGGAAAAGATTCGTCATCTAGTTTCTCTGCTGAAATTACAGGTGGACGTTTAATTTATACAGCGAGGTATTGGAAAGTGGAAAGTCATGGACGACGACGCAGTTACCACCTCTTTCATTGTAACGAGGTTTAAACGAGTTGAAGTCCAAGAAATTAAGAACATTGAAAGCCGTGTGTGTTTTTCTACACCCGTCTTTGATGAAGGTAGTATGCGCCTCGAAAGTGAAAGACTTAACAGCTTTTGCTCAAACTCTCCTCAAGGAATCTTTAAACAATGCTCTTTCAAAGTCAAGAATAAAAATCGGGGATCAGTGAGCAAATAAGTAAATTTTGCTACCGGAGAAACTAATTACCCAAGATTTACCGATATTTGAAATTCAAAATGGCCGCCATCGGGTCCTGCGTTAACTTTATACAGAAAATAAATTTTGGATTTTCGAAAAATTAAAATGTTAAAAATTTTCTTATACCAACTGCTTTAAAATTAACCCCTACAAGTGGTAAATCATAAAATAATTTGAAAAATTTGAGAGTGCAATTATATGTCCCCGAGGCGCATTCTACCTTGTATTGCTGCTCCGGACAGAACGAACCATTTGCATTCGTATTTGATCATGTTAATCCAATTACCAAATATGCAAGTAACGTTGCGTCATGAACCCATGGTTCTATGTCCTTGTTCTAAATTTGATAGATATCAATAACGATTTGTCTGGCAAGTAGATGTACAGATGAAATAATCACATGTTCACATTTCGGCACTATTTACTCCTACGGATTTCGTTACTTTCACTGCAACGCTCGGCCCTAAAGGCATCGATGGCTCGCCATTCAGTGCGTTCAAAAGAAAGGCGGTACAATGGCCACTGCTCTTGTGAATTTTCGATAGAAGCTTTTGCAACACGAATCAAGGACAAGTGTGCTTTCAACATCGAAGAGCAGAAACAAGTTGGCTGCGTGTGACCAATTAGAACGAACGACAGACACATATACGCAAAGGTGGGAATTGGTACAACTTGACTCGACTTTCAATTATCATGATTGAAATGACACGATTCTGGAGCAGATAATTTCCTATCGACAACTTTCGCTGCCCTTGCTGCGTCGCCTCTGGACATATTTCAAAGTTAGTCTAACAAACAACTCATCTGTGAGTTTTAAAACGCATAAGTGTGATATTCCGCATTTCGTGAAAGACTGCGTACTATTAGCGGGTCGGTGCTGACTATAATCATAATGGAAACGCGTACAACCCCTAGCCTCGTCTTCTCAAGCTGAGATATAAAAAAAGCACATGACACAGAATGAAGGAATAATCACGATGAATGAACAAAAAACCTTGGATCTCTAAAACACACCTTGCACCAGATATGAAGTTCAACTGAAAATGCTCAAGTGTTTCAGTATCTATTGCAGTTGTCTGTAAATTGAAACTTTTGTCACAAATTTTACAACTGCATTCAAACTGCTATGATCAACATCATGAATAAAATTCGCCATAGATTAATTCTAAAAGTTATTAAGTACATAAATATGTAATTGGCTGAAAGAAAAATACTAAATTTCTTTGACTGCTGTCATTGTATCACCACTTTACATAGCAAATGTAATTGCCTTTGGTCCATCGAGCTTTATATGCCAAACTGTGAAAGCTCATTATATATGCAAATTATAAATAAGCTGACTAGCAAATGCAAAATATCTTTCGCTAACACGATATAATTGTCTTACACATGGTAAGTTTCATAAACTTTTGTGGTGTCCTTCCTGAATATTGTGTCCTTAACTTGAAGAGTTAATTCAATATGCAAATTAGTGACTAGCTGGTAAGGGACTTTCAGTATTATTTTATTATTGTATCATATGTGTTATATAAACGCAGCAAGCTTCGTCACTTTTGATCAAGTCAATCCATATATATCCCCAATTATAAAAGTTCATTAAACATGCAAATTAGAAATAGCTGAATTAAAAACGCTTCATGACTTTCAATAATGTTATATCATAGTATAGTATCTCCAATGTACGTGGCAAGTTTCATAAACTTTGCAAGTCAATCAAGATATATATCCGTAATTAGGAAAATTTGTCAAATTAGCAACTTATTAATTAGCTGTAGTATAAATGCTAAAATGACCTTCAAAACTGTTATATCTTATTATCTTCATTGTACATGGCAAGTTTCTTAAACTTTGATCAAGTCAATTAAGATGCATGTCCCTAATGAGAAAAGTCATTAAATATGCAAATTAGCAATTAACTCTCATGTCATCCCTTAGTATCTTCCAACGTTTATATATCCTATTGTGATCAACATTTGTTGTTATTCTCATCAAAGTGTGTGCAGCCATTGTCTATGAATATCCGTTTTTTCTACAATCATTAATTGTGCAAATAAGCATAAATATGCAAGCGTACCCTCCATAAATTAATTGCCATTTGCAAACTGAATCTATGCACCAGATTTGATTCTGATCTGAAAAGCCGTTCTTGAGATATCGGGCTAATAGATAGACACACAGACAGACAGGCAGACAGACAGACAGACAGACAGACAGGCAGACATCGCTGCGACATTAGCTCACGTGTGTGAAGACATGAGCTAAAAACGAATCATGCCGTGGAAGTTTGCGAAGAGCTAGTAGAAAAATGCTTCTGGCTTTGAAATTTGTGACATAATCTCTAGCTATTTAGTGCTTAAATAACAGAAACGACGACAGTGATAGCAGTTACGATGACAATGATTGGCTTGGTGGGACGATAAGTTTTTGCTTGTATGCAAATAATGCGAGGGCGCTGTTAGACTGTGATATTCTGAAGCTTATGCCATCCATCTATCTCATCGTTAACATCCGCTGAAACTTGAGAACAGTTTCTTTTTTCGGAAGTCGTTGACCCACACTTTTTCATTCCTGTGTTTACATATCAAACTGCCATCATATGTGAACACGAGGACAAGTACCGCCAAGCACTCACCCGTATCTGGCCCCTTTACGGATGAAAACAAACGACAAGGCCATCAGTTGATCATGTAACAAATGAGATCTACCTTCGGTTCTCCAAAGATAAATATCTGTCATAGCATTGATAATTACGATATGAAATGAACATATCCATCATTCCAGTAGATATTATCTCTGCTTCAATAGCTGTGCTGAGATCTCTTAGCATGTACAATTTGTTTGTTGGCTTTAGAAAATGAATGTACACAGTATGCATGGATGAAATATTCATATGTAGGATATATATATATATATATATATATATATATATATATATATATATATATATTAACAAAAATTACTTCAAAGTACAAAGTAATAATATCTGTCACTTAAGTTTCATGCATCCTGCAATCTTCAGACAGAAGTGAAAGGATTCTTAGCCCTGAACTCTCTATGTTTGGGATGTACCATTCATATAAAATGAGAGTGTTGGGCTAAGAATCCTTTCACTTCTGTCTGAAGATTGCAGGATGCATGAAACTAAAGTGACAGATATTATTACTTTGTACTTGAAGTAATTTGTATTATTACAGTGTATTTATAACGCTCTGCATTCCGCATCGAGCAGTGTAATTCCCACGAGCGCATCTGTAATCTTCTATATATATATATATATATATATATATATATATATATATATATATATATATATATATATATATATATATATATATATATATATATATCCTATATATGTGTGTGTGTGTGGGTGTGTGTATATATATATATATATATATATATATATTATATATATATATATATATATATATATATATATATATATATATATAACTTATAATGAATGCTGAGATATGAAGAGAGACTGTGAGAAAGGAAGCCCAGCCCGTGTGAGATAGACTTGCCGCAAGCTACTTACTGTGTGTACAGAGGTCAAGATGAGAATACTCGAAACAATTTATATCTAATTTACGACTTTGCAGTGTTACAAGAAATACAGTGTCCATTCCATGACGTTAATTTATGGGGAAAAATCCTACGTCTTTCAATTTCGATAGTTTGGCCGGGAAATGTTCGACGTTACACTCTCATCATGAAGTGTCTCTATTGCATGGTGTTATCGGCTAATATTTTGAAATGCTGAATTTGGCAGTTCCACCTTGGTTGCTGTTGACAATAGTGAAAAAACATGCCTTTGTCTAGTTTGAAATCTTTCAGAATTCACTGTGGAGAAGGTAGAAGATAGTGCGTGTCGCTACGACGTCACTGCTCGACCTTGACAGCGAATTCACAATTATTCAAACAGCGTAAAGTACCATTCGATTCGATTCAATACTACGCTACTTTCAGCCTGAGTAAAGGCGGGATGCTGCAATCGCCTCAATCCGTACGGTACGCAACGACACACTCCCCCTACAGCCCTTGAATAAATCAGCATTGTGGGTAAAACATCAGAATCTACACACTGTTTCCTTCCTACACAATCAATGAAACCACAGTGCCAGGTGGCATTATTTTGGCAAACTATAAGTTTCAATAATTTAGACCACTGTATATTTCTCCATCCGAAAAAATTCTGCAACATCCCTTGATTATCCATCTACACAACTTAGGGTATACCAGTGAGCTATATTATGAATAGTGAACCCGTTACAAATTCTAAAAATTAACTGTAGCACACATGGGATGTCTCTCCATCCCTCTCTCCTCTCGCCTCGCCCGGAGAAATCACCCTCTTGACAAATTAATGTACTCCAAGAGCGCGTGAACTTTGTGGTGATCGATTATTTCGGTCTGGATTGCTGTCTTTAGTGCTGACTCAGGGAATAATGACAGAAACGACAATTTAGCGTATCAAATTTCACGCACGAGAAACGTTAACCATGATATGACTGCGGGAATCAAAGACCATAGACACATGTGTACGACATTTTAGAAGCAGCGTCCTGATTGGTCAGTGATCGTTGACAAGCATAGGTACAGTAATGCCCGAGCGAAATTGCAGCTTTGCGGCTGTTAAGTTTAGCCTGTATTTAGGGAAAGGAAAGAGATTCAGAACAAGTAAAGAAATGCTAACTTTTCAATATTTTATGAATCTCTAGATCGATAGGTTGATAGTGTACATCCCGAGTATGTTACATGTCCTTGCTATAAGCTTTTTGATGATATTTGTTGATATGTAGCATAATCCAAGCGTCTTACACGAGGCATGACATTCGGGGATTTCCGCATGTTATGCTTTACCGCAGCAATCATCCACGATCAACTATATCGTGAAATGTTCGGCCTAATTTCGCCGCTGACGTTTGCCTTTCTTTTGTTTTTTTGTTTTCATCTGTCTGTTACATTTATCATATGCAAACTAACACGAGTAAAGCAATTCTAAACACACATACATTTATCTCCTCTGAACAAAGCTAAACAGACGGTCAGAACAATGAACACTGAGTAAAGAGTTAAAAATGCTCTGTTCTGTCATTATCTGATTTTCCACATCGGGATTACCTTAACATCCCTTGTCCTAAACCCTAGGCACTGTTCTCACAAATTTTAAAATTCACCTCTTAAGTTGGTTGTACTGATAACGAGACTTTCAAATGGATCCAAAGTTCATGCGAAATCAAGAAATAAGTAAAAACTTAGCAAATTTAGCGTTTGAATTCCACAAGAGTCTTGTTATTCAAGAATATCTTTCTCTAATGTCATTGATACAGCTGGATTACAAAGGAGAGTACAAATTTGGCGTATTTTCAAAGAAATGTCAAGGTAAGTTCAACGACTGGCTACCTCATGGATAAGTATAGCGCATGCACAGTTCTGTATATGAATTTGCCGTCGCAATAGGCGTAAATTAGACGAGCACTGTCCAAGTCAAGGATATAAGCAGTTTTTCTTCAGAAAGCGACATGATCGATGAGAATGATACTAATAAAAGCGGTACGTCAGTACCATGCAAAATGGTTACCCGTAAATTATGGACAAAACATTAATACACGTCAAAGATTGAAACATTACGATGGATTTTCACCAAGAAAACTATTATTTTTTAGCAACAATACAGAAACGCTTGCATGTGTTAGATGGAGTATTTTTCTGTAGAAAACTAATTAATTAGTCTTAACTTTAGCCTCAAGATGTATTACACCAATAAAAGTGTCTTGAAATTCTGATCAGCTTCTCATTATGGAAATACATTGTGTCGAACAAACTGAGCGCCGTTCTAAGGGTCAAAACGGCCATGTTTTTCTCGTTCACAATGAAATTACTCCCAGGCACCAATAAATGGATTTTAATTAGATGCTCTGTGATGCACCATCTCCAACCTGTACTACTGTGTTTTACTCTGTCACGTACGTTTCTCTGAACTCGCCGTTTCGAGGAAAGCGAAAAAAAAACAAAAAAAATGAAAAGTCGTGACGACAACCTGTTGCCTTCATCAAGCACTCAATACATGTAAACGCCAATCTTTTTCCGAATGCGAACACAATGAATACCGGATAGCGATCTGCCGAGAAAATTGTCAGTCGTGCCGACGGTAACTCTGCCCGCATCCTCCGTTAACCTTGCCCGCATCTTGCGAGTTAGAAAAGTATACCGAAGAAAAAGTAGCCCATCTCGAATAACAGAGGGACCGTTAGCACTCTGTCAAAGCTGACCAAGAGAAATTGTTGTTTTTGTCTTTCATTTTTTTCCTCAGAGTTGTTTGTTTGTTTGTTTGTTCCTTTGTTTATATGACCATTACAGGTAAAATGTGGTATCTCGCCTTCTGCAAGAGTTACACCTGGTGATGGTTGCTAAGTGCCTTCTTCATTAACATTTCGCTACCTAGTAATTACGCAAAACAGAGCAGAGGGTTCCACAAAACAACCGTTTACAGTTCTGGAAAATTAAGTACCGAAACGTGGCATACTTTTCATGGAGTGTCTTGTGATGGGAGATTACTAGAAAGCGTCAAAACTACACCCAAAACCACACCGCGACTCAGCTGGTTATTTTTCCATCCCCGCCAGATACACTGACACTATCGCTGTTGTTTGACCAGATAAGGAGAATCCCTATTACTCCACAAGGATTCGACGTGCCGAGCACATAACCTTCAAAAACCTAACTCACTGTGGAGCGAACGATGATGTGTCATCACCCTACGAGCTTCTGAAGACGTATATCCTAAGGTAACGTATGCATGAGGTCAGACAAACAATTAGCTAGATTCTATACCCTTCCTTCCCAAGGATACACACCATCTGATAATTGATGGCAACGTCTGTGAGTCATTCATTTTGTCGACTTCATTCTTCCAAGTGTGTCGTTTTCTTATCGTATTAAACAAAACTGTGCTGTTTTGAATAAACAAGTTTTCATACTGACATGTCATTGAAATATGAAACGGATACTAAGCATGAGGGTAATAATTTATTTATTTTCATTTTTTACTGCGATCATGGTAGATCGTGATCGGAAAATGCAGTTTTTTACTCGACAGTGCATTTCAATATATTGAACATTTGCTATCTTGTGAAGGAAATGAACGCTTTGAAATGCCTCATAATTATCTTTTTACCGGTGGTACTTAACATCCCTTTCGAAATTTCGAAATTGAATGAAAAATGTGGAAAGAAATCATAAAACTCCGTCTGTGGTCTATTTTTATCTTTATCTTGGAGTTTTATGATCTCTTCGTATTTGTCTCCGACAGCTGTTGGATTCTAGTAACGCGTTTGCAAAGAAATTTCGAGGCTTTATATGACTATTTTCATCATATCGGTGTTGTTGAATTAAATTGACATGGGTAAAAATTGAAGTTTCAGTGATAACCAGTACGCGGGAGTGCGACTCTATCAATCAGTATGAAATGTTCACCACAACATTTTCTTTGATAATGGTGCAAGCAGGTGACGACATTTACTGTCGGAGCGGTCATTGTCAACCTTTCATTCGATGTGGACTGTTTTTATTTTTTTAATCCTGCAAGCATAAAGCATCGTGCTTGTTGATAAGTGGGCACTTCTGCACAGAAAAATAAACTTTCTCTTTATTCTCGTGTATGTTTCTTCTTGCCATACAACGCATGAAATCACTCCGTGCCATTAACTCAAGTATACAGTACACCCCGGAGACATATCTACAGAAGTATTAAAAGGCCCACTAAGTATTGGTAAATTTAGGCAATTTTGGCTCCAAAGAACAAATATTTTGAACTCTGACAATGGAAAAAGTATAAACAAAGTTGAAGTCATACCATTTCGAAGCTCAAATTACCTTGATTGATCTATTTTTCAGATGAATTCACGGTCTTTTCCAGTGAATGGTCACTTTCTATCAGTGGAAGCGGTCGTGTGTAGATAACACTTTCACCCATGGTTGGACTGCCTCTATGATGTCATTGTCAGCGTCCTACAATTCGTCCTTTTCAAGTATGTTTATCGGCCCAGAAACAACCATGGGTTTTAAAAATACTATTGACGAGTCACGACGATCGCTTTGGTTACATTCGAGGGCGATGTTTACGCTCAAATACGGACTTATACCCTTCACGGTCGATGTAAACATCCTATTGCGAACATACGTCCACAGGTGATAAAATAGTGGGTTACAAGTGAATGCAACTCGTGCATATTTCAAAATTTGGAACGCTGTGTAAAATGTTTAGATTACCTTAGAAATTATTCTGTGAGAAGCCCGCTCGCTAAGATCGCTAAGCATCCGCGCATACGTCGACCATAATTCAAAATTATCGACTCGAGTTATTACGCGAGACTGAAATGTCATTTCAGAATCGCTTTAATGGCTAACATCATTTGGCAGGAATTTAAATAAGGCTGTGTCACTCAGCAGGCAGCTCCATACCTGTGTAAAGAGTATGTAATAGACGGCTGACACAATTTTCGCGACGCAACTGGTGTCACCGTATGTGGCGAGTTGGCGAAGAGGATCGGATTAAAAGATAAGATACTTACAAAACAGTGAAATTCACCCTTGTTTCCTTGGCCCTTGTATCAACCGCTACCGCGACGAATGACGGCAGCCTTGAATTTACATTCCTGACGTCGAAGCAAATATTCCGAAGGGCGAACCTTGTACGCAGGATTGACGGGTGCTGTGTTCCATGCAAGACAAAACAAAGACCTGCTACTGTGTGTGCTCAAACCTTTTGTGATCTCCACAACACGCAGACACTACCCTTGTCTGGGCCAGTCTAAATACCATCCGTCACGCCTACCGAGTATATTTTTTCTCTGTGCCATTCACGATCATTCGGGCTTCTAATCGACTTGGCTTGTCCGTCTCTATGAGTCTTATTAGTCGTCGAGGGTAAAGTTATCTCTGAAGATCAAATCAACGGTCAGCACTGTTTGACAAGGGAGACATATTGTTCACCATCAGCTCACGCTCAGGGCAGTAGTTATTTTTTTCTCGGTCCACATTATATAGTCCTATGTCACTCTCAATTCACAGAGATGATCATTAGGATGTGAGATTAATGATCAATTTTTAATCTGTTTGCAGAGTATAGGAAGAACTCTTAAATGGCGCTTTCTCTGAGTAGTTGCCATGGAAACGAACATAGTTTCATCAATTTGTAAGCGCATAAACGATGTCCGACTGATGTATATATTATGGCCTAAACATAGGACTATGTGCACGTGGCCGAGGGTAGGTGACAATTTGCCCGACGTTTGGAACCAACTACCCCATTAGATTTGCTCTGCTCCGGCACTAGTAAGCTTCAAGTCTAAACTCAAAACATCATACCTCTTTCAGAGAGTTTTTCTTTAACATTGTTCAGCGGAAGTGAGCATCCTTGATGGATACTAGGCGCTATAAACTGTAATGTTATGTTATGTTTATTAATTTGATTACATTACGTAGTATGTACAATGTACAATTGTATGCATATAAATGAACAAATATATCTGAATATAAAAAGATATCATGGAATTCAATAAAGAAACATTCATTAGACCCATATGTAAATATTTATCGGTGAATTTATGAATAAGTCGCACATTGTTTATATAACTGTAATGGTAAATATAACGAGAGATTGTCTTTATGTGATTACATTATATTATGTATGCAATGTACGATTGTGTAAATACATGTGAACAAATATACAGTGGAATCCAATGAACAAAGACTCGTTAGGCCTTTATGTCAATATTTATCAGCACGTCCATGTGTCATTCGGAGAATGCATATGCAATATTGTATTGATAAATATTTACGTGTTGTGAGTGTTTATTTATTTTATACGTTATTTTATAACATAAATTAATATGATCCAATATATACAATAGCCGACTGGCACATAAATGCACTGATAAATATTTGATAAATATGTACATATAATAAGACTTAGCGTTCATTTTTATACGATTACACTATATTATATTTATTATTGTATTATTGTATGAATGTATATTTGCTTACATATATTCATACAATTGTACCTTATATTTATAACTGTATCTTTTCTCTCTTTCCATATATATATATATATATATATATGCATGCATGCATATACACACATACGTCGTGACAGGTAAGATGTTGTGTCTTCTCAGGTTGACGCAAGCCACGTCGTTGATACTAGTATTAGTACAAATGGCTTCAAGCATACATGGCAATATTGCGCATAACTTAAGTTTCGTATATTTCTGCAACATCAGACTGTGACATCGACGACTGCACTGAATTACACAAAATTACATATTCGGTTCCTTCTAGAATGTACTTTAATTACATTTCTCAGAAAAAATAAATGCCTGTTCAGTCCCTTTTCTTCTCATTGCTACAAGCAAACGGTATGGATATGGAATTTTTGAATTCCTCTGTGTTATGATTTGGAGACATGATTACGACAATTTGCGTTGTGAAATTTACCTAGCTGTAAAGACACTGGCATGCAGCGCTGCGTGTTTATCATGTGCAACACAAAACGAAATCTACAACTGGCAAGGAAATATGCGTACGTAAAAAACTTTGAAGGCGGGACTGATGTAGCTCTGCATATATATTGGCGTCGGATTAAAGATACCGATCTTTGAACTTTTGCTCTAAGAACTGTCGTAAAACAAGAAGTCGTGTGTAGTTCCTACATGTAGTAGTGCAGTGTGTAGTGCAGTTCCCAGCATGTGGTTTCTTCAGATCCCGACTATTTTTAAGTTCTTTTACTTTATTCTTTCAATTAAGATTTTACCCGTCATACTATACTAATGCTCAACTCTCATCACTGTAAGCAGACCAAGGCTCAGATTCAAATTTCGGATGCAAGACTTGCCGACTACTCAAAGTAATCAATCAATAGCGCAGGATTAAAAGAGCTGTAAATCTAAGAACACGAGTCATTAAAATTTGGATGACCGTATCTTTTACATTTACCATGTCACGGAGTATGATTGAGAACCTTGATGAGATAGGAGCATATGGCTTAGTGCAAGAAGCCAAGGGCTAAAATTCTAGACAATCTATATTTTATTCTCGTTGTGGTGCTACCGTGATTTTCATATTGGTATGGTTTGCAGTTGACAGTCTGGACGGTTCGCGTCATCTCCTTTCGTTATCAAAAGGAAAGAAATTCCCGAGCGACGCCTGGCGGCTTTCGCGATATTGTCGTAATTAAATTAGACTTGTAGTTGTCTCACCGGCTGTAGACCGCAACGAATGAAAAGATCTTATTAAATCTCCGAGTCGGTTAATTGTGTGTTTTACTTTTACATTCAAGTGCCATTAAATCTCAACGGGAGGGGGAGATCTTAAGCTTGAGGGCGCCTGTCTTGTTCGAAGAGTGTCTATGCTACTGTTTTAGTAGTATTTTGTGTGTCCAGGGATTTGTTAGTGGTTTTGGCAACTTTTACATCCAGAGGATAAGCTGGCAGAGAGCGAAACACCACATAGTGACAAAGCCTCCAGGATGTTTTCCCTATATGATGTTTGTTTACACGCACTTGTGCCCTCAAACGACACTGATAAATGGTACAATTTCGAACGTAAATTAAGGCGCCGTATTTTTGATATGATCCCTCGGGCCTAATCCGCGTTAAATAATGAGGGGGAAAACGTTGACTCTACGTTCAGGAGATTTGTTGTGCGGCAAAACTTGCTTCATAGATGCGGTCCCCCTGAGTCATCTCTCATGTACATGGTGTCATGCGCACGTTCAATCACACCGAGGACCGTAGATATTTTGTCGGCAATACAGAGCACTGTCCTGACACTGCTGCAGATATTGAAGTTCCCTCGCAGTGAGGGAAATGCCCAGCGATCGCATACAGGTACTCGTACTTCATACCTGGAAGGAAAGTGGTCACTCTTGCGAGAACCACTGCAGAACTGATGGAAACTGTTTCGACTCTCTTTTTGCTCAAGACTTATGTCCCTGTACAAAGGGAGGCTACATTAAGTGCGATCCCATACAGTTAATGAGACGTGTCCACTTGATATATGACGCCTGTTTCAACAAAAGAGTCATTCTTGAAAAGTTGTGCGACAGATACCTAGAATTGCACCAAAAAACGATCCTGTCAGTCTGCAGTACAGCAACCCCTCAATGTTTACCAAGAGAACCAAGATTGACATAGAAAACGCAGCTAGAATAATCAGCACAAAACTGCTACTAGCCTAAGGTAATATGCACCTCGAAAATGAAAGACTTAAACTTTTGCTCAAACTTTCCTCAGTGAAACTTTCAACCAGTCTCTTACCAAAGCAAGAATAAAAATCAGGGGTCACCGTGCAAACTTTGGTACTAGAGAGACAAATAACTTGCGATTTCTCGATATTTGAAATCCAAAATGGCCGCCACCCCTGTGTTAACTCTATGGGGAAAAATAAAATTTTCGATTTTCGAAAAACTAAGACGGTGAAAACTTTTCTTTCACCAAGAGCTTCAAAATGAGCCCCCACAAGTGGTAAGTCAGAAGAAAATTGATAAAATTTGAAGGCCCGAATTTCTGTCCCCGAGGTGCGTTCTACCTTAATATTGCAATGGCGAAGGCTCAGCCCGCTTTGTCTAACACATATCGCACACAGTAGAGACAGCAGGGCGATCTGTCATCTGTCTGATGGAGACAAACGGTTAGACTCCACGAAACTCTGACAGAGATTCTAGTTTAACTGCGGGGCATCTGAATGTACGTTATCAATAACTGTATAACAGATCATCTGTATATAGCGAACAATTTCATCTGACAAATATGACAGCGCAATTTATTTTACAAATACACGGTGCCAACGTGAATTGTTATTTTATTGAACAGGACAGAACACGCGGAGACAATACCCCTTTCGCTCCATTTGAGTGTTTTTCAGTACAAATCGTGTAATTAATCATCGCAGGGTGAAAGATGTGAAAAGAATATCTGTACCATGTAAAAATCACCACGTCCGACTTGACTGCAGGTAGAACGTGATAATTCTCTGGTGAAATCGCGCGGTACACAACTAATGAGACATGGATAGATCACATTGAAGTCGAAGTGACATTGTCTAGACGGAAAGGTAACTTCTGTTCAACACGCATCAAAAGTATCGCCGATTGTACTTTTTAATGTCACCTTTCCTTTGGGCAGGTGAAGTTTGTCCCGCTAATGAATTTACGCGTATCACCGGAATCGTTTGGTGTTTTAGCGGGAATAGAGGCTGATGAACACGCAAAATGTGTTTCCCTTGCCTGAAAACACCGAGCAAAGACTGATTGGAAATCAATTTAGGCCTGGCAGATCAGTCCGTGATTTAGTGTGACGAGAGAGGGTTTATAATGGTACGACAAAATGTGTGAATTCAAAAGGAAATCGTCAAATGCTTCTTTGGTTTCAGGCTGTCTACAACACCAGACACTGTAAGAGGAAAGGAGAGCGGAAGATGGAAGTACAGGATGAAGTATAGTAAAAGAGGTCGGGGAAGGGTTACACATATTGAATTTTACTTTAAGGTAAGTGCGCTTCGAAACTGAAAGTCTTCAAACTTCTGCTGAAAGTTTCCTCAACTACGCTTTCAACCATTTTCTCGCCAAACCGAGGATACAAATCAGGGGTCATAGTGCAAACTTTTATACCAGAGAAACAAATTACCTAATATTTACCAATATTTGAAATTCAAAGTGACCAGTACCATCCCTGTGCTGGCTCTATGAATATTAAAATTTTAATTTTCAAAAAATTAAGACGGTGAAACTTTACTTAATTCAGGAGCTTTAAAATTAGCGCCCCCCCCCCCCTCAAGCGATAGACCAGAAAGGAATTGTAAAAATGTGAATCCGAATACCTGTCCTCAGACATATTCTGAAACTGTCATGGTTTTCGGATCCATTTTGCACGCTCAGTACCGATAGGAAATGAGTGTTTTCATATCAGTGGTAATAAAGTGACCACTGTCCATGGATGACAGACTCATTGCCTGCAACATGAAGTCTTATTGGAAGCTGTACGTTTTATTGTCTGACGGTTACAGAGGTATTTAGAAAGCTCCAAGGAATTCTAATGTTATTAGCTCACGTTTCCCGCATTTACGCTCAACAAATAAAAGCAGATCAATAGACCCTAATTGGAGCAAAACATGATCCCAATCCAGAATAAATTTTCCCATTCTTTCAATGGCCAACTTAATCCCAATATGGCTTCCATTACACTATAGATATCATACAGACCGGGACAGGTGAACGCGAAACGTCAAAAGAAATGAAACGGAACTTATGAATGTAAGAAGACATTACACATCATAACTTAATGGGAAATCGTTGAGCACGCCTTACATGTATTTAATGGAATTCTTTTGTTGATTATACTACATATTGTATAGCCATGTTTTGATTGACGGCAGTCGGACTATCTCCATGAAAATATTCTTGGCGGCGATACATGTATTGAAAAGCAAAAACAGGTTCGTGAGACGCCAAACGTCTCTCGGCATTTCCTATTATGTTCTCCTGCCACCACATCCTTAAATATTAATGACAGTAGCAATAATTTCACATATAAGTTTACAGTTCTTGAAACAAAAATGGCGACTAAAACTGAAAGCGTTTCATCGTTCAAGCCCTCTTTCGTAACCCAGAAGACTGGTTGCAATCATCGAATCGTATGTTGTCATTTGTAACACAAGATTCGACGTTGACAATACTTCTCGTCAGCTACAACTTACCTGCTTTACACAACAGTAAAAGCAAAATTTACATTTAGGCCTACATGAATATCAATAGGGCCGTCTGGGTGTTTGCGTTTTGTAATGTTTGGTGGAACAACAGATTATCTTTGTTTCAGAACAACGAAGGATGGAACTCTCTTCAGTGTAACTCTGTGACAAATTGGCGAGTAGTTTCCATTTAATGTTCCTTGATAAATTCACAGTTTGCTCACAACAGACGGTAGAATGCGCCACAAAATTTTAGCAGCTGGGGTCGGGAGACTTCAACACGAAGGTCAGCAAACTCTATTGATGGCAAAACTTTGAGTGTGTATTATTATACCATTCGAGTATCCCCCCTAGACCTACATACATTTCATTTGTACATCAAACAGTGTATGTACCTGGAGTGAAAAGCATTTGAACCAAAAGGATAAAAAGAAAATCCCGAGAGGATTTTGGAATGCTAGACAAAGAAAACAGCCATAAGATTATCGCTAATGGTATCAATTTGTATTTTACTCTTATAGGGCTCTCTCTCTCTCTCTCTCTCTCTCTCTCTCTCTCTCTCTCTCTCTCTCTCTCTCTCTCTCTCTCTCTCTCTCTCTCAGGTCATGGTATGTGTATATGAGTGTGTACATACATCTATGTTTTCAAGCATATAAATATATTCACAAATCAATGCATATATACGTGCCTACCCAGATATACCATATATCCTTTACAGTGCCTAATATTTGTGTGAATGTAATCGACCGACTGAAGTTCAGAAAGTAATTTCCACTAGAAACTTTAACTCTCTGTGTTCAGTGTCCGACGTGGTCAGATTTTAAGTCATGAATAGTCTTGTTTTTAGTCAACATTATCCTACCTGAGTGTACGTATATACATGAAAGAATATATAATATATATATATATATATATATATATATATATATATATATATATATATATATATATATATAAGTAACTTAAGTAATAGATTTCATTACTTTGTACTTGAAGTAATCTGTTTATTTATAACGCTCTGCTTTTTGCATTGAGCACTGTAATTTCCCTCGAGGACATCTGTATACTTCGATATATATATATATATATATATATATATATATATATATATATATATATATATATATATATTGTTACGTGCAGAGAAAACGAACAAAAGGGTGAACTCAGCAGTTAACGTTTAAACAAAATTTATTACGAAAATAAAACTAATTGCTAAGTCAGGGATAGAGTACAAGCTTTAAAAGTGTACAGACTACTTATCTCAGCTGGGACGGCAAAGCTCCAGTCTCAGAGTTGTAACAGTCAGTCGGATGAATGAACAGTCCTTCTGCTTGCAGGCTTGTAGTTGCACAAAGTCCACAGTATAAATCCAGCGTTGGCAGTGAAGGTCTTGAAAAGTGTTGAGAATGACTACTGCTGGAGTTTAGTAACACACAAGAGACACGATCCCAAAAGTCTGACTGGAAGCTGAGCACGTCCCTTTTATAAAGGCATATAAGAACAATCTAGAACTTTTATTGACATGCTAATTACTGTTCTAAAATTATCTCCCTTACACAACTAATCAACTTTCCAGAGCATTCCAAACATGACTAATTGAATTCAAGGTTGTGAGGTCATCAAGGGCAGTGACCTTGAGAATGTTCTAGACTAATTGAACTCAGGTCATGATGAGTGTGGGGTAAATGACCTACATAACACACCCCCTCTTCAAAAAAAGAAAATTTTTCAAAGAAAAATCTTTCTTTTACAAATGTAATCTTGAAAAGGATTTAAGTACTCAAATTTTGTTTTACTCTAAAGTAAAATTTCTTGAAAGTGAACAACAATAAAATTTCTTGAAAGTGAACAACAATAAACTCTAAATACGAGAGAGACAGTCTGCAATTAAATTGTCTCTGCCTTTGATATGTCTAATGTCAAGATTAAACTCCTGTAACATTAAACTCCATCTTAGCAATCTCTGATTTTTGCCTTTAAATTTCTGCAGAAAAACAAGAGGGTTGTGATCAATATAAACCACTATTGCCTGATTTGAAGAAGTAACATAAACTTCAAAATGCTGTAAAGCTAATATCAAAGATAAACACTCTTTTTCAATTGTAAAGTAGTTTCTCTGGGATTTGTTAAATTTGCTAAATTTGTTAAAAATAGCAAACAGGATGATCTGTCCCATGACTATCCTCTTGCAATTGGATATTGGAAAACTCGAAATGGCACTGAATTTGGCATAAAGTATGGATTGCAAAGTCCAGTTATTTTTATTGAGTTCGATAAAGTCATTGTTCGGCAAATACATGGCTTCCTCTTGGAGATATTCCGCTTTCGCAGGATTCAGTCTGTCTGGATGTTGTTCCACTGGATTACTGTCGCAGACATCTTCGTTGTGATAGATGATGTTTGTCCTTGTTGGAACATCTTGAAACAAATGTTCATGGATTGGTTCTTTCAGCTGTTGTTGTTGTTCTGGCTGGAGGTGTGCCAACTTTGTAGACTCCAGCTTCTCCAGGATTTCTGAGTTCTGAAGCTTGACCGAGCCCAGCTTTGAGTTTAGAGTTTTTTCACTCAAGTCAGTTTCAGTATCACTATCTTCATAATGGTTTGAACTGACTGCACTGACAGGCTGAGTTATAGTAGGATTATCCCTATCCAAATATGGTTTAAGCATATTATGTGACATAGCTGTTTTTGTTTTCGCCTGTCAGGTGTTATTATGATGTAATTTAAATCACTCAATTTCTTATCAATTAGGTATGGCCCAAAGTAACGAGCATGGAGTGGTTTGCCAGGAACCGGAAGTAGAACAAGAACCTTTTGACCTGGTTCAAACTTCCGTTTTGAGGTGCTTTTATCATATCTGGTTTTCATTGACTGCTGAGATGACTCAAGATTTTCTCTGGCTAATTCACATGCTTTAGAGAGTTTTGTACGAAAATCTGACACATATTGCAAAATATTCAGACAATCATCATCGTCTGATAGGAATTTCTCTTTAACTAGCTTAAGTGGGCCACGGACTGTATGTCCAAATACAAGCTCAAATGGGCTAAAACCAAGAGACTCTTGAATTGACTCTCTAACAGCAAAGAGCAGAAAATGAATTCCTTCATCCCACTGCTTCTCTGTGTCAATTTACAGTAGGTCCTAATCATGTTTTTCAAAGTTTGATGAAATCACTCAAGAGCACCCTAACTTTCTGGATGATAGGCGGAGGACCTATACTGTTTAATGCCTAGCTGATCCATGACTTGTTGAAATATTCCAGACATAAAGTTGGAGCCTTGATCGGACTGGACACATTTAGGAAGGCCAAATAAAGTGAAAAATTTGACTAAAGCTTTCACTATAGTCTTTGTCTTTATATTTCTCAGTGGTATGGCTTCTGGGAACCGAGTTGATGTACACATTATTGTCAACATGTACTCATTTCCTGATCTTGTTTTTGGTAGGGGCCCAACACAGTCTATTAGTATCCTACTAAATGGTTCTTGAAATGCAGGAATTGGCTGTAAAGGGGCCTTTGGAATGGTCTGATTTGGCTTTCCTACCATTTGACATGTGTGACAAGTTTTACAGAAATGTGCTACATCCTGCCTGAGATTAGGCCAATAAAAGTGACTGAGAATTTTGTGATAAGTTTTCCTTACTCCCAAATGACCAGCCCAGGGCGTTTCATGGGCCAGGCGCAATATTTCAGCACGATAGGGCTTTGGAACCACAATTTGATGTTTTATAGCCAATCGTCATCAACCAAAACATCTGGAGGTCTCCATTTACGCATGAGAATACCAGATTTTGTATAATAGGAAACAGAGCTATCTGAAGTTTTACCTTCATCATCTACCCTGTCAAACAAAGACAAAATATCTGGGTCTTTGTGTTGTTCTGCAATGAGATTTGATCTAGAAAATGTCTGACTTTGGTCAGCAGAAGTTTTACTGGAAGTTTCAAATCCACGAGGGATAACGGAATGATCCGTGTCAAACACCTGACTGAGAAAGGTGTCATTTAAGTCAACATCTGTGACATTATTTTTGAGAGTATTTTGATTCTCGGAAGTTTTCTTTGACATGGCTCGAGTAATAGCACATGAAGGAAATAAATCGGGTATTTCTTGTTCAATTGGCTCTGGATCCTGATCTAAACTAGGATTATCAGTCACAAGTGGATTAGTAATGACCTTGTCCCCAGCAAGGTCGTTTCCGAGAAGAAGGTGAATCCCTTCAAAAGGCAAAAAAGGCCTAATACCTAAAGTCACAGGTCCAGAAACAAAGTCCGAAGACAAATAGACATTAGGAGAGGAACAGGAATGTAGTCATTACAATCTACCCCCTTAATAAGAACTTTAGAACCTGAAAATGACTTTTCAGAAAACGGCAGGGTATCTGCCAACAAAAGAGACTGGGAAGCCCCGGTATCTCTTAAAATTTTGACAGGGGTAGCGGAAGAAAAATCACTAGAAAGTGATATAAAACCATTATGAATAAATGGTTCGAAAATACCCATAATGCTATCTTGAGAAGAATTGACCTTGACCTCATTAATTGGGGATAAGAGGGGTTTAACCTCAGAAAATGTGTTGCACACATTATTAGACTCTAATTGAGTTGATGAAGAAATAAAGCCGGTGGGCTTAGATCCACTTTGACCACTTTGACCTTCACGTTTTCTTTTCAATTTGAAACACTCTGACATTAAATGGCCGTCTTTCTTACAATAATTACAAGAAAGTGTACCGAACTGTTTGTCAGGAGGAGATTGAGACTTGGGATCTGATGATGTGGGAGTGTTACTTGAACTCTGTGAACTGTTGTCATTTGATTTTCTACTCTCCTTTGAAAAATTCTTGGATGAAAAGGAGGAGTTAAATTTACCTGCATTGTTTCTGTATGAAAAGGACTGGGATGGTTTGCTGAGAAATGAAGATTTGTGGGTCAATGAATAATCATCGGCCAAACGTGCAGCAACCTCTAATGTATCTGACTTTTGTTCATTGATAAACGTCTTGATGTCACTCCGGATGCACCTTTTAAATTCCTCATCAAAACAAGTTGTCGTAATTTGTCATAATTCTGACTGACCTTTTCAGAAGAACACCAACGATCAAACAGTTGTTCTTTTGTTCGAGCAAATTCAACATAAGTTTGATCTTTCACCTTCTCACAATCCCTAAATTTCTGACGGTAAGCTTCAGGCACCAACTCATAACCCTTGAGAATTAATTCCTTCACAGAATCATAATCTGAAGCCTGCTCTACTGACAACTGAATGTAAATTTCTCTGGCTTTACCCACCAAAGCACTCTGCAAAAGCATAGACCAGGACTCCTTAGGCCAATCCAGACTCTGAGCAATTTTCTCAAAATGAAGGAAATATTTATCAACATCCTTTTCTTGGAAAGGGGGAACTAACCTGAAATGCTTAGTGATGTCAAAATTGTCTGAAGGGAAGAATTTTCCTGACTTTCCAAGCTCTAAACGTCTCATTTCTAACTGCAGTCGGCGTTCTGCTAATTCTCTTTCCTTTTCTTTTTCCTCTCTTTCTTTCTCCCTTTGTCTTTCTTCCATTTGCAATTCTTTTTCTTTCATTTCCAATTCCCTCTCTTTCTGTCTTTCTTCCATTTCTAATCTTTCCTGCCTATCTTTCTCTCTCTGTCTTTCTTCCATTTGTAATTCTTTCTCTCTCATTTGTAATTCTAGTTTCTTGATCTCCAAATTTGTCTGCATTTCTAATTCTAATTTTCTGAGTTCAAAGGAAGACTCGGGCTCATAATCTTTTAAGGCAGACTCCTCAAAATGGCCTGATTTAACTAAATGTTTTGCAATCTTGAACTGTATTTCGCGCTTGCGCATAGATCGTTTAACTCTACCTTAAGGAAATTGGCCAGTGTTATGAGGTCGTCTTTTCTGAGGGAATCAAATGTGTCCTGATCAAGGTCATCCATTTCCTCTGGTTTAAATTCCGCCATGATTAAATTTCGCTGAGTTCACAGTGTAAAGTAGTTTTGAAAAGCTGTCAAAATGTTGTCAAACGGCTCAAAATATTCGTATCCCGGACGAGCCCCAATTTGTTACGTGCAGAGAAAACGAACAAAAGGGTGAACTCAGCAGTTAACGTTTAAACAAAATTTATTACGAAAATAAGACTAATTGCTAAGTCAGGGATAGAGTACAAGCTTTAAAAGTGTACAGACTACTTATCTCAGCTGGGACGGCAAAGCTCCAGTCTCAGAGTTGTAACAGTCAGTCGGGTGAATGAACAGTCCTTCTGCTTGCAGGCTTGTAGTTGCACAAAGTCCACAGTATAAATCCAGCGTTGGCAGTGAAGGTCTTGAAAAGTGTTGAGAATGACTACTGCTGGAGTTTAGTAACACACAAGAGACACGATCCCAAAAGTCTGACTGGAAGCTGAGCACGTCCCTTTTATAAAGGCATATAAGAACAATCTAGAACTTTTATTGACATGCTAATTACTGTTCTAAAATTATCTCCCTTACACAACTAATCAACTTTCCAGAGCATTCCAAACATGACTAATTGAATTCAAGGTTGTGAGGTCATCAAGGGCAGTGACCTTGAGAATGTTTCTAGACTAATTGAACTCAGGTCATGATGAGTGTGGGGTAAATGACCTACATAACAATATATATATATATATATATATATATATATATATATATATATATATATATATATATATATATATGACATATATATTGTATGACATTACTGCTCCGGGATGGTCTTTATCTTTGTGTTGTTACATTTGTTGTCACACAGTTCCATCTTTGCAAAGAAACGACAGTCATGATTCATGATCATAAGATCATTTGACACCAGACAGACATGTGTTTAGAGGGGAAGTCAAATAGATAAAGCATTAACATGGGAGAAAAAATTAGCTGGCAAATTTTAAGAGGTGAATGTAAATTAATAAATAGGAAAAAATGACAATAACGCGGCAGTAGACAAACTTCCTTTGGTACAAATTTCCTTTCCAGAAGTGCCATTAAAATAAACAAGACGATTCAGACATAATGTCTTAACTTATAACTTAACTTGAACTTGTGATTTACATTTCATGAGTGCCCTCTGAAATCGTGGACGAGATTTACACGAAGCGTGCAAGTTCAGGGAGCTCATAGTACAGCGAAAATGGTAAAAAAAACAGGACTAAATAAAAACATGTCAGACATCCTGGGTAGATTTTATCCTGTAGACATCCATTCTTATCAATCCCAAGCTCTCATTTTAAAAGAGGGCTTAATAAAAACGCTGTGCGATTCTGCATATATATTACTACAACCGAACAAGAATGAACTATTATAGTTTGTAGGGCAAATGCTTCGAGACTCGTCTTCTGGAGAGTTTGTTTTACATTCAGATCCAATTTATTTTGCGAGACAACTTTTCATCAAAGAAGATTAATTTGACCCCCATCTGTCTTCTTTTGAAATAAAGCGAGAGCCCTTTCGGTAAAATGCTTGAACGGAGCTATCATTTTGGTTTTTTTAAATAACTTCAGTATGAAAGTAAAACGGGTCTTAGGAGTATTGGTTGCTGTCACATTCGATATTCGTTTCGTGTGAAAGGCGTCTTTACAGGCAGTCACCTCCGTGACTATCAGTTCAGCACAGAGTAAGTCTGGGCTGTATTGGCGTGAGATGTACAGTGCAAGTACGAACCCATACGATGGAAATTCTTGCGTTTACAACCTGTTGCAAAGAGTGTTTAATGTTCGTGATTTGTGAAGTTGTTGTTGTTTTATTTAATTTGAATGGTTATGTGAGAGCGCATAAAACACCGAATAAAAGTATGTTCATGATCCATTGTCGTCGATGAACGACACGGGCGCAGGCGGGCTCCATTGAAAAAAAAATGGGCAACGGTGTTCGTCTTTTGTGTTCTTTATTTCTAACGCCGCACCGTGATTGTGACTACCATACCCCTGATGTGTTTCGACCACCATATTATCGTGGCTGAGTTTTCACTGCACACGCACGCTTAAGCGTCAACTGGGATCCGTTGGCTGAAAGTCTTGCGGAAACATGAAGTCGGAAGAGACCCATAGTTGTCAAGGTAACAACACTACTCTAACAGGGCAGGTTTGCTTTCATCTCTTCCGAAATATCGCAAGTAAACTGCGAAGGCGTTTTTTTGAAATGTGTACTTACAGTTTGACGGCATGTTCTGTCTTCTATACATGGTCCTTCAAGTGCTGTGTACAAGACCGGTAAATACCGAAGATAGACGACTGCAGCTGTTCTAGGCGGTTTGAAATTTCCAAGGCCTGTTTTTCGCTGCTCTCGGTGCAATTTTTGCGTGCCTAGTTTCATCAGAGCGGCTATGTACCACCACAAAGATAAACCTGTCGTAACAATCTGACGTGAACTTGCGGTGTTAAGACCCTCTAAGTCAGTCGGAAAATTATAAGGGGACTGGACAGTTTGAAGGGCGCTTAGGGGTTATCCAAGTCTTCTATGCGGGCAATCCGCTGAGGGTACTCATTCTCAGGAACAGTACAAGGAGCAGAGGAATCTCAATGGGTTTCGAAAGGACATGGATTTTAAACACTTTCGAGTAATTTATGGAGTTTTCGTGCCACTTTGCGTCATCATCAGACGATTCGAAGGTCGATTCCGCCCCGAGAACGGGGCCACAAAAGAATTCGTGTTAAAAAGTGACCCTCTGGTTCAGATAGAATCCTCTGACATCTGCTCAGTCAAACAATAGTAAAGTTCAGCCAATTCGAAATTCAGACATGTAAACATTTCTAGTACTAAGCTAGGTCCAATAATTACACTCTATAAACTACTCCAATAACGAAAGAATCACATCGCAATACACGGCAACACACACGCAATGTCACAAAATCCCATGGGTCGCATATCAATTATGTGGACTTTTTATTTGCCTTTATGCAACGCTCGCTCTTTGCTATAGCTTTCAGCTCTACCGAAATGGGACAATAACTTTGATGAAGGCCTGTACTCCTGTTCTAACGGGCACAACATCAATAGTTTGGGTGTTTCCAGACAGTGAAAGGCTCAAAAGGCAGGGAAATCTTAAACGGGCGACCTTTGACACTCCTTGCACTCAAATCTGGAAAAAACTTCTGCACTCTGTGGTGTGTTCATACAACGCGGTGCGCTCCAGCATGCATCAATGATTGTGGATCGCCCGCTACCAACGGGACAAGGAGAAATGTTTTTTCTCTTTAGCGCTTGGGTAAGCATAAATGCGGCTACCGTGGACATCTGTATATTCAGAATTTGCTACACAACAGAACACGTTTCGGAGAAAGGTCACCTTCTTTTAACTCATCGCTGTGACAAGGTCGATGATGGCTTCCGATGTAAACAGCCACCTGTTGAATTGAATGTAGGTCTTGGTGCTGTGTACACAATTTACATTGAGGTCTCTTGACTCGCCCTTTCTTTATTTATAGGCCTATGAAGGTAGAGTTCGCCTGTGGGAAAAATCTTTTGACTGTCAACTTTTTACAGTAGCCTACTTTTCTGATCCACTACTTGTGGAGGTTCATTTTAAAATTCTTGGTGTAAGATAAATTTTCACCGCCATAGTTTTTCGAAAATCGAAACTTTTATGCCTTTCCTTGTAGGGTTGCCACAGGGTCGGCGGCCATTTGAATTTCAAATATCCGTAAATGTCAGGTAATTTGTTTCTCCAGTACCAAACTTTGCACGGTTTGTATTCTTCATTTGGTGAGAGAACGATTGAAAGTTTCAATTACGAAATTTTCGAGGCGCAGACTGCCTTAATGAAATCTTGGTCAGTTTATTCGTCTTTCTTATGTTTCGATGATTACTCACAGACGTTTATAAAGATTTAGACTTCTTGATTTGGTCGTTGAATGATCAGGACAATATGTCATTTGTGTTCGAGTATCGATTTACGATTTGTCGACATCAGTAATAGTTATCTACAATATATAGCAATAGCAAGAAAATCTTGTTTATTAGGAAGTCGTCCATTATTATCACAGATTTATTTTTCTAATAAGGCTTAGAATAACTATTCGATCGGGCATCTGTAAGCGTGATCAATAACAGTGATTCTCTGCAATCTACAAGGTCACAAGGCGTTCTTGCATTCGGATGATCCGTGTGGGGCTCACGAGAAAAAACTTCATATGAGGGATTTCTTCTGTCCCTCTTCATTGACCCGAGAGAGATTTTCACCCCGGTAATGCGTTCAGTGTGTAACGAGACGTACGTAAATTCCTGGTTCGTGCTTAATTAATATCGATCTGAGGGAAATAATCCATCGTTCGTTGTCTCGCTTACAAAACTCGTCCTAGACGGAGACGTGACTTGACAATGTCAAAAATTTGCAATCGCAACCTGGTATTCCCACACTAATCCATATTATTGAGGTTGGGCTATCACTTATAATTAAGTCACAATTTTCTGTCCGAATTACGAAGTCAAAGTCAAGTGAAAAGAACACATAAATATTCCGTGGCTGAGACGCACACAGTAAATGCTATCTTCTACTGTCTATGGCTTAGACAATACAGGAAATTGGAAACACTTGTTCACCGAGGTTTCATCATTGTCGAGGCGAAAGATTCTGAAATAATTCCAGTTAAGATGTTTTATTCCCGACACGAGTTATTTTATAGCAATGCGCGATATCTTTTAAAGATAGTAATCTGCGTGTCGCACACAACCAGACATAAATGTCACAATTCTCAAAGAACTGAATTGCCATGACAACGTATCACTAGTACTTGGACAATTTTATGGCAAGATTACAAAGTAACTTATTAAGGCATCAATTTCTTGGTTGTTATCCCACCGACAAAGTACCCGGCTCTATCAAAGGCAAGGCGCTCAAACCTTTTTCTGTTTTTTTTATTGGTAATATCTTAAGAAGATGCAGTACTTGAAGAGTTGAGTTTGTGGTAAGATCCATTTGCAGTTTATCGACAACGAATAATCAGTCAGCAGGATATTGTATGTATGTATGTATGTATGTATGTATGTATGTATGTATGTATGTATGTATGTATGTATGTATGTATGTATGTATGTATGTAGGTAGGTAGGTAGGTAGGTAGGTAGGTAGGTAGGTAGGTAGGTAGGTAGGTAGGTAGGTATGTATGTATGTATGTATGTATGTATGTATGTATGTATGTATGTATGTATGTATGTATGTATGTATGTATGTATGTATGTATGTATGTATGTATGTATGTATGTATGTATGTATGTATGTATGTAGGTAGGTATGTAGGTAGGTATGTAGGTATGTAGGTATGTATGTATGTATGTATGTATGTATGTATGTATGTATGTATGTATGTATGTATGTATGTATGTATGTATGTATGTATGTATGTATGTATGTATGTATGTATGTATGTATGTATGTATGTGTATGTATGTATGTATATGTGTGTATGTATGTATGTATGTATGTATGTATGTATGTATGTATGTATGTATGTATGTATGTATGTATGTATGTATGTATGTATGTATGTATGTATGTATGTATGTATGTATGTAGGTATGTATGTATGTATGTATGTATGTATGTATGTATGTATGTATGTATGTATGTATGTATGTATGTATGTATGTATGTATGTATGTATGTATGTATGTATGTATGTATGTATGTATGTACGTACGTATGTATGTACGTATGTACGTATGTATGTATGTATGTATGTATGTATGTATGTATGTATGTATGTATGTATGTATGTATGTATGTATGTATGTATGTATGTATGTATGTATGTATGTATATGTGTGTGTATGTATGTATGTATGTGTATGTGTGTGTGTATGTATGTATGTATGTATGTATGTATGTATGTATGTATGTATGTATGTATGTATGTATGTATGTATGTATGTATGTATGTATGTATGTATGTATGTATGTATGTATGTATGTATGTATGTATGTATGTATGTATGTATGTATGTATGTATGTATGTATGTATGTATGTATGTATGTATGTATGTACGTACGTATACGTACGTATGTACGTACGTACGTTTGTATGTATGTATGGAAGGATGCATGGATGCATGGATGCATGGACGGATGCGTTCAATAAGATAGCTCATCCACTCAGTATACACAAGTTTTACAGGTTATACAAGTTTAGGCTGCTTCAGTTTTGGTCATATGTGATCCGGAAATAATGAAATAGTACACGATTCCCAGCAATGTACATACATTAAGTATCAAGCCGTGTTTTGCAGTTTTTGACATTATGCTGTGAAGAGAACGGTTAACATTGACTCACAGAACGGTCAAGCAACGATACTAACACTTTCCCAAGTTCAAGTTCCCCAATAAGCTCCAACCAAGCGCAAATACCGACACTAGAATTATCATACACGATCGAGTAAAGGTCTCACCAATTAATATGACTTGTAAGACATATATCTTAAGATGGTCAGCAACTACACAGTATCCTCTATCTCTAATGGTTCCATTTGGCAGATAGAGCCAATTAAGGCGTATCCTGTAGTTGGAAAACCATTCCATTATGGTGTAAGCCCCAGTGCATATTTCCTGTATTAGAACAATTTTTATCTGCCTGTCAATAGGGCCAATCGAAAAAAAACTGAGGCTCTTAAATTGGGCATCAGAAAGCACAGTGATTAGACGAGTGGTTATTAGGCATTAAAGGGAACACCTTGCATTGCTTTTTCATTCCCTCCAGCAAGGTTTTTGTCTGTTTTCGAGGTTCACCCTTGTTCCCCCCCCCTCAATTTTCTCAGATGCGTAATCTCCGCCCCGCCAAAGAAGTTGACCTGTACCTTGTCTTGAGTCTATTATTGTCTTCATATCATTAAAAGCATACTTTAAACACATTTCTATTGCAAACGCTCATCGGTAACCATGACAATTATTTCTCTTCCTCCGTCTCACGGATATTGTTCTGGCACGTAATCAATATTTTAATAACTTTATGTTGATCCACATATTGAACGGAGTGATGGCAACAGAAATCAAAATACCAACCAATATATTACCATTCTCTCCCATGGGGAGTATCTTTATCGTCACTGTGTGATACAGAAAGCTTCGATTTTAACTCAGGTTTCTGTTTTATGGAGGCTTATCGGATAAGATGACAGCCATAACCGAGTACTACAATTACTGTCATAGTCATATTACATATCTGACAATATCTCATGTATCAACTTAAAAAAAAAGCGGATCATAAACGAAGCCATATAAATGTTCATGACATGAGATATTACTGACATGAGATATAACTAAGGTGAGTCAGTGTACAACGTGCGCTCAGACCTTCGTCCGCTTGCAAGTGGATTGCGCAGTTTTTTTCGGGACTTCGCTTTCCTCCTCCGTCTATAACACTCGACTCGAAATTTATTTTTTTTTTCAAATCCAATTGTCATATCTATCGTAGCACTGACACCGTTACGCTGTGGGTTTCATATTCTTCACGTACCCGTGCATTGAACACGTCGTTAAGTCAAGAAGGTTGCCCTCTAAAAAGAGACTCACTGACTTACCTGTTGTCAACGCCCGCTTTTTATGACATTGGCGCGTCTTGGGCTTGATCACGTAAGCCAGTGAAGTATGAAGTGTAGCTCGATGTCACTATCTGTGCTGAAAACTGGTCCAGATATTTTCACTTTTCTCGATCGGCACTACAGTTTACAGGAATACCCGCAACAATGGCATTATCGGTGGTGTACCTTCAGTCTACGAGAGGCACAATAACACTATCTGCTCCGTGGTACATCATAAATTTTGCTCTGAACGCAGTATTCATGCGCACTGGGATTATAATTGCCTTGGCTGACACCGTATTAATTTACAGGGGAATCATAATCATAAGCTTACTAATGGCCTATACACATGCAGTCTGGGCGGTGTTGCCGATGGCTGACAAGCTCAACCTACCTGTAACACGACCATCCGGTATCGAAAGATTGATAATTGTGCACACGGATTCAGGGTTTATATGCAGCTGCAATGATAGCTGCACGGGGCTCTACTCAAATGCACCAGCGATCAGTCTGGCGACTTTGCCACTGATATGTTCCTGCGAGTAGTGGTTCCATTTAACTCTGAAATCGTCAGGTGCATCAAAATTATTAATTAAGTGTACGTAGTTCGTGTCTGGGATCTTGTGTAGCGACCCTTAGCCCGGGTCGCAGAGCATCTTATTTTGTTCTTTCACTGTTCTTCAGTTATTGTATGATTAAGAATTCAAGTAGAGAGGTTTGGTTAGACGTAAATTACGTATAACTAAGAGAGAGAGAGAGAGAGAGAGAGAGAGAGAGAGAGAGAGAGAGAGAGAGAGAGAGAGAGAGAGAGAGAGAGAGAGAGAGAGAGAGAGAGAGAGAGAGAGAGACAGACAGACAGACAGACAGACAGACAGACAGAGACAGAGACAGAGAGGCAGAGACAGACAGACAGACAGACAGAGACAGGGAGACAGCGAGAGACAGAGACAGAGTGGCAGAGACAGACAGAGAGACAGAGACACAGACAGAGAATAGAGAGACAGAAACAGAAATAGACATTGACACAGTGACAGAAAGACATACAGAGAGAGGCAGAGACACAGAGAGAGAGAGACAGAGACAGAGTCAAGCAATAAAGCGTTACCGTTGGATAGAAGCGGCAAGACGCTACCCATGATTCCATTGACATCATCCAGCGCTACTTTTTCATAAGCAGCTGTATGATGGTTTTTCAATTTTTACATTTTCGTCATAATGGGACGGTACGTCTAAATAGTGATTTACGTGGCGTTCAAGGCATTTGTATTTTGAACGTCTATGATACTATGTACCAAGTCAATTTGCTACTTTGGAGTTTTGCGTCAGACTGATAATTCTTTTAAGTACTTCAACATTAAACGGACGGAAGACGTTCATTTATAAGCTGACAGTTCCACATCCTTATGATTTCTCTTATATGTTCAAATTTCAGGCAAAGGACTTCAAGGTAGTGAAGTGTCAACATCAATGCGTGGAATGGAATTTACTTACGGTCGATATGACGCAGCAGGGTCCGGTCACTGACGAAGAGTACGCGTTATGACGTCACATAGCCACTACGTCACACGATATTGCTTAAAGGGGTTACTTTTTGTCTTGAAATCACTTTCGCTTTATACTTTTTATGCATTCCGCGAGAACTGGTCCGAAAATTCTATCGTTATGACACAACAGACATTACTAATGTCATATTCACAAGTCCTGACGTCACTTATTCCAAGTGACGTCACTCCTTGGTCAAGATGAACTGTACTCAGTACTTATGTCGCCCACAAGGAGCTTATACAATCACATATACAACCAAACACTGCATTCGAAAGAAAAATGTGGGCAAATAACGAATTCAGATTTAATTGCTTGCATTACAAAACAAGTCTACGAATGATATCATCGGCTTTGGTGAGCGACCATGTTACCGAATACAAAAGTAGTTTACGGAAGACTGCACCATAGTTGACACTTGTTTGTATTTACAAAGCATCCTGTTGGACAGTTATTTACATGTACTAAACATAGTATCAACACTTTGATGAAACCATCATGGCTCTTTGCTCAATTCTACACAACTATTATAAAATTGAACACAGTCGCGTACATTAGAGACTTCTGAAAAATATTTGCATCACAGCGTGACCGCTTGCAACTCACTAGGTATTTGTAATAGTTTCGATGACATTATCATGTTAATATCATATCATAGTTTATCACTTTTCCGCATGAAAGTTAAGTGGAGGGACTGTGGTTAAATGCACAACTTTTTCCTTGCACTTGAAGTTACAGTGGCAGTTCAGTAGAAAGTTTGGTAAATATGGTTTGAAAATGATTATGTTCGATCGATGTGATTGACTCACACGAACGAAAATACCCGAATACAAGGTTATGCATGTGTGAGCCACGAAACAGGCAATTACGTACTATGAACGTAATCCTCTGATACCAAAACCTATTCACGCTGTTTCCACGATGACCGTGCGTGCATGCGTCGTGTAAATTGGGTTTCAGAAGTGCCAATCAGTGGTGAAAAACAGATAATTGGATTTTCAGAATACCACGACCTTTTTTCTCCCTCTGTTGAGTCGTTCTGTCGCTAATTAGACCACTCAGGATCTTGAATGGTATAGGCAGTATGCAAGAACCTCTGATTAATGGCCGATTTTAAAATCAAAATGGCTTTGTACTGTTAGTGTTTAGCACCATAACATCTCAGTTAATTCAATTTCCGTCTTTCATCTACAGTAGAGTAAAACTACTCTAGACCATCTTTGATTCTGTGATAATTCAGTTAAAAGGCCAGCAAGAATTAAACGACTGTAGCCAGGAATCGCCGATTCTACGTATTGATTTTGATTACTTTTGAAATGCTACAAAATCTGCCACAAATGCAAATTGCGGCTTCGAATTTGCTCAGTGATCGCACTCTTGTCGTTCTGATGATACACTGTACATACACGCAGTGTCGCAATATAAGTCGGAAATAATCTTTTGCACTTCCCATGACACATGTCTGAAGTGACTATCTTTTCAATTTTACAGATTTCTCGAGGAAATTGATTAGACGGGAAACATATAAAATCACATGCTGCTTCTATTGTCTTGCAGAGATAATCCATATGACCATCATATTTCATTTGGGAGGGGGAAAATTTCATATGATTATCATAATTTATTCAAGTGTAACTTGAGTCTCTATAATGGTAATCAAGTAATGAGCTGAGTCCTTATTAAAAACGAAATGGATCTTCACTGTACTCCATAGTACCCATCGGCGGCATGAAGGGGTTAGTGATGAAAACAGGCCGTCCTCGATCCCTGGTTCTCGCATTGGTTTTTTGTTGACATTGGCTGTTTACGCTGTTTACATCATCTATCTTTCCATTGAAAATTTTGTCAAACTAATCAGAGTGTCTTGAGATGAAGCTGATGAACACGCCGTGTCTTTCAGAGTTCGAGAAGTATCAGAGCGAGTCCTTACCAAGATAATATTTCCAAATTTTGTGATTTTGAAAAAAATTCCCAAAATTCCATCAAAGGATTTCGCAGGATATACCAAAGGTTTTCTTTGGAAGAACGCAAATCTCTATATAAGTTTTCTGCATTCAATTAGCAACACTAGGATTATCATTTCAAGTAGACGTTATGTCGGCAGAAGCGTATGCGGCCACGTAGATACCGAAATATGCCACGAGAATTTTAGTACAAACCATTTTTAGCCTCGAGAATCCACGATGTATATGTAAAACTAAAACGTCCATACAAAGTGCACTGCATGGAATTAGTTTGACTGTATTTCACAACACTAGTCTTCCTTTATGTCTGCCTCTGTTGTTTCTGATTTTTTATTGTCTCCTTGCCTTAATATTTTCTGACTATGTTTACCCTGCGCACTCAAGATTTTCTCTCTGAACATTTCACATTTTTTTCTTTCCCTGCGTCCCGCTGTCTCTTGGCGTGCAAGTAACGTTCTCAACGCTGTCCTTCCACCAAGTGGAGTTAACCAATTCTGTTGCACAATAGAAAAGTAAAATGCCATCATTTATCCTAAATTACTTAGTCCCACGTTTACTGTTCTTAATCGTTGCCGGTAATAACGTTTACATTAACATCAGGATAATTCATCGATCAACAAAAGGATGCAATAATATTATATGTCTTCAAAACCTTTTTAGAATCTGCACGTTTGACCTGCATAACCTCTTACCTCATCTATGTAGCTGAGACGCTGAGACGCCTGCTTTATGAAATTATTCAATCATATATATTGCGCTTGCGCAGATATGGCATCGGGTTTTAAGTAAGCCATTTACTAAAACCAATTAATATTGCTGTTATCGTGTCGGAATAGAAATTTGGGCCTTGGCTAAAGTCAGGAATAAGTTTTAAATATGTGAATAACCCGATCAAAACTTAGGAAGTCGATAGAAATTAAATTTACATTGACTTTTGAGTATACAATCATCCTGACATGGTTGGTTTTTGAAAATTAGAAACATCATTAATTAGCAATGGACTGGATGGACATAGTGTACCTGTTAGTACCACTGGTTTTGCTCAGTGCTGTTAGTCGTGAATCCGCGTGTTTTCATAGACAGGTTAAAATACAATAAATAGGGCTCCACAAAACGATGGTACAACGATTTTAAAAATGTTGATAAGAGCAGAACAACTTCTATCTGCGGAAAACACCATAAAAGGTTGATTGAACTTTTTGTGAATATCGAATACATACATACATACGTACGTACGTACGTACGTACGTGCGTGCGTGCGTGCGTGCACATACATACATACATACATACATACATACATACATACATACATACATACATACATACATACATACATACATACATACATACATACATACATACATACATACATACATACATACATACATACATACATTATACATACATACATACATACATACATACATACATACATACATACATACATACATACATACATACATACATACATACATACATACATACATACATACATACATTATACATATACAACTATTTAACAGTCAACGGAGTCATAACAGTGGATGTAAGGGACTGGTCAGTTTCTTCAGCCTGGGGGTGCCGTTTGATTCATGAGGGGGTCACCCTGTTTTTGACTTTGGTGATAGGGGGGTCACCATGTTTTTGAAATGCCCAATAGGGGGGGGTCAGTGTGTTTTTGAATTTTGACACAGGCTCATCATTGCCTAAAATGCTAGTGTCAGCCACAAAATTCATCATTCAGTTGTATTTTTCGGCGCGCCCTTCGGGCGCGTAACTTTAATAATCAGTCATATTTTTCAGCACGCCCAACTTTAACATATCAAGCATACATACATCAGAGATATCTGTATGTTCAATATTTTTCAGCGTGCTCTTCAAGCTCATTACTTTAATATATCACACATCTTTCAGCATGCCCTTCAGGTGCATGACTTTAATATACAAGGCATATATATCAGAGATATCAGGATGTTTCATATTTTTTGGCGCGCCCTTCGGGCGCCATACTTTCAGAGATATCTTGATGTTTGGTAAGTGAAAGTGTACCATTATGAAATCTGCATTTCAAATGAAAAGGATGACAAATTCCTGATACTTTTCTGTTCTCTCTGTGAGAATTCAGTATGAGAAAGCAACATGCACAAATATTTCACAATATATATTTGATACAGTGACTTATTTTAGAGATAGAAAAATGACAAGATATCTTTCCTTCTCATTGATGCAATTATTTTCCTTTGTTTCATAGGTTTTCTGTAGAAAGATGCTTTTTTATGAACAAAATAACAGTTAAAAAAGGCAGTTTTGTCATTATTAGCTGTGCTTTTATGGTTTCAATGTTGCACAAGAAAAGGTCCTCTCAGACACTGTACACATCAGATTTGGCTAAAAAAGCTCTCTATGGCTCCTCAGTAGATTTAATTGGATGGTTGGCAAGTCTTACACCCATCAAAGTTTTGATTCACTGCTTTTTCCTCTTTGATATTAATGATTGACATCCATTTCTGTACAACAGTTCAGGACATCTGGTTAAGCAGAGAAAGTGTGAAATACATTCACAGCTCATTCAAAATACAGCTCATTCAAAATGTACTGTATTTAAACTTTAAGATTGACACTTTGAAATTCCTATCTTACAACTGACATGTCAACAATTTCACTAAAACATAGAATGACTATTTAAAATATAAATATAAATATATATTTAAAATATAAATATATGAAAATGTAAAATATAATATATATATATATATATATATATATATATATATATATATATATATATATATATATATATATAATTTATGTCCATCTTTTGTTTTACCTTTGTCGCGCCTGGGGGGGGGGGTCACCCTGTTTTAGAAATTTGGAATAGGGGGGGGTCACCCTGTTTTCAAAATTTGGAATAGGGGGGGTCAGCCACTTTTTGACGTCGGCAAAAAATAATCCACCGGCCCCCCCCCCCCCAGGCCGAAGAAACTGACCAGTCCCTAATAACCGGAGCTAAAACTTTAAAGGCAGGGGGAGCCTATAAATACCCCCTATCACCCTGGGGATTCATAATCCAACCTGAGTGGCACATGGTAACAACGTTAACGAATGCTCCCGAAAATCTGGATCTTTCAACAACCATGGTGTAAATTAAAGCACTGTTCCAACATATTACGTTTTGTGAATACTTGTGGCATCACCCTGTTGGCGAAATTCTCTCATTTTTCCATTTTAAGTTGATTTTTTATGCCAAAACTGCTTCGATGCTGTGTTCGAAGCGTCCAACGAACAATAGATGAAAGCATTCAAACAGCTGCCAATCACGAGGGGACGCGCAAAGGTGCAAACGATCAAACATTTGTTGTGTACATCGGATCGATTACGATGTCAACAATGAATAAACGATTCTTACTACTGAACGAAAAAACTTGACCGACGGTTACTGAACACGCGCCTCAATGAATTCAGACACAAACGGACTACTTTATGGTTTCAAGCAGATTGCCTCTCCCTTTTTGTTCGTTGATATGTGTACCTGTAGGCTATGAATGGGTGATGTTTTTGTTGACCTGCAGTACGATATTTTACGATAGATCGCCTTTGGAAGTATGTTGTGGCATAGCCCTGCGTACGATGACGTGTATTCCCGGCGTTATACGGCCTCCTACCACAGCTCTGCTGATTACCATGGACAAAACCGGCAACATGCGGATCCAATTTGGACGGAGCACGAAAAACTACTTTCTGTTTTCCGCCGAACTCAACTCGATTCCGATCTACATGTATGCAGCCTACCCAAACCACTCAACCGCTCACAGACTGCGAAAAAAATGCTCTCGTGACATCCAAAACCGTTGTTTGCTCGCGATGCACGGTCAATGGCTCATGCAGTGGACGGGCATTGGATACGTTCATGCCACTATTACATGTATACAGGTGCCCATGAGCTTCATTATTTCCTGTCGGGTCGGGGCGATGAAAATAAATCGTGATTGATTCATCTCTGTCGGATTTGACCAAAAAGAGAAACTTGACATAGATTATAGCTTCAAATGTTGACCGTTCAGACTGAAACATGATAAAAGATCTGAAGATCGCCGTGATCGGTGATGTCGTTCTTCTCTATACGTTTTTCTGAGCTAGTTTTTTACTAAATTGTTAGAGTATTATAGCTGACGTTTTTTTGAAAACTTAATCAACTATTCTTTCCCAACCAGGGCACAACATTACCTTTTTTACTTTCATGGTAACCTAGGATGAATTAAATCGCAGATTAATAGACTCTTATGTTCTTCCTCGATTGTCTGTGACTGATTTTGCTATCTCCATATCGATATTGCGTTCGCACTCGGAGTCGGGTGTTTTGAAACTTACGTCATTCACTGAAATAGTTTTCGGACAAACTCAAGAAATTCGACAACTACTAACGAATAGTCGGCAAAATTTACAGAGACAAGCAATAATAATTATGGTCATTTTACCGTCTTTTTTACCATTTTTGCCGTCTTTAGATAAGCGGACTCGTTTGACGGAAGCAGTATATAACGATCTGAGTTCCCATATTTTTACCCTACCGTGTGAGTGTAGTATTCGAATGAGTGAGATCATAATCTTACGCTGTTCCGAGTGGTCTGGAGATTTTTTATAATATACAATAAATTGACCTTATCAAAATTATTGTTTTACATTGCTTGGATATTGATACTTTTTCCGTACGTTTTGACTGTTGATTTGAAGTCTTTTGATTCTCCATTGGCAGCAGCACATGTACGGTTACAACCGCCATGTGATGACCAGAGTGTGATTGTAAAGTTGTTGGAAGTTGTTCAGAAGAAAAATCATTTTGTATTTAGAGGCTTCAGTTCGGGATTTTTCAAGATAAACAAATCATTATACATTTCCTACGTCTTTGAAACGGGGATTACGGTAATGTGATGAATGTGATGAAAATTTTGTGAACGTCTTTGCAATGTGTTCCCACGATGAGTGTGAACTGATTCTTTGTTCGTAAAAATCGTCAGAAATGGTCCAGTGGCCGCGATAAAATAAACACAGATGCAAAACCATTGCGAGGAAGATAGTAAGAAATTCACATTGCAATATTTGCTGTCGTATTTCTCAGCAGGAATAATCAATTTTTACACGTTGTGTATAAGATCAGCAAGCAGGTGTTCGGCGGTCAATTGCTTCTATCATAATGATCTTGATCACAGCTATTTGGCGAGAAGACAGCGGGTACTTATAATCTCGCAAAATTATTGATATCATGTCTTTGTGTTGAAAAGTTTCGATCGGAGGCAGCTCAAATCAACAGCCGTGATATATTCGGAATCGTGTTCTCACTGGACACCGAACTACCTGCTATCAACAGTACGTTATGTACCATCGGCGGTAACACATTGGTCGTAATCTTGTCTAATTCTGCCCCGCCGTTTGTACAGTCCAGAAATTTCAAAGCTAGATTTTTTCACCCTGACATATAATACAGCGACCTTGCACACTAATGATCATTCCACTGTTTCTGTTGGGGTTTGTTGGTTTTTTAATTTGCTCCGTGGCCCGGTAAGATTTTTTCAATACGATACAAAGTTTGAAATTTTTTCAAGGTAAATTTAGTATATTCCCAGTTTGTGGGGTAAAGTTTTCTGGAGTGAAAGTTTGAGTTGACGCTGATAGAGTAGACGTCGAGCCCGGCACAGTTGACTGGGACCCGGTCGGTTTGGGGTCGTTTAGTCCAGAAACCTGCAGCAGAGTTCATATGATCACCGTTCGGCATTTGGGTGATTTTTTGGTCAAAGTAATGCAGTAACAATGTACGCCAGATTTTTTGTGTTGTTTTTGTCACAACTGTCATGTGCGTATACGGACGGTTTTCGATTAAAAACGGTAGTAATATCCAGTGCTCGTAAATGCGTGCAAAATTTATTCAGTGACTGTTTACGCAGCAGTCGTAAATACGACTAGGATTTACCACTACGTAACAACTGTAAACACCGCATCAATAGTCCATACGAAAATTTTGCTGAATCGAGGGAGATAACAATTGCGGTAGAAAAGGTCAGTCCATCATCCGTCAAAGTTGTTGATCGAAAAATCTTCACTGAGCGCCAACTACATGAGTGGCTGTTATAGTTGTACACGTAGTTCTGTGGGCTTTCCGCTGTCACTTGTTACGAGCTATGTTCAAAGTGCGTCAAGCTACGAATATTTTCATGTACTGAGTTACAGACATCGGTGAAGTACCGGGTACATTGATTTTGTTCAAAACCACTGCCTGTTTGTTCCTCGTGTTGTTTTTTGTGTCCCTAACGTCGACTGGCTCTATGTGCGTACAAACATAGCAGTCGGGATTAAGATTTCCTGGATAAATAGATTTATTCCGCCTCTGACGCAAAGATACACACTGTTTTACATGTGCCACTCCTAGGCCCTGGGATCGATTTCCTTAACTTTTTATAAACAGAACACCGACGTTTCAATAACTCACTGGTTGCCTTGTTTAGGGCGTCAGCTTCCACTAGCGAGTACAACCTAGGTTGTATACTCTGTGTCGTCAGTACAGTGAAAGAAACCATAAACCTTGGAGAGTCAGTACAAATACAACATATTGTTCAAAGATCCGGCTTTAAATGCGACAGTTTTGATTGAACGGCATGTGTGTTATAGAAAATTGATCCCAGTCTTTAAAAGCCAGGCTACTTACAAAGGGAAAATGATAACCGAGCAGAGATTGAACGTCTTCAATCAATTTTGAGTGATGGCGATGTTTATACACCGAATATGATTGAAAGAGCTGATGTTAGAATATTGTCGACTACAGGGGCTAATGAAGAGAGGCAAAAAGATATGACATCTGCCGGGGAGTAACAAATTAAAACTAGGGTCAATGCAAAAGAACGTCCCTTGAATGGTAAACTGTCTGATGAAGATAACAATTCGACGAAATTGTCTGCAATCTCAAATAGTTGACTAAAAATTTGATTTCACTGGTTTAAAAACAGCACTTGGCGTATTGACGTAATCATCTGGAAGACGCTCGAAGTGGCAAAGGGACGTCCAACGAGTAGCCCTTGTAAATAACGAAGTAGGCCTATTTGTGTTTGAGAGACACTCTACATTCAAATACGATGGATTTTACAGTACTAATCAAAACCCGGTACAACCATATGATTCGGGTGAAAGTCTAAACTGTAATGTATCTAAAATTTGTAATTTGCGAGGGAAAATCCTTTTCGAGGTACATTTTATTGCTAAGAATTCACTGTGGTTCTGTTCGTCTGCGCAAAGCAAAATAGTATCCGCCTATACCCGATGCTGATTCTGAAGCGATTTCAAACGTGCCCACACCTTGTCTCATACCCGATAAAACAGGCCTCAATGCTGATTCTGAAGCGATTTCAAACGTGCCCACACCTTTTCTCATAGGGACAAGTCATTGAATATACTCTTCATGTAACGGGGGGGGGTCTGTAACTAGAGAGGGGAGTTAAAATTTCTTCCACTATCTTTACTTTGGGACTATTCGGAGAGCCAGGAAACGCGTTCTTTTCCACTTGGTTGAAGTGTTGACTAAAATTATACTCCTATGCAATTCACGATTCTGAGATAGAACGCTTGGAGTCAGAGAGGCAATGTCATAAAGTTTTTATTTAAAGTACTTACGCCGAGTCGATGCTTTCTCATCGCTCTTCGGAATAGTGGTCGTGTCAAGAGCCGATATAGAGGAGTACTAAAATAGAAACAATATAATTTTATGCTGTTTATCGATCATCATTGAGGGATAACAACCACTGGGTCTAACTGATGGCGTAGCTATACAGCGCGCTGGATTTGAGAATGTAACTGGGCAACCATCCTCCAGGTATCTCTAAGGTAGAAACCAGAGCTAGGTTGCATCTCCTACACATCAGCACATTTAAAGCAACCAATTTGCTGACGAGAATAGAAACGCAAAGTTTGATGTTGCGGTGTTATTCCTGTTAAAATATCCAGCCCAGGTTTGATTTATGTGCAGTTTAATGTCTTTTTGTTATCGACAGTTTTGTAATCCTTTGTTTGGTAATGAATGTTTCTGCTGTAAGAGGATCGATCGATACCCAGTACTATCAGAATTCAAGGTTGTGCATATTCTGACAGTTGAGAATTGTCAGATTTGTGCCAATACAAAGACACCCACCGAGAAATTATTCATCGCCAACATCACAATTCCATGTACCAAGTTCGCATATATAACAACAACTGACTGGCACGTTAACATCAAATAAAACTGTCCGAATCGCTTGCCTTCGCGTTTCTATACAGTTGATCAACGCATGCAACATACAATACTAGTATTTTAATTCGTTGTACATGCAGAAAGTCACGACTTACTATCAAATTCCCCGAAGACCCAACCAATGCGAGAGCGCTATATAGTGGGGAGATCTCCGGGAAATCGTCAAAGAGAGAATAGGGTCAGAGTTGGGGTTTATCGAAAACATCATCTGCTCCCATGGGACGTTGGCCCCGAGGAATGCGGCCCTTTATATTGGATTTGTACACTGGAGTCGTATACTATATTGAATAACTGGTCCTACAGCCATTGTGCCAAACACAAAGATTGTCTCTCTCATTCATCTACTTCGCATATTGATCAAATGGTGTCAATCGTGACACAATTGCTGTCAAATAAAAGCTCTGGTGACACCGTACGTTTGTCATAAAATAAAGCAGTGAGCAGAAGCTGCGATTGTTGCCAAGGACTGACCTATACTTGCTGAACAGAGCACGTCTTGTATCGGCTGTGAAAAGTAGGAATTAGGGAGATTCCTGGAGTACATTTTTCCATAGTTGCTCATCACGTCGAAAAATGTCACTTGCCCGCGAAAAGTAAGCCTTTATCATTTAGGATAGTACGCTGCGCCTCAAAAGTGAAAGACAAACTTTGCTCAAACTTTCTTCAGTGAAACTTTCAACTATTCTCTCACCAAATCAAGGAGAAAAATCAAGGGTCAAGATGCAAAGTTTGAAACTAGAGAAACAAATTACCCAACATTACCGATATTAGAAATTAAAAATGGCCACCATCCTTGTGTTAGCTGTATGGAGAAAAATAAAATTTTCAATTTTCAAAACAACTACGACGGTAAAGTTTTTCTTACTCAAAGATCTTTAAAATGAGTCCCCATAAGTGGTAGATCAAAAAATTATTGTAAAAATTTGAGAGTCCAAATATCTGTCCCCGAGGCGCATTCTACCTTAATCGCTGAAGTGACCTGCTGACATAATACTTGAATATGTCGTTGTGATCTCCTGTAAAATTATTTTAACGAAAAATTTCTATTGTCAGTGAAAAGTACTAGAAGACAAGACGGGGTATTTTAGGACTCTTTAGGAAGACACTGTTAATTCGAGAGATTCAACGCCAGGCTTGCAATTGCTCATAAACAGGATGAATTGATGCATCGTGAATCGGTGTTGATGTCTGTTTCATATCGTCGTAAACCTTTACGGCTACAGAAAAACGCGTTAAACGTTGCGCAAACATGTGTATACATCACCTTTCATACATACATATTAACACATATATACCGTATATATTGTGACAAAATCGTTAAACAGGACTGTATTTTAACAGCGCCGCGGGGGACACATATTCGGACTCGCTAACTTTTACAATTCTCTTCTGATCTACCTCTTATGGGGGTTCATTTTTAAAGCTCTTGGTGTAAGAAAACTTCACACCGGCTTAGTTTTTCAAATTTTTTTCTCTATAGAGTTAACACAGGGACGGCGGCCATTTTGAATTTCAATTTCAAATATCGGTAAATTTGGAGTAATTTGTTTCTCTACTACCAAACTTTGCACGGTGACCCTCGATTTTTATTGTTGATTTTGAAAGGGAATGGTGGAAATATTCATTGAATAAAATTTGAGCAAAAGTTTGAGTCTTTCACTTTCGACGTGCATACTACCTTAAGTCACTTTTATGTAGGGCGGTAAGGTTGTTGCTTATGTTCAGATTAATACTCAAGTTTTGACAAAAATTATCCATCGCTACTAGTGTCTTGCTCTGTTCAACTTTGGGATTTTCCTTTCATGCAGTTGAAAGTGGCATGACCAATGATACTCAGTTATGCGGTTTAGTTGTAAATCATCAAATTGCTTAATTGTCAGACATTTATACTACCGTAGTAGTTAGCTACGATCATGTGGACACTTTAGTGTTTTATGTTGTACAGTCCGTGGATCAACTGTCACTTTCCATGTACAACTAATTTCAAAGGTGTCGTCAATGACTGCCACGTGTATGGCCACGGTCCCTCCACAAAACCGTGGTATGGCTTTCTACTTTCATCAAATCTGTTTCTGTCAGCGCAGCGACGATAAGGGAAATTGTTGTGCCGATACAATATCGTGAAATTGCGCACTTCAGGGTATGATATATCGCTCAATTTATCCAGCCAAGGAGGAGTCGTGCTTCTTGTAGTATTCGAATTCACCTGCAGTGTCAACATTTCATTCTAAAACGGAAGTATTGGATTTGTCCTCTTTAAAATTTCAGCCCAGCCAGGAACGATACCTTTCCGTGTTGTACCCAAGTTAATTTACAGTGGAAAGTAATTAGGCGACGTGATATCAATCTAGACAGAGTGACAGAGTCGGTTTATTGTTCCGATAGCTTGGAGGTGAAAACACGAGATTTTAATTAATTCTACAAAATGTACTGTCGAAGGAGGAAAATGCTGATTAAATGGATCCCAGGGCGCCCCTTACGACTAAAAATAGCATATGGCATAACGACTCCTGAAGCAATATGTACACTGTGTATTTCATGCCAGTAAGCATAAATTATAAGGAAATTTACAGTTTCATAGTTAAAGGTTCCACAATGACTTGACATATCAACAATTTATGACAGAATGCCAATTTATTTATACATATCACTTTCGGTCACCATAAATTATTTACAGAGCAGGCTGTGAGCGAATGATTTACCATTCGATAAAAAAACATCCCTTTTAACTCTTAGTTCATGCTGCATAAATTCAAATCTGCGTCAGTTCAGTCAAATGGCTGCGAAATGTGAGAAAGCGTGAAAACGAACGAATTCAAATAAAAAACAATGGTGGCGCCTGTGCGTGAAAATTAGGCAAAGTTGAAAATCACTCATCTTGCATCCCACGCAGTTCACTGTGAGAAAGTTTCATACGTCTGTATGACTAGTTTCATGTATCTGAGAGTAATTATTCATCGCAGACACAAAAAAAGTATTTACAACTAAACAGCATTTTCCTACCGCTAGAAATATTGTATTCCTGTGAGTGTCTATTCGTAATCGTGAAAGTTTGTTGTTATTTAAATCATAGATCGAGAAAAAAGAGGGTCTATGTTTAAATCTGCTTTGCACATTTATCTCTTCATGAAATTTTGTAACGAAGGTTCTGATCTGGATCAGATTATTTGAATTTGTATTTATTGTTTATACGATCTGTACTTTTCTCACATCTCCTTGAGCTTTTGTACAGCTCTGGAGGGCTCTGATGTAAATTACAATATTTATCTATTGTAATCAGATTACCCTCTTAAAATAAAGTATAATAATAAAAATAATATTCACACGTTCATATCCTGAGCACGTACGTTGTGTTCTATCAAAATACACCTAAACAATACACAAAACACCACAAGTATGTAACAACCCACCTCCGAGCTTAAACATTATCTCCGTCCGGTGGCGGAGCAGGTCTGAATATTTTTACATGGTTCATTGCGCATGCGAAATAGACATAACCCATATAATCTTCAAGACTTATTAGCTTTAATGAGCCATCATGTTGAACTCATCAAGGGATAAAGTAGTCGGTCAACTTTAACATTTCGTGATAAACTAATAACCTGAAAGAAAGGCAGTATCAGGACATCATCATATTAAATCAAATATTGTCATTTCTTGAAACTTTCACAGACTCGGAATAAGAAGTCGTTTTGAGACTTAAATTCAAAAAGTGATGTCATCAGGCTAGCTTTCAAGACCAAATGGCAAGATTGTCCTTACAGTACGAAAGAACCCGTGAAAATGCTGACCTTGCAGTTCGTCGTGCTTAATATCGTTCTTCGTTTATACCAAGCTTAAGAGAAATTCATGTCTTGCATCAGTAGAGTATGCCCGCAATCCCCAAAATACCCTATGCATAATACGCTTTTTAAAATGTCCAAAATTACTACATGTCCTTGAATGTATCAGAATTACTGCATTTTTTAAATATGTTCCAGAATTACTGCCTGTTTTTGAAACTTTCAGAAATATTGCGAGTCTATAAAGTTCTGAATAATGATTTTAAGCTATACTTCAAATCATAAGTACACTTATAACCTAGTAGAGAGAGACACATTGAGCAAATCCAGACAAGCTCCAAAATGGTAGCAAAGTCAAATGGAATTTGCAATAAATCTAAGCCACAAATTGATAACGATACTCCGAAACTTAATTATATCAATAGCGATGTACCCTGAATTCGCTATTGAATCACTAACTATATTTCTTCCACTATTAACTGCTATACACTCCAAATATTAATCATCATTAAATTTTGTATTGGTTGCATCTAAAAGCTTATATAGGCCTAAAGAAAGGTATTTCTGCAAATTCAATGAATGAATTCTGAATGAGACTGTACCAAACTGCAGGCCGCCCTGGCGAATTTCTTCCGACTAGATTATTGAATAGTATCACAAATTATTTTGAAAATTTCTCACATGTGCAATTAGTTTTGAATTAACTGAGCTGGGTTTCATTAAGAGCTGGCAGCCGACGAAATTGACCGGTTACTCTCACGATTTCGCAGGCTACTTTTTCAGAAAATTGGGACTCTATCATCGCTAAAATATTTTTTACCTTCTGAAATGGTTCGAACAAGTATCACAAGCTGTGCTTTCAAACTATTCAACGGGTTTTATGTGAAACAAGGTTTAGTAGACGAGCACTGCGATCGCTGTGTAATACGTCTAGCGCGTATTGCCTTAGTAAAAATCGGAATTGCAATGGACAGTTCTATTGGTTACTGCAATTCCTAAGCCGAATGGTGACCTTTATATCCGCCAATGAAAACATGCGTACTTCACCTGTCGGCCCTCATAAGCTCGATCCAAAATGACCGAAACAGTGAGGAGCAATCGCGAGGTCAAGCTTCGCTGTATGATGTTGGGTGTTTAAATTGCACCACGGAACAAGAGAAGAGTAATTACGTGGGTTTAAACTGTTTTTCGAAGGTATGGCCTGATTTTTTTCTTACGAAAAAACTTCTCAAAATTAATTACAGCTTGAATTTTAGCAGGCCGACATGCGTTGCACTGCCATAGGCGTCAATGTGTACGTACAGCTGGAGGTATGATATTTAGTGCTTTTCTGTCTACCCACGCCAATAAGAACGAGTCGCCGTGAGTGGTTTAAAATGCGAGCAGACCTTCGAATTGCTGCAGTTCCGTAATCTATCAGAGAAATGTCTAAAATCCACTGACATATGCGAAAAGTCTTTTATGTTTGCAGCAATCTGCAATATCCGAAATGCTATGCATTACAAAATTATTTAAAATGCCACAGCTCGGTTTTAACGGTCTTATTACATATAACATATATTATTTTTATCAGTTATATTTCTAGGTTTATGCAAGAGGGACGAAGTCTGCAGGACGCTCCGTTTCTTTGGAAACTCACAGTGGACGTCCGGCTCATATACAAGAGCGCCCTCATCCGAAGGCTTCGATTTCGTCAGTGGCTGTCTGTCACCAAAATGGCCACTGAATCGGCGAAAGATACGGAGACCGAAGCGAAGAGGTAATTTTCTCCTTTTGTCAGGGCGTTTCACCCTTATGCATCAGTACAATAGTAAATATCTCTGTAGGAAAATTATCCAAAGCCGATCAATGAAGTCACTTACTTCTAAGTTGTCTCCAAAACATAAAAATGTGTTCGTTTTGTATCTAACTGGGTCAAAAGGATAACTTTGCTGTAATTGTTTACATCGTACAGTTGAAATGATGATCGGAAACACTATTATCATAATATTATGACGTGGGCCGTAAGAAGCAGTTTCTCATGGAAACGTCTTGACAGACTTGCGTCAATATGTGCACCTTCCAATAAGAAAGTGGCATCATCCTACGCACTTCCTTGTGCCGAGATTTGACCACCTTAAAACCCATCACCGCCAGAATCAGATCTAACATTTGAGCACTGGGTACCCGGTAACCGACACCAGATTCTCCGTTCGTGTAAACACTTCTAATATTCAAAGGAAAGCTGAATGAGCCTGTCTCTCTGAACGGTCGACCGCCAGCCCAGGACAACACGTACAGTCTTTGATATATCCGTATTTGTTACCATACGCCGGCTTGTTATTTAGTTCTTATTGTGCCATGAATTTTGGTCTACTTTTGCCAGGCGTCAACAAAACGGCACAGAAGTAAGCGAGCAGATTCGTCGAATTTGTATCTATTTACTCTAATTCTACTCACGTACAACAAACTGTCTATATACGGTATACTTTTTATTCAATGACAATAGACGATATTCCAGGTGTTGACGGCATCAACATTGATACCCCAGGATATACTTTTAATTTTTACAATCACATTTTTACAATAATTTTTTTCCTAAAATTGGGTTTTCTCATGTTATATGATATCCCTTTCTAGCTTGTGTGCCTCTGAAGGCCATTGCATCATTAACATGGTTATAGAAATAGTGTACACTAAAGTTACAAAAAAATTGCCAGTGCAGCAGGTAATAACTAATATTGACACAGTAAGATACCAACATGACTGTAATGACGTACTCCACCTTAGTATGGGCAGCTACCATGTAAACAGTTCAGTTTAATTATATGCTCTATTTTTAGAACACCATGCAAATTGTATGACCAGCATAGAGTTTTTAATAGAAAGTGAACTCTTTTGTTGGCAGTAATGTTCATTTATTGTAAATTTTTTTGTTCCTTTTAACAGAGTTCCAGAAAAGAAACTGCACGCTACTCGGCTGTATCTTGAGCCATCGGACAGACAGTGGCCAATTATTTACTCGCAGGATTACAACATTGGGTTTCTTGGCCTTGAAAAATTACATCCGTTTGACGCTGGAAAATGGGGAAAAGTCTTTGCCTTTCTAAAAGGTAAGTTCAAGGGAAAGGGAAGGTAACACTGGATGTGGCACTGTCTTGATGTCGTGTACAGACATTTGACAAGAACAGGTGGTTTGGGCTGTGTTGCGTTTTTTACTGATGATTGTATGTATAATTTATTTCTAAGGTGCAGTTTATTTTTTATGATAATGAGCATGATACATGCTAATTGATTTTAAATATCATACCTGGCTGGCATTTCTTTCAATTCTCACAAAATGATGTTGACGTTTCACTCCCTACTTGTTCAAGTTGTTCATGCCATTGTTATGCAAGCTTGTACTGAGAAATTTGTCATAATGTCATACGTGTGGTTTTTACCAAAATGACATTGAAAGCAAATTTGTTGATTCCTGTAAACATCAAAAACGTGTGTGTGTATGTGTGTGTGTATATATATATATATATATATATATATATATATATATATATATATATATATATATATATATATATATATATATATATATATATATATATATATATATATATATATATATATATATATATATATATATATATATACACAAAATGTATACAATGTGCCCTCCCGGTTATCACCATAATGGCTTTATGGCAACCTCTGAACTTGGGCACAGAGAGTACGGTTACACATTGTTGAGGATGAAAATATGGACTCACCAGAGTGCTACAACGGCAATACATACCATGAGCGAAGCATAGTGCCAACAGTGAACGCCCCTTATATTACGCAAGAGGCTGCCCAACAATCTCAGAGTGCTCTAACTACTATTAAAGCAGTGAGCGAAATACACAAAATGTATACAATGTGCCCTCCCGGTTATCACCATAATGGCTTTATGGCAACCTCTGAACTTGGCACAGAGAGTACGGTTACACATTGTTGAGGATTGAAAATATGGACTCACCAGAGTGCTACAACGGCAATACATACCATGAGCGAAGCATAGTGCCAACAGTGAACGCCCCCTTATATTACGCAAGAGGCTGCCAATATATATATATATATATATATATATATATATATATATATATATATATATATATATATATATATATATATATATATATATATATATATGTATATATATACACATATATCAGATTTTGATTATGAAAATGAAAATATATTTTTATGGAGGATTTTATGACCTATTATGATAATTCCATTTGCAAAAAGAAATTAAAAAATTTGCATAACCGTTATCTTTGACCCTGTATGAGATCTCTTATTTTTTTATGTGGTGTAGGTTGGTCTCCAATGTACTGAGGAATAGAACAAATTAAATAACACATCAACTCATTTTGCCTTATGCACATATTTGACTTTGTCATGGCAAAAGGTATTTTGGTTTGCGTCAGTGACACAATTGCCTTAGAATTTGATCTGATAAAAGCTTAGATCATAAAGGATAGTTTTGTTTTTGTCAAACTGATCATAGAAGTATACAGCTTAATGGAGAAAATTCTTACCAGTACCAGTACATGACCTTAAGAGTTACCATCCTTATATACAAAACTCTCTAAACCATTCGACTTGGAGCTCAACAGTTTTGTTCTGAACAGTTTAAGTTCAACACGTGTGTATAGAAACACCCTCCTCCTCTAATCTTCTGTAAGCCGACGTATTATCACTGACAACAACACTGAGATGAATCGCAGCTGTCTTGGTGGTATTGCACTCTACGTGAATGGTTATTTTCTCCTTTATGAAGGAATGCTGTTGAAATTTAATTTAACCAAATCTATTGAAAAAGACCAAAATCACTGCCATGTATTTCAACAGAAGTGTATTTGGAAAATTTAGAATGTTTAAAATATTTGCCACGAAACTGACTTTTACTGATTACATATGGCTTTATCGATCATAAAATGAGTATATCATGTATTCCTAGAAGTATAAATATGCTGGGAAATAATATCATTGACATAAAATATTTCCTGTTCTGTAAAATCAATATGCAGGTTTGTATTAAAAAAGGCAGTAGCAAGGTAGAGAGAGTGTGCTTGTGGAGAGAAAAGAAATTCTCATATTGCAGTCGAATCATGTAAAATTTTTCTTTTTTTATGTCCAAAGCATGAGCCAACAGTTTCTGTCACATTCATGGTTAAATTTCAGTGGGTATACAAGTATTGAAGAAGTAAGGGTAGAGCTTGTTTTCAGGAAAAGGATAGAATAATTACTAATGTACGACAGATCACTGTGCTGTATTCAGAAGGATAATGGAACACGACTGCTTGAAATCTGAGCAGAATTTTTTTCAGAAACAGCTCATTTTGATAGTTAAGCTCTGATAAAATTGATATATTGTTTCATTAGCTGTATCGCAAAAGCTTCTCAGATGAGGCTGAAGTCATGTCTTTCTGTAGCTTCTAGATTCTAACGTATTTAACCAGGATTAGCCTTATGCCTCACCATGTCAATATAACTGTCAGTCCTGTATTTACTTCTCTTTGTATCTGTAAGTTGTGTTAGTGTACATGTAACTGTGTAGCACAGTAAATTTAAATATAGATCTGAAACATGCTGATCATGTTATTTATGACAAAATCATGACTCCATTATACCAGTCTGTCAGTGTGCTGTATAAGAATTGTACAGTGCAGATACTTATCACCTATATTATTCTTTAGAAGACAGCATAAATATGACCAAAATATTGAAAAATCTTGTTAATTTCCGAGTCTTTCACAAACCCTCTCATGAATGGCAGCTTGCAATTCAAACATGAAATTCAAACAAAAACCTGGCAGGTCAGATTGTCAAAACATTACAGAATATCTTTTTCTGACAAATTGAGAGTTAGATCCTTGTGAAATTTACATGTAGACTGTCTGCAGTTCCTTGTACCTATTTTGTTAGACTATACTAGCGCTCAGCAGGTATATGTAAGATCAACGCGAGCAAATCATTTTACTGAGATCTGCTAACTCGGGCTCAGTTTTCAAATGACTTACCGGTATTATCATAGTCAACAATGACGATACCAGCTGAATAATTCACTTGTATGTTTGTCTGTTATGAGCCAAATACCCTGTACTGTACCCTGCCTTGCCATAAAAAATCTAGTATTCTATGTGGTTTTGCAAGTAGAGATTTGTTGTGGTGTAGACATAATCACTACATGAATGCACAGATCACTGAGAGATTTTGCCACAAGGTAAACAGAAACAGGGCAGTTGTTCATTGTGTACCTCTATTAACACTGAAAGCTGTTAGCCGATAAGAGAACATTTTTATGAGATATTACAAGGCCTGGCAGTATATTTGAGTCACATGACTTGATGTCTGCAGTGCACTCTTTTGAACTGCCTTGAGTGAAAAAGATGCAGTGTTTATTCATTATCTGTTCATGTCAGTTGCGTGACCTTTCCTGGTAAATTACTTCTTTTTCATTGCCATAATCAATCTCCTGTCGGATGTGAATATTTCTCTCTGCCCTGAATCTAAATTGCAAGGACAATTTTCTGATTTTGTGTGACCTTGAGTTTGTGTGTCATCATTGTGAAGATATTACTCAAGTCTGCTGTTGTCAAGTATGAAGTACACGAACTTGAAATGTCCTGATTTTCACATGACCTCTTGCTGAATTGATATCATTACAAGTATGGTAATTTTATTGGTGTTTTTTAGACCTGTAATTTTCATCTGGAACTATACGGCAGCTTGGGCCATAAGTTGATCAGATCAGAATTTGTTAACAATTTTGCCATGCAATGTACTCACGGAGAACAGAACAAAGGTGCTCATTTGTGATAATAGCTCTCCCTGCAATACTTTACCTGTTTGAACACAGCTGCCCTTTTTAAGCTTATCAGACTGTTGCAATATCACAAACCCCAACTGCTAAAACGTAATCGATTCCTTCATCTGATGTGTGTGAACATTTTTCAAATATATATCATCAAAATCTACGATATAATGTTGGGAAAAGTGGCGGTATTACAGAATCTTATCAACATATTTGATATATTTCTTGTATGTGTGAGATCATATCAGCCTGAATTTTAATAGATAATGATGAATTGCTGTTTAAAGTGTACCTTTGTGCTGGCAATGATACTCACAATGCTGTGGTTTTCGTTCACTATATAATATTGAACAGAAGTCAATATGGGTCAAGAAATTTTCATTTGCAGTCGGCGGATATAGAAGTAGAGCATAAATGCAGTAAAATACTGTAAAAAAGCTGCATATGAAGTCTTGGAATCATTCATAGGAATACAGATTTCCAGCAAGTAGCATGTTTTAAATCAACAAACAGTGAAACAGCATCGGATCACAGATGAAGCATTTGTTGTCAAGTATTGAAATGGTACATCAAGTGAATTTTATGGAGCATTTTTTTGCTACCTTGCGGGGGACATATCCAGGGGAGATATTAAAGGTTTCAATAGGGGAGGTCTGGCTGGTTGATCATATCGTACCTCAGTACTTAAAATCTCCAAAGATGAATTGGACAATAATATAGAAATTTTATGCAATAATTTTATTTTCACATAGAAATTTAAAGTGCTGATTTCACGGTATTGTTTATTTGATACAGTAGTGTTAAATAGACAGAAACTTCAATAAATCTTGCAAAGATTATACAAAGACAACCCTTTTTTCTACAGTGTATGGTTTATGATGTCTTTATTGTCCAGTGTTCATTTTCAAATAAAGTGTCTTTTTGTAGTAGTCTTGGGCATTTCTTAATCAACCTTTCTTTCTTTCACACCAGACGATGGTATGATTCGAGATGACACCATTGTCACTCCTAGAGAGGCTTCAGAAGAAGATTTGCTAGTTGTACATACGAAGAGATACATTGACAGTCTGAAGGTAGGATATTATTGAATCTCTGAGAATTTACATGCACGTAACTGTCACTGCTGTCTGTCATCAGTCCTTCAGAGGCAAACCAACGAAGATAAATTGCCTGAGTTCTCTACCTCGGTATCTTTACAAATGTCTGATGAAGTGAAATTGAGTGACTTGCAACTGCATGTCTGTCTCTATATCAATCTGAAATGAACTCGGGGTTTTTAAAAAAAGGGCAAATCAGCTGTGTAAATTTAGTAGTCAATGAAACGGATGGTTAGTGCTTTAAAACCAAATACACTGTATGTTGAAAAAAAATTGAGAGTAGATATTACATAATACACAATGTTCTTGCATTGTAAACAGCAAGAATGTTCAAAGAATATACAACAGTAAAATGGAGATTGATATTTAAGGCAGAGATTTCAAAGTTGGTTTTATAGGTTTAGCATTGAAAAAGAAGTTAGTTATTTAACATTCATTAGAACATGAATGAAGTGGTTCTAACTGGTTCTCTAAAGCTATTTAGACATGTTTTACCATGAACTCGCTCTCTGAAAGATAACACTAGTATTTTTTAGGAGAAATGACTCAATCTTGTCAGTTATTGCTCATTTAGAAATGAGCCCAGAACTGATCTGATAGTGAAGTGGGTAAAATAACAGTCCAAAGTCCCCATTTTGAAATTATCCCCATGAAGATTGCAAGAACCAAGTATAATTGTCATGTAGTTACCCTGGGTGTGTAAATGGTATATTTGTCACATTTCCTATCTGTGTAATAAGTTACGTCTATTAGGTAATAATCATACAGGCATAGCGTTATTACACATACCCCACACAACAGAAGCAGACATGCTTACAGAGCGGTGTTGTTGCTTTTTGCTGCTTGTATGCAATTACATAGTGGCAGCTGGCAGTATATACTCTGTTTACTTGTGTAGTCACACCATGGCAGAAACATCCATTTCGGTGTAAATAACACACGGTGGATTCAGCTCTAGTGCTTTTTTTTAGACACCCATCATCTTGCATGTGTGATGTGTGTGTGTGTGTGTGGGTGGTTAGATCACTAAGCCTTCACACTAATTCTCCATTAATTTCTCCTCGCTTCTCACAATCAAACCACGCTTTCTCTATTTTGTTGACTCAAATTAAGCAAAGAATCAATGTCGTCATGATCAAATAAAGGAAACTAATGTCATTATTGTTCACTAACATGATGCAAATTGATTTTTAGAAGTGTGCCGGTTAGCGTCAAAAAATTAATAATGCCCTTGTGATGGTATAGGGTATTATTTTTTCACTGTTTTATAATCAAAAAACGGCATTTTGCTTTTGACTAAAAGAAAAATATAAAAAAGGTTAGAAATGCCCGGGAGTTTCTGTCATAATGTATATTTATTTCACAGCTATCTTTATACCATCATCGTGCTTGTAGTGCTGAATTGGGACATTCCCAGTCAAATAGAAATGATGACTTCTGCACCAATATTTCCAACAAGCAGTGTTTCATTTAAATTCATCTTACGTTCAGTTTCCTACCAGTACTGCCATGGCTCAGTGCAGTCACCAATTACAGTACACCGAGTGTTCATGTATGATTCAGATGGTGTTTACAGTACAGTAAATTAAAAACACGGAGAAATATGAGCTGCTGTGCAAGATTGATCATCTCTGTGCTCAAGTTTTCTATTTCCCAGCGACAAAACTGCGAAACAAAATTCTACTTGAGGCAAACGTCCAATGATTCTGCAGTCCATGTAACAGACTGACCAACTCTATCATTCTCTGGTTTCTTGTCTTCTGAACACTTGACACGTTTTCCTTCCATCGTTATTTCCCACTCTTTTCTATTTTCTTTTGCAGCAATCCAACTTTGTGGAAAAAATGCCCGAGGTATAGCCACCCATTGTATTGTCTGACTCACTGCCAGGCTTAAATCTCCTTGCTACCTTTGTTTGGAATTTTAAGTTCTAGTTGTAATACCCAAGTTTACAAACAATAACTCTAACTCTTGTAAGGTTTGGCTTAAAACAATAAGCCTCATTTTCCTGTCACCCTGCCCTCACAGGATTTGTAGCTATAACTTTTAATGATTTTTTCACTATTTTTGTTTTGTGTGTCAATTGAAAGTTCTTGTTCTTTTCCCAAAATGAATAATGAAATACTGACTGTCTAGCTTGCCGAAACATTGTCTATTTATGTAAAATGCACTGTTTGTTTACGTTTGAATTCAAGTCCGGACAGAATTCGCTTGTCAACAATAACTATGTGCAGTTTGCACATGTACAGGTTGAGTTGACAAGCTGAATACTTTGTATCTAAACATGCTTTGAGGACGAGAGCAAGAAACTGTAGTTGACATTAAAAAATGAAATGAGTGAAAAAAACCCATCAAAAGTTGCAGCTACTTGACCTTTATCTGGTAAATGCTTGCGTCTTGGTCTGTAAGGTGTGTCTTTGTTCCATCTGCCGCTCGTGTATGCATGCCCGTGTATGATATTATCTGAATGCTGCGCTAATATCATATACATTATCTGAATGCTGCGCTGTCTTGTTGTTGTAAGCTATGTGTCTACTGTCATGTAATGTTGCATTGTGCCTCTGCAAGTCAAATAGTGCACAACCATCGATAACAAACAAGCAACACCACTCTGGAAAATAAATGTTATTTCTTCACATTTCAGAATGGGAGAAAAGGGAAAAGTGTGGAATTGAAAATCACCTACATGGATAAATTGAAATACATGTGTTTTGGTAGCAGTGTTGTTTGCATGTCAAATATATACCGGTATTTTGCGCAGAGGCGTTATCATTTCAGCTGCAACATGATATGAAAGATGAATTTGTGGGCATAATCACCAGGTCCCATCTTGATGCAGCAGTTGTGTTTTTCACAATATTTCCGATATGACAAACTCATTAATTTTCCTGCGTATCCTTATCTCCCATTTACAGACCGATTACCAGCGATATGATAAATTCTTGTAACGATAAAATTACAAAATTCTTTATGAAAGTGATGTATGTCAGTAGTTTTATCACTAACAATATTTTTGAGACATTGTTACATTTTGGAAACAATTATAATATTCACTCAAGGTTACAATGTCACTTGCTTATCACTGAAATGCTGATGAGTCTCCTGAGAATTTTTATTGGTGTAGAGAAATGAGAAATATTCATTGCAATGTCTTGCTAATTGTGTGATCGTAAATTAAACAATAGTGGCCCCCTTGGTGAGCATAGGTTTAGCAAGTCCTTGATGTGAAAGTAACCCCCCATGATTCCTGGCATTTACTCTGGTAAAACCTCCCTGCCGGTGCTCCTTGATAAGATTGTAAAATACTATGCCTAATCTCAGACTTTTGCTGTTTCCACAATTGACCATTATGCTAGGGGGTTTGTTTCTATTCATTACCCAGGGAAAGGCACCCTTAGACAAGCATATTGCGACTAGATAGATGATTGAACCCAGTATTCTTAGAAAACACCTTGTTACCCTTTGCAAACTTTGCTCCTCCAATCATGTCTGCTCCTTCATCATTCAAAATCCTGTTTTGTCTTGTACTGCAAAGGATGTGACGGAAAGCTGATATTCAAAATATGCAGGCAAAATACTAAATTGAGCTTGTCGGTTGATAACAGTTGATGGTACCAGTCTTACAACTTGAAAGAGTATATAGCATGTATACAGCATGTGTGCCTAATTTTTGTTTCATTATTGTGTTTTCATTTCAGTGGAGCATAAATGTTGCTACAATAACAGAAGTGCCGCCTGTTGCATTCCTACCAAATTTTATTGTTCAGAGGAAGGTGCTGAAACCATTCCGAATACAAACAGGTGGTACTGTACTGGTAAGCTGTGATATTAAATGATTGTTTATTTTCATTTTGTCCATTTCATCATTAATTCAGGTATTTTCCACCTTTCTCACACAGCAGATCGATGTATTTTTATGGGAAAAAATGCATTTGGTTTTTACTTTCAATTTAACACTGGTAAGGAAGTACCTACCGGTAATCTTTGATCTAAGGAACTCTTTCATGAGCCGTCCTATGTGAAATATGTTTGTTCACAACTGTACTGTGGTTTATCTCTTCCATATGTAATCTGTTTGTAAATGTGCTTATGGCTATCATATTTTGTTACTAAACATAGCATTTTGTGTGTGCCATTGGCAGTATCTAACAGTAATTCAAACAATTTTGATGATTTAGCCTGTCGTTAGAGCCCCCTGACAAATGATATTTATAATTTCATCTTAATGTTGGTACCATGGTTACAAGCTGCAATTTGTAGTGATTCTTCTACGTTTCTTGAAAATGTCTTATATATACTTATTTTTTGTTGCGTATTATTGATAGAACAGTGATTGTCATTCGCAGTCAATTTGTGATGGTTAAGGTCGCTTCAACCATCCCATCCCAAATTTCTGAATATGCAGCTCAAGCAAAGCTCTCCTAAATAACAAGAATACACTAGCAGCACAATGCGGACACCAAAATGGGTCATTGATATGTGTGGCAGTTGCTATAGAAACACCAGCTTATTCTTAGTTTGGTTTCCATCATCATTGCTGAAGCTGTGCATTTGCTGTCCAGTGTGTCTGTGTAATTTGCCAACCGATTCCATTGACAGGCAGGTAAGCTGGCAGTGGACAGGGGATGGTCCATCAACATCGGTGGCGGTTTTCATCACTGTTCAGCAGACAGGGGAGGAGGATTCTGTGCCTATGCCGATATTACCCTTACAATCAAAGTACGTCTCTTTGTTTATTTGATATCTCTACTCAAGTATGTGGTGCACTTTTTTGTGAAATTATATTTTAATAACTGTACATGTGATATATCCCTGTATACACATGTGATTATGATTATGAAATGTGGCAAAGTAAAATCATAAAACTCCTGCCCCCATTTCTTTGAGTCTCTCTATGACCGAGCTGTGACTGGTGACAAAAAATATCAATTCACAATTATTTTTACTGTCAGTTTCTGTATTAGTAATTCTATGAATGTGTCAATGTTAACATCAGAAATGTTAATTCATGATCGTTTTTTTGTTTTCAGTTTCTGTTTGACCGAGTGCCCAGCATCAAGAAAGCCATGATAGTTGACCTTGACGCTCACCAAGGCAACGGACATGAGAGAGACTTCATGGAAGACAACAGGGTTTACATCATGGATGTTTACAACCGACACATCTATCCACATGATGGATTCGCTAAGAGTAAGTCTTGTCAAGTATCCACTCTGCATTTCCTGTTCTGTGTGGGAGTGTGAAGTACATCAAGTGGGCTGTGGACCCATATCCATGTATTATAGCCTTGCTTTATGGATGACTGTGTTCGCTTTGCTTCAAGGATGTTCACTGTGGACTGTGTAGATAAATCATGTACCAAGCATATTCAAAGATAGAAACAATCTTATATTGATGAAAGTTAAATTTGGAATATTGCAAAATAATTATTTTTACAGCGTTTTCGATGATTGAATGTTTTATCTAAAACTATGTTCATCATTTTACATATAGGCAAGATTCATGTCTCGTACATACTGTTCAATTCTGTTATTGTAGTCTGCTTTATCGAGAAATCAGTTTAAAACACATTTATTTCTTCCAATATCAGGAGCAATAAAAAGAAAAGTGGAATTAATGAGCTACACAGAAGATGCTGTATATCTACAGAAAGTCAGGGAGTAAGTATTTCGCTGTTGTCTGTACTTGGGAATTGGAATCATTGTACACTTTTCAGTAAATAAAAAAGTTCTTTACATAAATGTCATTTCTGGAGGTGAAGTCAGTAAACGTGACTGTGAAAAAAAGATCTGTGAGAAAGACCCCCCAGCTTGTCAATAGATGTACCAAGGTTGCACACTTTGTTAAAGCTCCATTAGCTATATTCAATGTATTTCACATTATTTTTGTTGAATCAGTGTAACGGTCATCAGCTGTCTCAAATAAGGAAAAAAGAAAGAATCAAATATTTCATCAAGGTATTATCAGCTTTTTACCATAATTTTTGTTTTGGTGAATACCAAAACACTTGAAATTGGCAACGGGAATGATGGAGAGGAGAGTGTGATATGATTATTTCATTTCTTAAGGTAGTATGCGCCTCGAAAGTGAAAGACTTAAACTTTTGCTCTAACTTTCCTCAAAGAATCTTACAATCATTCTCTTTCAAAATCAAGAATAAAAATAGGGGGTCACCGTGCAAATTTTGATACTAGAGAAACAAATTACCCAAGATTTACCGATATTAGAAATTCAAAATGGCCGCCATCCCTGTGTTAACTCTATGGAGAAAAATGAAAATTTTCGAATTTCGAAAAACTAAGCCGGTGAAAAGTTTTCTGTCACCAAGAGCTTTAAAATGAACACCCACATGTGGTATATCAGAAGAGAACTGTAAAAGTTTGAGAGTCCAAATGTCTGTCCCGGAAGTGCGTTCTACCTTAAGTAACAAGGCGATACTAACTTTCATTGCATTGTTTTTGTAGCAACTTGAGGGCCTCCCTTGAAGAGTTCACCCCAGACATTATAGTTTACAATGCAGGAACAGACATCCTTGATGGTGACCCCTTAGGAGCTTTATCAATATCACCAGAGGTAAGCAAATCTCCACATATTTTATTTCCTCAGGGCCTTGGAAAGCAAGATAATCGTAACTGTGATTGTTAATATTGTGGAGACCAACTGTTCAGTAAATCAAAATGGCATTGAAGCCTTTTACAGTTTGAGAAATAATTAAATGGATTTCTAGGCTTAACTTAATCAGGATTGGATAGACACTGACTTTAGACTAATATTTTATATGCCTTGCCCATCAGTTGAAGCAGCAGGGGAAACCCTGTACAGTTGTATGTAACAGACAAAGTCATGTTACAGTATAAACCCTTTTACTATCAATGGTTTGGTCCAAACCCATTTACTTTCAATGATGAGGCTTAAACCGTGTATTGGGAAATGGGGTGTGTGAAGATGACTAATAATTTCTGTCCTTTTTTAAACAGGGTATCATAGAAAGAGATCAGATTGTTTTTGAAATTGCTCAGCAAAGGAGGATACCCATTTTGATGGTGACTTCAGGCGGCTATCAGAAGAGGACAGCTCGAATCATTGCCAACTCCATCCTTAATCTTAGACGGTTAGGCCTCATTGGTTGTTCTGATGCTGAAACATACCAAGCAGAGACAAGTAGGTTGAACATCTGTAAACTTTCTGTGTCAATATCCCAGCAAACAGAAACCTGTATAAATATAGCACTATAACATACAGATTTATGATAGGAATGATTTGGAATCGTCGTTTTAAAGACAAGCCTTGTTTTGGGCATTGTATATCACTTCATGTATTTGCTCATCAAACCTTGTGGAAGTGTCATGAAAATTATGACCCTTAAACCAAATAAGAACAAATTTTGAATTTGTGGTCAAAATGTCTTGAACTGCTGTGTATGTTTACCTTTGATTTACGTAGAGTTTCATTTATGATACATTGTTGTCGTGAAAGGGGACTAGAGGTCGGTGACCTTCAAATGTGTTCTATATCTCATTGTGCTACTTTTCATGTACACTTAAAATGTTTTTCTTTTTCATCTTTTCATTCAGGATCAAAAGCATCATCATCTAGTGCCACTGGAGGAGGTTCTTCTCCCACAAAGCGGCCCACATCAAAACTCTCATAAGGTTTACATTGGCCACAGCAATGGCCAGTATCTTTTTTCAAAGTAGTTTACGTGAAAAAGGAGTGGGGATGACATCTCTGTCTATTGTGTGTATATTTGATTTCAAACAAACTTGGTTTTATTTTAGGTGTTGTGTAAATCTGTGAGGGAAGTACGTGCTGTAATACTTACTGTGATCATAATTCTGTTAAGGTAGTATGTGCCTCGAAAGTGAAAGACTTAAGTGAAAAGTGAAAGATTTAAACTTTTGCTCAAATTTTCCTTATAGAAACTTTCAGCTATACTTTCACCAAATCAAGAATAAAGATCAGGTGTAACCGTGGAAAGTTTGGTTCTAGAGAAGCAAATTACCCAAGATTTACCGATATTTGAAATTCAAAAATTCCTGTGCTAACTCTTTGGGGAAAAATAAAATTTTCGATTTTCCAAAAAGCTAAGACTGAAAATTTTTCTTCCTTCAAGAGCGTTAAAATGAGTCACCACTAGTGGTAGATCAGAAAAGAATTGTAAAAATTTTAGTCCTGTTTCTGTTTCTGAGGCACGCTCTACCTTAATAGTTTGCTATTACCAGTCCGGGTTATGTCCATAGAGAGGATATTACGATTGACCAATCAGCGAACCTGCCGCCGCCAACGTCATGAATACTTAACCATGCAAACCTTGGCTCGTACATTGCAACGAGTTTGGAACTTTTCGGCTTGATTTCGCCCTTTATTTTTAGCACTGGGTAGTTTTTAGTTGTAGACGTTACGCACAATGTTCAGTGCGGCCGAGATGGTGACCGACACAAGTGGTTAGTACATTGAAAATTACTTATTTGGATGAATTTCCTGGCCGGGTACGGCTCCTAGAAATCAGCGTTTGACCCTTGTAAATCTACAGTAAGTTATTTGTCGCCAAATATCGCCTATTTTTGGTCAAATTTCAATTTAACCTTGCCATCTGCAGTATGCAGAATTTTTCAAGCTTTACAAAGATGGGTCAACTGTTTTAGTCGGTCATCGGAGCACGATGGAGCACGAGTTTTTCGATCACCATGCATTTCCCGATACGATTAACCCTTCGCTCAGAAAAACGCGCGCCGGATCAATCGCCGAGAAGTTAATCAAAAGCTGCTTAGCTGGAAAACAAAACGAGAAACGTCCAATAACTCTTTGTCAAATATGGTCAAGGGTAAAGAAACTCAGAAAACTATTCCTGAAGAAATCTTACAATTTTTAACACGGTAGAACGTCGCCAATCGACTGGAGCTAAGATACTTCCGGGTAGCCACAGTCTCACTCGATCGGTGGATCTGTCAGGTCTGATATCGCGATCTGAACAAAGTGAACCAACGTAACCTTTGACCCTTGTTACATATACAGTACGTGATTGGTTCTTGCCTAAATTTCATTACATATACGGTACGCCATTGGCTCTTCCCTACTATCCTCTATATGGACATAACCCGGACTGGTTACAATTTTCATATTGCCACCAAAGCTTGTTATTTGTAATTTGTTGTACATTATTTGCTGTAAATTACTGCCTTGTTCATTTGAAAAAGAAAACCAAATACTCCACACAAGTCTTTAAAGCGTGTTTTTGGAGTAGCAAAGAGGACTCTTACGAAAAACTGATGGATCCCTCTTAGATGTGGGACTTGTATATACTGTGAAATGTTTAACCTATAGACGTGTCACTTTATCGTTTTCGGGAAACCGAAGATGTAAGACATGGACTTTTATCTCCGTCAACATAATGCATGATAATGATAATTTACTTTGGAAAATGCAACATGATATTCACTTGACGCAAACAATCCACAATGAACCATGGGTATTTATTTGCAATCTCTGTGAGATAATGGTTTCTTGTGCTTCTGTCCAATCATGTAATTCTTTCTTTTGTAACTTTTTAAAAAATATGGACGTGGTCATGTCAGTAAAACAGCATGATTGTTACAATTAGTTGTAATTTTTCATGAGCTACTTTTAAGGAAATGTTTTGAAAATAATTCATTTTAGTGAATACTGGAGTTAGATTTACATATAAACAGTCAACAGTGTTCATTGTAGTTTTGTTTCCTTTTGAGACCAAAAGACTGACACACTTGATGTGGAGATATTATGTTATTGAAATAACGCTCAGATATGGCAAGAGGACTTTAGGATGCGAGGAATAATTTTTTATATCAAAAATTGGAATAGCTCATATCACACAGATTTGAAAGATCTGTTTTTGAGAACAATTTAGGAATTCTCACCAATTTGTGATGTTTGTAATGTAATAAAAATTGCATCAGGCAAAACTTTGCGGGATGTTGCTTTTCAAGTGAAAAGTTGTGGTTTTCACAGTGTAAGTTAACAAAATGAAAATATAATGTGCTTTAATGCAATAACTTGACTCAACTCAGAACATTTAAATATTTCAAAACTCTAATGCCATTGAATGTTTTGTTCAGTACAGTTATATTCAGTGTCTGTCTGGAGTGATTACAATTCACATTGAAGTATTTTTTATGAAATTGATGGACTATTACCTTATGTGGTCATTTCATATTTCAGTGACTAAACTGAAACATATGATAAAGTCTTTAAATTGTCAGAACTCGATAATATAGAGTAGGAAAATTTTTTGTAGAAGTTTGTTACTTTTGTAAATTCAAAATCAATGTTTTGATATCGGGTGACGTTGAAATCTAAGACCCCTGAGCTAGAAGAGAGTGGGTTGAACATCACCTCAATTCAGAGGTTTGGCAATACCTCTGTACTGTTTACTTTGTTCAGGTATCATTTATTCATTTCAAAGATATAAGGGGTCATTGTGAATACTTTTTCCCGTTTGAGTGAATCTGACAGAATATTTAAATTTGTCTTGATTAGCCCCAACAGAGCGTTCAGCATCATCTGTTGGTGCATTTTGCAATATGGGTAGATAAGATTTTCTGTAAGAATAAAGTATGAAAGAAATATATTTTGTATTTTTAACAAAGCCTTCTGCCTGTCTAACATAATCGTTAGGAGTAGCATTGCATAGGTAGTAGTAGTTTAAATTGACAATCAAAGCCAGCTGTTAGATTACAGCATGGTGACCTTTGACTCATGGGAAATGTTTGTGGCAGTTTGAATGGAATTTACATTGCCCCTTCATGCTTTACTGATTTTAAACCCTAATTGTGGTAGGCTGTGAATTTACGCTACTAGGAAGTCTTAAAGCTTTTCATGGTCAGAGCAATGCCTTTTGTTTCTTATTGTAAGATATCAAATGTGAAATTCAGCAAGTTTTGTAAATATTGTGCCAAAGGATGTGTAACATTGATCTAATCATGTGCAATGTGTATGTAGATTGCTGCTGTCTGGATGTCTGCCTGCACTTTCCATTCTCCATACACTGTATTGAGCATTGCAATTCACTGCCATAGATTAGGATTGGCCTTCTACCTTGACCAATCGTGTGTCTGCTGCTTGGTATTTTGCAAGTGTAATTTACATGTATATGTGATTTTCAAAAGTAAGTGTGTAATAAAGTTTTCATTGTATAAAAACAGATTTCTGGGCAATGCTGTTTTTTCTCTCCCCAGGGGAATAGGGGTGACCTAGTTCCATCTCATTTTCGTTTGCATTGAAATGTCTGTAATTGTGCAAACGCATCCTGTTTACGTATTCATTTCACATATGACTCAGCACTGAGTAGTGTCTGACACCTTTACTCTAGATGTTTGTCCAATTTGTATGTCACTATTACCGCTCCTCTTTGACTTTTACTAGGGACAGATGTCACAGGACAGTTTCAGGCCATGCTCTCTACTCATTCCAGTCATGTCCAACATAGTACACCTTGACTAAAAAAACTTTGGGTCAAAACATTTTATTTTATTTTAGCCATAAAATACTGTCTTCTTACTATAAAAAAACTCCAATAATATGCAACTTGTGGCACAAGTACAACTAGGACATTGTAGTGTACATAGATCATATCATACTTCAATGCGACATTGTCAAACTTCAACTGACATGGTATTCAGTTTATTCATGCCATAACCAATGTAACAAAATCAAGATACTTGGAGGGAAGAATGATGAACGCAAACAGGTTATTGACTGTACACAGATAATAATGAAATGTGCAATATACACGGCATGGATGTCAATGCAGCCAGGTGATTATTCAAAACCACAGCAGTTAGCACCCAGTTTTGTTGTCCATCAAAAAGGAGTTGATGATTATTTAGTTATAGGCCGCTACTTAATTATATACAAGAGTTCAATGTACAAAATGTGTAATTTATCGACTAGTTTTGTTCCACTGATCAAAGTATGCTGCTGTTGGAGGGTTAGTGTACACTTCTTTGTCCAAAAATTCTTTTTGACTTTGTTGTTCAGCTGCCAGTTTAGCATTGTTCTCAACTTGCTGTTTGTCCAGTTCTTTCCTGAGTCTATCCTGCTGTCTTTCCATCAGTTCTCCGGCACGGGCATCGGCTATTCTCTGTCTCTCCCATTCTTTGTCCCTCTCCTTCTCGTCATCCAAGATTCTCTTCTTCTCCTGCCTCTGCAGCTCTTGGATGCGACGGATTTCCTCCAGTTGTTCTGGAGACATGCCCTTCCATCGGTCGGTGATGACACGGTGGGGTCCAAACGCGCTCTGGGCCACATCAGGGTTTTCTGTGAGGATGTCACCATAGATGTGGTTGGACATTTCTGTGAAGTTGTCATCAAGTTCTTGTTCCTTGGCCAGCCTTTCTTTCTCATTTCTCTCATCCTCCTGTGATAGGATGTGATAAAAAGATAAAAGTTACTACAGTGCTCCACCAGGGAATGGAATTTGAATCAGTTGAAACTCTTTGTACACTTTATATCAGAAACTAATAAAATAGTTTGCCTACAGTTTCCAGAGATATCTGTTGTGTGGTAACAAAGACAATGACTGTCACTTTTCTGTTTTTTCACAGATAAACATCTTGTTCCTTGATTTCATACCAGTCATTATTGCTACAGCATTTTATAACAGTTACATAGTAAGGTGAGAAAGATTGTTGCAATTGAAGAAAAATGGATTAAACGTGGAGGAAATATTTTTCCTGCATTTGATATACATGAAATTGACTTGCAACGTGAGATATTTTGGAAAAGCGTTCACTTTCATTCAAGATGATCACTGACAATCCTTTCACTATTTTTCAAGAAATATAATTTTGTATTTGTGGCATGCCTATGAACACTACAACAGTAAATGCCATTGTAGTAATCAGGCTGTGTTTTGAAAAAGAATGACTACCGATGTTGGTGTATTTCATGTAGCTGGTGTCTTCCATTTGTATCATGCATACAGTATAATTAGTACTCACCAAAGCCTTGTTGTAGTCTTTGACAGACTGATTTATAGCTCGTCTACAGTCCTCTTCAGCCTTTGCTAATTCGCATGCACGCTGATCAAGTTCACGTGCTTTGAGTTCATACAATCTGTCAGCTTCCTTTTGCCGGGCCTGGGCGGCTGCCTTCTCTTTGGCTTGTTTTTTGCTCCATTCTCTCATTTGTTCTTGCATCAGCTTCTGCCTGGCTTTGTTATTGAGATCTTCGCCATCAAATTTCTGCAAGCCAGACGGGCCACACCTGGGATCATCATCCGACACTCTTGCTGGCTTGTCTTTCTTCTTGCCATCAGGGTCGTACAAATCCCATTCACGACGACTCTCTGGCTGCTGGTGCACTGTTCGGAATTCATTCAATGCTTTGTTGAGATTGCGGATGTCCTGTTCTTGTCTCTTCTGCAGTAATGATGCAATCTTGTCATTTCTTACTATATCAGATGCTGTGGGAGTACAATAAAATAGAACAATTTATTATGAGACAAAAAAGAAGGCCTTGCCCACATACAGGAGTATACACCTTGCCTGACAAGTTGAAGGGGCATGATGTGATACTGTGTCAAAGGTACCTGTCAGAATAACTATATGCAACTATATGCAGTTTTGAAATTATAATATTGATTGCTTGGAATGTTTTATTGAATCACCAACTATCATTTTTGAAGGTTGCTACCTGAAACAATTTACAACTGAATTGACAAGATATCCATAAAATTTAATTAATTCTACTAATTTTGTTTCATGAGACAAGCAGAAGACTTTTAGCAATACTGGGGCTGTTTGGATTTTAAAGACAGCAAACATGAAACTCCGGGCATTTAACATTGCCAGTATCATTGTATAAAACAACCTTGTGCTGTTTTTATTTCATGGCAAAAATCGTTTCCAACCGACATAACTTTTAATCTCGCAGACTTTTACAAAGCAAATTAAACGTGTCAATCACTAAAGTACCGGTACATAGACACGTGGCCAGTGTTGCTATGACTTTTTCAATCAACTTGACGACATTAATCATTCATAAAGATTCATTGCCAAGTGCTCGATCGACACTGCAATTATAATTGATAACGGTGAAACGCATAGGGGCATTGTGAATGTGAGTCGGAACCTACCATAAGCTTCGTCTCTCATGTATTCCCTATTTTCGTGTAATTTTCTGTCCTTTACCTGCTCCTCCAAAGCATTAAGGTCAACCTGTTTATAAAGAAATACATGAGTTAATTTTTTTTAAAAATTCACATCTGCCAAGGAACTGTGTACAAAACGTCGGCTTATACCGACCTCAGTTGTTCGAGTATCATAAAGTTATTAAGTGTTCCCCTGGCCCAAAGGCGAAAAATATAGCTGATCGAAGAACGATGTAACTTGCCAACCATGATATACACAGTTAATATGGCTGACAGTGACATACGTGATTAATTACTGTCAAATATCAGATATGAAAGTTTCAACTGCTGATGATCCCATTGTTTAAAACAGGATCAAAATGTGAAAATATTAACAGTCAATAACAGTTACAAGTTTAGATATACAACAGCCTATAACAGACAGAAACTTACCCCTATCGTGCGAACTTTTGCATTGAATATTCTGCTTTGGCGTTGGAGTTCTAAATTTCGTCTCCGCTCAATCGCCGCTGATTCTTTTAGGTCGACGGGAAGGTCTAACTTATACATCTCTGGATGTTGCCAGATAAAACCTGTGAAATATGAAGTCCTTTCAGGATGTTTGTATGTATCCCTAAATAAAAATACTTGCGAGAAAGGGCGACAGTGGTTTTGTCGGTAAAGCCAAGCCAACAGTGCAGTGTTGTGTGTGACTGTGTATGACCGTCCTGACGACCAATCTCTATATGGTCTGCTGTAACTAAGGTTAGTTGCTAGACGTAAACAGATAAACATAACATAAGAAGGGAGATTTAAAATACGAGTTTTTATTGGCTGTCGTTCACACAAAGGTCAGAGAAGAATACTATCAGCCAATTGAAACCGTCGTTCTAACAGACTCTGTAGCGAACCTTAACATCCGGGAACCTAATACTTTGCGACCTTTTCCGAAAGAGACCGAACAAGTACGAGGGGACTATTAGATTGATGTAAGAGGGCGCCATTTTAACCCATTGCCAGGCACCTTTTTTCGCGCTATTTTCATGGAAGACCTTACCTGAGGAAAATTTAACATCGACCGTTTACAGTTTCTGTCAAACGGAGGGTAAAAGTATTGAAAGAGCAGGAAGGAGAAGATGGGGTACCTCAAGCTTTTAGAGGTGGAAAATTTCAAATCATACAAAGGGAAACAAATCATCGGTCCTTTCAAGCCATTCACTGCAATTATTGGGCCAAATGGTGCAGGTATGGAATTAGCTTTTCGATTTTTTTGCACCAAAACTCCTCATTATGGAAACTTGTGTCATGATTACAGTATTATAAAGTTATATGCGAATGTCAAAGCGGATTTTACATTGCAAGATATTTTGTTGTCGCCATCCTTGAGCGACGTAAGGTTATTAGCGTAGCTTTGTTTTTGATATTCAAAATGGCCGCCACCATACAGCCGACTGGAAAACGTGTTTGTAAACAAGGAAGATTCTGCCTCCGACAGAGATAACTTTTGCGAAGCTGTGTAAACGTACCCGTGTCATTCTTCTAGAGTATTAGAATCTCTTGCGCAAACTTGCTTTTCTCAGTCAGTGGCTTGAACGCAACAAACTCCAATGACAAAGCAGCTCAAATTCCGGAATCCTTGGAAGCTACTGATTTATTATAGCAAATTAAATAATAATAAATTTATATTAATGAGTTTACATATTATTTATTTCTTATTGATGTATTTAGTATACACACAGTAGCTTTAACACAAAAGAACGTTCTTTCCTAATAAACTTTCGATTTTTGCATTTTTTATATTCATAGCTGAATTAAAGTAAATATTATAAGTATTCTTTAAGCGAAAACAGTTACAATTTTCATAGAAAGTGGTTTGTTTGTGTTCGTTTGCTATTTCCATGATATTGTATTATATCGACATTGTTTAGAGGGATCACATTTCAGAAACATCAAATCTCTATTACCTACTTAAAAGTTTCTAATTAGGTTGTATTAAACAGCATTGATCCCTCAGTGATTTAAGTTCAACTAAAACAACAAATAATAATCGTTGACAAATGTTGCTATAAAATTCAATATTTGTAATTGTCTGACAATCTGATAATAACTCATAGGTCAGATTATGAAAAAATTCTTATTTGGTGCATTATCAGATGGTCAGGCGATTTCAGATATTTAATATGAAAGCAACATAATGTCAATGACTGGTACTGTTGTTTTCTTAAATGTAACTCTGTGTATGACAACATTTTCCACAAAGTGTTCTGGCATCTCTCATGAGGAAGCTTACTTTAACTGGTGGCTCTTCATGAGTGCTCAAAAAAACAACAAACCTTCAATTTTTTCAGTTGACAGAAAAATTTATGTTGATGAGCAGAGATCCAAACACAGGCTCATGTACTACATGGCACAAAAAAAGAGAGAACACTAATAGGCAAAATTGCAATGGTTTGTAAGAGGTACACCCAATTTAATAATTTATACAGCCAGAAATAATCATTTGTACATGGTAGGGTTCATTTATGGAATAAAGCGTGAAATAAAGGTATTACCAAAAGCAAAGGCAGAAGACAGAAGCTTTTTAACTGCAGCACAGTAAGTGAGGTTACCCACATTTCTCCATGATCCGTACACATGGAGATCACTCACTGAACTGAAGCAAGTTTCTTCTGTACACAGAACAGCTCGGTCAATATTTCAAAATTCTGGGACCATAGTTTTGATAATCATAATTCTCTAATTTCTCACTGTGAATAATGAGAAGATCAGCCCCTTTTCCGTAGAGGAATAGCAATTTTGTAATCGTCATATATTTTTGACAGCCATATGCAATATTTTCAAGGAACTAAGGGAATAAGTTGCATCTATGTTGGCAAAAGAAAGGGTATTGATTTTTTTTTAATGTTTGTAAGAAAGGAAATTTGCATGTCTGACAGGTGGTATGATGAGACCATCTTAGTTGCTGATAACTTTACCTTGACAAGTGTAAAATTTTTAGCACCTCCAAACATCGACTTCTTATTCAATTTACTCCTGAATTTTAAACATGATCAATAATTTTGAACATAGTTTTACAAATAATCCGTAAATTAAATTCTAAATTTCAAATTGTTCAGAAACTGATAAAATTGAAGAAACCTTAAGCAAATAATGTCTGAGCACACAAATCAAGGGAGTTGTGGGTAGCCTCACTTACTGTGTGCAGTAGAACACATTCATTAACCCTTTTCCTGCCAAGTCCATATTTCACCATCAGGTCAAGATGGTTAAAATTAATGAAACACAACATATTCAATATGGTGTATTTTAACATAATACTGTACATTTGAAGGCTGTTGAAAACATAAATACTGTAAACTTGATTTTTTTGGACTAAAGATGCTATAACATACCAAGCCAAGTGGGTGAAAATACGTCATGTTTTGGCTCAATACCGCTTTTTACTGACTTGGCTGATGGGGAAGTGATACTGTCTGGCAGGAAAGGGTTAAAGAAGTCATAGTGCAGACCAGACTAGCTCTTGCAATTTTTCCGTCCGTTATTAGTCTTGATACCAAATGTATTATTGTATTATTTACTTTCGATTTGTGATATTTAATATAAAGAGTAATAAAGTTGATTGATTGATTGATTGATTATACAAAAAGACACTTATATTTGCCAACTTGACATGTATCCTGTAAACAACAGTACTGTAGCAGTACGTCTTGTTCAAAGTTTTGAAAAACTTTAACCAAGTATCCATCATGTGCAAATTGTGGCTTTATGTGTATTTAGTTTACTGTTTCAATTGTCAGTAATATAATACTAGTGTAAATCAGTGTTCTACACTTAGCTTATATATCCTAGATATTTCGAAGGGACTAAGCCTTTCTTTCTTCATTGGGTCCACTGCAATCACTGAAGTTCTCTTTTGTCATACAAGGATGTAAAGAGTTCTGAACTTGACAGTGGCAGTTCGGGATCAGTGATTGCAGTGGGCCCATTGAAGAAGAAGGGCTTAGTCCCTTCGAAATATCTGGTATATATAAGCTCAGAGTGGAACATTGATTTACACCAGTTTACTGTTTGTGTAAAAATTGAAGAGTTATCATTACTGTAAGCCTTTCATTTTGTTTTGCTGCAAATTGGTGAGGCACACTCATGCTTAATGTTAATGGCATCGTAATTTTACACTACTTCTGACAAGAAAGCATGGGTGAAGTTTTCACTTAGGACTGACATTTTTAGCACATCTTTCGGCAATTAATTACAGGCACACGTACAGTATTGTTGTAGTGTAATTGTGTGAATTTGCTTTTCCATATTCAGGCAAGTCCAACTTGATGGATGCCATCAGCTTTGTGCTAGGTGACAAAGCATCCAATATGAGAGTGAAGAAACTTTCTGACTTGATTCATGGAGCACCAGTCGGTAAACCAGCAGCCACAAGGGCACATGTTACTGCAGTGTATGCTGAAGAAGATGAGTCAGAGAAAAGATTCACAAGAACGTAAGGACAAGTACTTTGCTTGGCAAATTGTGTGTTGCTGTTCAGTGCTGTGGAAAAAAGCACAAAGTAAATTTATCATTCCACCGTATTGTCATAGTAAACTTTATAGTATTTCGCTGAAAATGTTTTAAAATCGGAATGTTGACCCAGTGAGAGAGTTGGCAAATGACAGGTTTCACTACGAACACTCTGTACACATTGGCACATGGGTTACCTAAACTGTGTTCCTTAGGGATATTAATCCTATTTTTAAAAAGGAGAATTTTTAGGGAAGTCTCTTTTAGCCCATTACATCTCAAATAATATGAGACATGCAAGTTCATAACAGCTTTCAATAGCTTGTGTAATACTGGATATAAAAAAATAAACATTCTCATTCGATCATATTACTTCTAATTTATTTCACCCCGGTTATTGAAGCTGTACTGTAACTCTCTTGGTTAAAAAAGAACCAAAGTGTACTTATGTCCTTTTGGCTGTTCAAGATAGCTATGAATACTCAACCTAAAATTTTTTATTCTTTTATTTACTTCACAGTGTGGTAGGATCATCCACAGAGTTCCGTGTTGATGGCAAAGTGGTGTCTCTATCAGCTTACTCTGAAGCATTGGAGAAACTTGGCATTTTGGTCAAAGCGAGAAACTTCCTTGTATTTCAGGTGTGTCAAATCACAAAGTACTCAAGAAATTGCAAAATATGAATGAACGTTTCTTCAAAAAACTTTATGGACGTGAGTGTGGTCTTTGAAAGACAAAGGAATGTAGAAACAAATGATAAGTGCAGTGTGATATTGATGCAATTAGAAGAAAGTTATGTACAGTATATGAATCTTGTTGTTCTCACTATTTAGCATGGAAGAGTTTACACAAATTATGTCCAAAATTATAATGAAAGGGTTGTTTTTCCAAGCAGGGTTTAACCTCTAACTGATCACATGGCCTAATTATGATTTGGATTTGTCAAATTTTTGGCACATTTATTCTATGTAGAGTAACAACTACTGAGTAAATGACAGGAGAAACAAGGTTCAGCTACTCATGTGGAATTTTTTTGGTCCATTTTGAAATAACGTAGGGTGCTGTGGAGTCCATTGCAATGAAAAATCCAAAAGAGCGTACAGCCCTATTCGAAGAGATCAGTCGTGCTGGGGAATTAAAAGATGGTTATGAAAAGCGCAAAGCAGAGATGACCAAGGCTGAAGAAGATACACAATTCAACTATCATAAGAAGAGAGGAATTGCAGCAGAACGCAAGGAAGCAAAACTGGAGAAAGATGAAGCGGAAAGATACACAAAACTCAAGGAAGATTTGGTAAGCTGAAAACACTTCAATTTTCAAAGATTTTAAAAGTCAGAAGTAGACTTCAAAAAATGTAAGCAGGACATAATGAGGAAAGATTTGAAGATAACTTACTCATAAGAGAAAGTTATGGATTAACCCATTTACTGTCTTTTCAAATTGTTATTGAAGATGTATGGATAGATCATCAGTTTTCATCAGGAGGGCTTCCTGTATCTGTAATTGTGGTCTTATTTCAAATCATTGCTACAGAAGAGGCTGTTTTGATTTTAATTTTTAAACCTACATAGCTGGTCTCTATTTTTCAGTTTCCTAAAAAATTTACTATTAAGATGACAGCCTGTTGTAGCTGTCCACAATTACAAATGTGGAACAAAATTTTGTCCTCAGTGGGGAACTCATCCACCACTGATTATCATGTCAAGGTCTTGAAAAGTACTTACTTTCTCAGATGGTCTGTAAGATAAAGACACCCAAAACTGATTTGTCAACAGATGGTGTGTATTCTACTCCTACAGATTCAAATTACATTGTTTGAAATATGTACAATCAAGTTCGGGGCCAGCATGGAGACTTGTAATTTTCCTCTGTGCTACTGCACATCGAGCTACAGAGTGTGTAATCATACCAGTGTGGATGATTCTGTTGCAGGTTGCAGCTCAGTTAGAATTTCAGCTATTCAAACTCTACCACAATGAACAAGACATAGACAGGTACACCGAGGAACTCAAGACGAAAAATAAGGACCTGCAGAAAGTGATGGATAAGCGTGAACAGGTTGAGCAGAAGATCAAGAGTAAGAAAAAAGCAATGGGGCAGCTGTCTCGAGAGTTGACTCAAATTGAAAACGACATCAAAGCAAAGGTTTGTTCACTTGAAATTAATTTTTTATGTAGCTTTTATGGGAGTTTCTACAACTTCAACAATATTGTTCATCTGAAGGAATTTCAAGGTGATGATATTACAGCGCTGTAAGCAATGTGCCTACCTACCACTTTGCAGATGTACAGAGAGATTTCCATTCACCATGGTTTGTGTTCTGTTATTGCCTTTGTACAAGTTTCTTTGTTCTGTTTGCTGTAGGAAGCTGAGCTGAACAAGAAGCGACCACAGTACATCAAGGCAAAGGAAAAAACTTCTCATATGATTAAGAAGATAGAAACTGCCAAGTAAGTGACTTACTGTAAGCTTGTCAAGATGGACATATATATAGCCATGGTGTTCATAATGTGGCTTGACATGTACGCAATAAGCATGAGATAATGTTCCTAATCTCTTGCATTTGTACATCATCTGTATGTTTCTGAAAAGTCTTTGAATTTTACAATGTGGAGCCTCTTGGAAAGTCTTGTTAAAGTCCTTGAAAATGAAATGCAGTCCAGGAAAGTCCTGAAAATTGATGATCTTACCTACCAGTGTTCTCCCCAGGCCGTTTAACAGGATCGGCCCCAATCCTTTATTTTTTTTGCCCGATCCTTTATTTTTCATGCCAATCCTGTTTCATGTCCGCTGATACTCTTTAAATGTGGCTAAAGACCTATTGTTTCTCGGCAGCGATTTTGTCTCTTTTATTTCAGCGAGCGTATCAAGTGTGAAACGGTTCTAATGTGGCGATAACACAACGTACCAGATGATTAAAAGGTTTATTCCATCGCCAAAATGTGTGAAATGGTTAGACTGTTCTCCTTTCATGTCGATGCTTTAGGCGTTTTACACACAATGAGCAGGGTTCGCGCTAACGTTCGCCACAGTCGCAATTGCGAATAAATGTCCGTTGTGGCAAAAAAAATTGCTACGCCTTCGCCACGCGTGGAGAAAGCTCGTGAACGGGTGCCGTGTTGGGATCATTGACCCAAGACGTTGTCTTCGAAAGTCGCGTCAGTCCTGCGATCCCAGACCGACTGTTTTCCCGAAGGACCAAGAATTTCGACATGCGGGTGTTTATTGTGATCGATCCAAAATATGTACTGGATTATTTATGTAGCCTACTCTACTAACAACTAGTCGTTTTACATATACGTGTACTTTATTTTCCGCTATCCAAATTTTTTAGCATAAACGCTGCAAGCATCGTACGAAACATTTAACCACGTACATCACGTACGTGTACGTCGCGTCAGGGTGCAAGCGTGAAGGGTAATTTGAGTTCACACCAGCATAGCAGCACAACGCGTATTCAAAACAGCGTGCATCATCGTTAATCACGCCGGTTCTGTCACTTTTAACGAATCAAAATAACCCTTAGATCAGTCAAATTATCGAAATATTCAGTCATTCAAATATCTAGCCTTTGAACAAAATAATTCGTTGCTCTGTTGTACGTCGACGACCGATGATCGACGGCAGAGTTCTTGAGCATGAGACTGAAGTGATGGCGTTGGACTTTGCCCAGGGCGAAAATGAGCATGCGCGAAAAAGTTTCAAGATCCCCAGTTTGTATACCCTGGGTCCATGTACGGTTTGGGTAGTTTCGAGACACCCAAACAATGCAAATGTGTTACGAATGCACGGTACGATGCGATGCGGCTTGCGGGCAGCTACGGTTGCAAACTACAAAGAGTTTATTGATTGTTCTCAGCTGGGAAAGTAACTTGGTTTAAAAAAGCTTCTAATTTACAAAAAATAAGGAAATAAGAAAACCACCATGAAAAGAACAAAGACAGACGAACCACGGTCCTAGACCATGGTCGAACAAATTACAGCAAGGTTTTTGTTGTGCATGGAAGTATAAATGTGACACTACAGATGAGTCGGTTGATCATAGATTTGTCGTACTGTCTAACTGCTCTTTTGATTTTTCACTGACTTTGCGAATTTCATTTATTTCAAAACCTTAAGTCTTAAAACCTAAGCAATTTTTAATACCAATTGTTTTCTTTGATACTTTTTGGAAAATGCTTTGCATAGTCAGGCAATCACTGTAATTTTGTGAAGATCACCAGATAACGGTATATACAGCAGTTTTTACATCATGTAAGAAATAAAAAAGAGGAACAATTATGGCCAATGACAATTATGACTTTGATGATTTTTTCATGACATGTTGTGCAAGTTTTGTTCCAAGAACTCTAGTAGATCTATTTGTTGTTTGTGTCATAATAAAAGTTAACAAAAGTTTGTTTGTCCCTGTCTATAAAGAGAGGGGTCAATTTATTCACCAGCATTCATAAAATATAGATCTGAAAGGAAGTTACGACCAATTTTTGTTTAATACATATTTTTTTAATTGAAGGACAGACAACTTTCTGTGCTCCTGGTCACTATTATCTGCAACTATAAAATTGGCAGAAAATGTGCTCAGCAGTTTATCTGTCGAGGAATTAAAGTGTATGTACAACAGCCCTGGCCCAACATTTCGATAATAAAGAACAAACGTTATTGTAAATAGGGTTTGTGCAATTTGTATGTGAAATTGATTTGTTGGTTGTGGCTAATAAAAATTGCTTGTGGCTAAAAAAAATTTGATCATTTTAGCCACACTAACAGACTGTGGCTACAATGAAAAATTCCTAGCGCCAACACTGAATGAGGCAGGGTTATTGGGTGCAAAGCACCCAGTGTTGTGCTTGTCTGTGAGGAGAATAAATGGGCCGGCCATAGTGCAAATGAACATCGGCTAAGACGGATGAAACTTAAATTCAAAAAGCATGAAATGTGTTACGCTGCCGATCGTACAGACAACTGCCATTTTATACAACGGACATGGAGTATACTCAACGAAAGGCTCGGTGTTGCATCTTTGCCAGCGGGCACTCAGTCAAAGCATCTATACTATAGGCAACTGGTTGAACTGCTGTTGCCACCAATGTCTCGCACTGGTAAGGATCCGAAGGTCAGGAAAAGTGATGTCGATCAGAAATGGCTGAAATCGTACGATTGATTGAGACAAACATGCAAAAATGTATGGTATTGCCGCGTGTTCAGATCGTTGCGTGTCCGAGTTAGCCATTTCGAGATCTGTGTACGTCAACCTGACGTTGAAATCATGTGTGTCACCTCGTGTCACGCATTCGTAACTTGAATGGATTCGTTCGATTGACTTTGAGAAACAATTGCACTTGATCCAGTTTCAAAACCCATGACCCATTTTACAATATTCAAGGCACCATGAAATGAAATAAAAAGGAACTGCACGAGCTAAAATAATCATTTGTGTGATCATCTGAATACAGCAGCTATGTACATACAGTTAGGTTCAAAGGTCGCGTATGTTCAAGTGTGCTCAACACAATGTATGGCGGCCTACGTCACGCAGTTATCGAAGTTGTGTACGTTTGTCGAAGTAGAAGTCAATGCAATTTCAAATCTTGTTCTCGAAAATACCTGGTATCGATATTTTCGGGCTTCTCTTCTTATTAATTGAGTTTTAAAGTCAACATATTTCTCTGTAGGCATGCGCTGCAGACGCCAAATTGTAAGTGCAATATTCAGTCCCGTATGAACTTGTCCATGTAACTGTTTTGCTATGGACGTTTAAAAAAGACGTCCATGGTTAGCAATCTGGCTACAGACAAACATGTAGTAACAGAGGATCACAGAAAACATTTTGAATGCTATTCAAGAGGGAACTGGAGACTTTGAATGAAAATATGGATGTGACAAATGAAGTGCTTAAAGTGCATAAAAGTGCATAAAAGATTTTACTTTATCCTTTTTGTTGTCGGATTTTTTCTGATGCTATGGAGTGATGTGTGTATTGCACAATTAACATAAAATTTTCATAGTTATTGTTATGCAAATTAGCCGACCCTGTTTCAGAAATTTCTGGGGAGAACACTCTGCCTACAGTTTTCGAAAATATAATGATCAGTCGTGCAGGGGTTTCATTAAGAGCCGGCAGCCGGCGAAATTGACCGGTTACTCTCACGATTTCGCCGGCTACTTTTTTGGAAAATTGAACTCTTTCATAGCTAAAATATTTTTTACCTTCTGAAATGATACGGACAAGTTTCACAAGCTGTGTAATCAAACTTTTCAACGGCTTTTATGTGAAACAAAATTTAGAAGACGAGCGACTACTACGATCGCCTTGTACTACGATGCAGCACGGTCTTGCGTATACTGCCTCAATAAAAATCGGAATTGCAATTGACGATTCTATTGGCTACCTGAATTGCTGATTCCTATTTGGTGACCTTTATATACGCTAATGAAAACGTGCATACTACACCTGTCGGCCGTCGTTAGCTCAACTCAAAATGGTCGATGAACAAATGAAGACGGAAGCGACCGCAAGGTCAAGCTTCGCTGTACGATCCTCGGTTTTGAAGTGGACCAAGAAACAAGAGAAGGATAATTACGTGGATTTAAACTGTTTTCGAAGGCAATGACCTGATTTTTTTCTAACGAAAAACTTTCCGATTACAGTTGGAATTTTAGTAAGCCGATGTGCGTTGGACTGCGGTAGGCGTAATTGTGAAGAAGTATAACCAGCTGGACGTATGATATGTACTGCTCTTCGGTCTATCGACTCCAATAAGAACGTCGCCCAGAGTGGTTTAAAATACAATCAGACCTCTAAATTCACTTCGAAAGCGATCGTCAGGTTAAATCCAAATGTACGCTTCTGAACGTACAAATTTTCATATCCTATATCAAGGTTCTTACTTTGCATACCCATATAGTCAAATAACCTTGAGGATCTTTGATTCTATTAGCGAAATATGGTAATGATTGTCATTTTTTATCATTATTCATTATATAAATTATCCCTTTTACCTCTCCAGTGGTATCAAAGTTCTTCATCTACAGATTTCCATACCAAACATCAGGGTTCTTAATTTTAAGCATAACATTATGAGTGTTTCATCCAGGATGGCATCAACAAGGGGGATTTTCCCCCTTTTCCAGAAAATTTGGGGGCATTTCACCAGTTCATGTGTTCTACTTGTTCCTCTAAGGTGTGACTGGGGGGAGTGGTCCTTGACAAATTAATTTGGGGTGCCAACATTTCAACAGAGGGGGAATCCCCTATCCCCTGTCTAGATGTAACACTGTATAATATCATCTACATATCAAATTTATATCATTAATAATAGTGAATCATTATAGTTTACCTCCTAAAAGCATAGAGGCTCTAAAGACTTGTTTTCTTTGTTCAAAATATCGTCAACATTACCACATTTTATCATTTTTAATAATGAATTATCATATTTAGGCCTAATCTCCCAGGAAAATGGCTTTTATGATATGAACACAAATTGCCCTGGAACACTGCTGACAATTCTCCTGAAAATACTAGAAATTCAAGTGACTGTAAGCTGTAAAAAGTAAATTTTAGCTCATTTTTCAGGGTTTCCGGCCTTCGGCCGGGAGGGGGAACACCCCCTCCCGGACCCTCCCCCGACGACAACCGCTTTGTGGTCATGGCAGCTGCAAGCCGCCTAAATTTCCATTCTAGCCCCCTACTTCAAAACTTAATGAAACCCCTGGTCGTGATATTGTAAAAATTATATGAAATGATACATAAAAATGATATATTGCAAAAGTGATATCTTGACATTGGTATTTTGGACAAAAAGTCCTTAAAATTACTGGAAAAGGTCCTCTAATTTTACGTGATTTTTCAATTAAAAGTGACTTTGAATGTATGCTGTGCTCTTGCTGTCGCTCGTAACGTTCGTAAATTACGAACAAAAATGAAAATTTACGAAAAAAAATACATCCCCAATCGGCCATTTACGAACAATTTTTAGCTCTGCTGTCAGCGACGCGGAGCTTATCAAATAGGTTGATTATCCGTCGTCGTCCGGCGTCCGTCAACAATTGCCTTCTCCTCCGAAACCACAAGTCCAATTGCTTTGAAATTTTATATGCAGTTCACTTGGGGTGACCTTACTTCAGTTTGTTCAAATCATGGTGATATTTGCATATTTGTATTTTTGGGGCATTTTTTTGTGTTTTTGGTAAAAAAATCTTCTTCTCTGAAACCGCTCGTTCGATTGCTTTGAAATTTGATATGCAGTTTGCTTAGGGTGACTTAAATCAGATTTGTTCAAATGGTGGTGAAATTTGCATATTTGTATTTTTAAGGCATTTTTGTCATTTTTGGTAAAAAAATCTTTAAAAATCTTCTTCTTCAAAACTACTGGTCAGATAGCTTTTATATTTGGTACATATGTCCCTAGGGATGATCTATTTCAGATTTGTTCAAATTGTGCAGAAATATGCAAATTTGCATTTTTAAGGCAATTTTTGCCATTTTTGGTCAAAAAATGTATTTCTCAAAAAGTACTGGTCTGATAGTTTTGAAATTTGGTATACAGGTTTCTATAGATGAACTAAGTAATGTATATTGAATTTCTGATGAAATCTGTAATTTTGTATTTTTGGGGCAATTTTTGCCATTTTTGGTCAAAAAATGTGTATTTCCAAAACTACTCATCTGATAGCTTTGAAATTTTGTATAGAGGTTTCTACAGATGAACTAAATGATATTTATGGAAATAATGATGAAATCTGCAATTTTGTAATTTTGGGGCAATTTTTTTCCATTTTTGGTCAAAAAATGTGTTTCTCAAAAGTACTGGTCTGATAGTTTGAAATTTGGTATACAGGTTTCTACAGATAAGCTTAGTAATATATATTGAATTTCTGATGAAATCTGTAATTTTGTATTTTTGGGGCAATTTTTGCCATTTTTGGTCAAAAAATGTGTATTTCCAAAACTACTTATCTGATAGCTTTGAAATTTGGTATACAGGTTTCCATAGATGAACTAAATGATATTTATTGAAATAATGATGACATCTGCAATTTTGAATTTTTGGGGCAATTTTTCCCATTTTTGGTCAAAAAATGCGTTTCTCAAAAAGTACTGGTCTAACAGCTTTGAAATTTGGTATAACTAAGTGTGATATTTTGAAATTATGATGAAATCTGCAATTTTTATTTTTTGGGGGCAATTGTTGCCATTTTTGGTCAGAATATTTTATTCTCAAAAAACTACTCATCAGATAGCTTTGGTTGACATGTTCTTAGGGATGATCGGATGTGATATATTCAAAGTATGATGAAATCTTCAATTTTGTATTTTTGCAGCTTATTTTAGCCACATTTTTCTGGCCACTGCATTGAGTTATCAAAGATTTCCACCTTCTTCATCAACATGTGTCAAAAATAGTTATTCTGTACATAAACACAGCGGAGCTCAGGGCTCCCTCTAGCCGAAGTAAACTTTTAGCCACTTGATTAGCCAATCTCAAAAACAGTTAGCCATTTTCAGTGATCATTAGTCAGTCTGTCAGTAAGTCAGTCTAGTCGGTTATGCAGGCTGAAAAATTAAAGACGCACATTTGAATATACCCTCACTGGGATATTTATTCAACTACAGTCCTAAATGCTACTCAAAAATCACTGTACACTTATCTTGTTGGGTATCACCAAACTTTGATAACACCCCAGTTAGCTTTGATACTACTGTCTCTACCATGATTTCAACATCCTCCTGGGAATATTTCAACTCCTCCCCAACTGCATTAGTTTTTGCAGTTTCAGATACCTTGGGTTGCACAACATCTGTACATTTACTTTTTACAGTTTCAATAAATTTAGGGCTTAGAACTCTTCTGTCTTTTCTTGAACACCACAATTTAAAACCCTCATCAAAATCAAAATCTGTGAGGGGTGGTCCCTCAATTTTTATCATCATAAGATTGTTGACATTGTCAGTATGCAGTGCATTCCTCAGTGCTGTTTTTATTATGTTGTACCTAGAGAAACCACGTTCAACATTCACAGATGTTACAGGACAGGTAAGGCAAATAGTAGCTAATATACACAGGTTAGGATAGGCTTGATCATGCGTTTTTAAACCCCATTCCCAGAATTCTGTGAACTCCTGATTTCTATACTTACACATGACGTGTTTGAAAAGGGACCACTCACTGATGAGTTTTGCTTTATTTAGTGGTGGATTTACAGTATTTCCATCACCATCAGTTTTATCTGTCCCAAAAATTCTCCCAACTTTGAAATCTCAACATCACCATACTTTGCAATCTGATCAGCCTCTGTTGGTAGTTTAGATGGTACCAGAATATCAAAAGCTGAGCTGATTTCATCATCATTTTCAACAAATCTACTGGCTAGATAATCAGATAGGAAAGTCAAAAATTTCTCACTACTTTTAGCAAAATTCTCCCGCTGTTTCTTATTGGCTGGAATTGTGTGACCATGAAATTCAATTTCAAGCTCTGTTTCATACTCCCTAACACTGTCTAGAAACTGCTGGAAATAGCTACCATTTCTGGATTTTAACTCATCCACTGCCTTTTTACATGCAGTTATGTAATCAGAACTTCTGAAAAAGTGAGGTTGTTAGCCTGCAGAGACAGGCATGTTGTGTGCAGTACTGAAAGCACATCCTGGAGGAAAAACGACATGGCAATAAAGTCATATCTTGCTATGTTTTTCAGCAGTCCTGATACACGGGCATTGTTTTTATTTTGTTCAACATCGTCTTTTAGGGCTGAGATTAAAGAGTCTAATGTTCTACAAATAGCTGATACACTATCATAAAAAGACAACCATCGAGTGCTAAACACTTGTTGATACTTCAACTGACTTTCACCCAGACAAGCCTGAGTAGCACTTAACTTGGTTTGATTTTTGGGTGAATAATGATAGTATTTATACAAATCATTCACTGTGGCCTGATATTTTACAAGATAAGACACACAGTCCGCGGCTTGACCACTTGCTAAAGCTAGCTTATGGGCTGCACAGTGTTGTGATAGAATGAACGGGTTGTCCTTCTTAAATCTCGTTGTCAATCCTTGCCTGCTACCGGTCATGGTACTACCTCCATCAGTGCCCAGAGATATCAGACTTGATAGATATCTTCTTCGATAAGATACCTTTCACCTCCAAGTGCAGCTGCTCAGATGTTGCTCTGGTTAGCATCGAGACACTCAGAAAGTGAGATTCCACCTTTCCGTCCACCACGCCGCGTATGTATATCATCAAATTTTGACAAACAGCAATATCTGTCGATTCATCTAACTCTAGCGAATAGAATTTTGCGGCTTTCATCCTTCCAATGACGTTTCTTTCCACAATGTCAGCGATGCAATCAATAAACTCGTCAGTACTCGCACTATGCATGTATGTGACCCTGTCATCTTGACGGAGTACATCTAACGACTTGCAGCCCTATAAAAATAAACAAGGGAAAAAACTAGCACCCCTGAAGCAGACGATTTTGTAAAACATGAACGAAGTGCGGAACACAGATTACATACGTGAATTCATGTCACCAATCGAGACATGTTCAAAACAAACGTTACGATCATGTTACGTTCGCTCCTACAGTGGTTGCACAATTTTAATTCGTTCGGCATTTTGAGATTTAACCTTCAAGCGCAAAGTGTAGCCCTACGTATATACGTCAAGATGTGCTCGCTTCCGGTAGAGCTGTGAGGTATTCACTTGTTCCAACCATGGAGGTACTACCTCCATGTTCCAACGTTGATGACATGTCCTTTTTGCCAAACCATGAAGTCATAGTAAACGTACAATAAAAAAGGCTTAAATTATGAACAAACCTGTACATCACAGAGCTCTGTAACAGATTCCACTTTCGTTTTGGGGAGGTCTTCTTTTGCGATGAAGTAAACATTTCGCATGGTAGCGACCACAGCGTCTTTCACTGCATTGTATGCTGTGGCAGCGGCTCGTGGCATCTCTTCATTTCTCGCACTGCTTCTTGCCGACTCAGCAAATCTGTGTTCCGCACTCCATTCATGTTTTACAAAATCGTCTGCTTTAGGGGTGCTAGTTTTTTTCCTGTTGTGAATACATTAGTTCTCCCAGACTTGATACACCAATCGCACATGAAAAGCTGTTTCTCAAATCGCAACCAGCTAAATCGACGGAACCATTCGGGCTTGATCTGCGACGTACCGTTGGCGTTGCGATCTTTCTGTCACTAACTTCATCATCCCGTTGTTCGCTGTGTTCACCTTTTGATTTTTTCTGGTCGGCAGTGCCCCAAAAGTCAGTCAAAGTTCGCTTCGCTGAATTTGAGGCCATAATAGTGTGTAGTACTCAATTCAAATGCTGATGAATTATCGAATGGGGCGGGATTGGGTTTATACCCGGGTCTGTGTGCATGCCACAACTAAGGTCACAGAAAGTGTAAGTACAAAGACACGTGGTGTCGGAGAGTCCCGAACTCCGAACTCTGACCCGACCGCCCTTCGGAAAACATCGGATAATGTATTTCTATTACCATGATTACCGTTCCGGGCAACTATTTGATTCTTCGGGCTCAATCGTCTTTATTCGGGCACCAAGTTCACGTGAATTGTATACATGCGTTGCATGCATATGCGCATGATCGCGGCGGAACATTATTTTTATCGCTGCAGGCATCGATCTTGCAGTGTGAAAGGCCGATGATGCGATGTCTACAGCGGGTGTATCAGTTTTTTTTGTGATCGAAAAAAAATGCGTTTCGCCTAGGGTTTCGCCAAATGATAAAATTTTTAGCCAGGTAGAATTTTTGATCGCATTTGGCGAATTGGCGAATAGGTAGCGGGAGCCCTGGGAGCTATATCGGCCGCTAGGTCGCTTGTGTTATTTTTGAAGCCTGATTTTCGGTCAAGATTATGAATTCCGGGGAAATACTGTCATATCTCGTCTTTCAAAAACTACTCTGCCCCTATCATCGGCGCATCGACAATGGTAATAGCTTTGGACTTTGACCTGTGCTAACATGAGCATGCGCGAAAAGGTTTCAAGATCCCCGGGTCGTGTACTCAGATACTGGTATGCCATGCACTACGGGTAGTTTCGAGATACCCAAACACTCACAGGCTGTCAACTTTCCGAATGGACGCGGGGAAGCGGGCAGTTACAAATGCTTCAGATAGATACTATCCTCAGCTGGGAAAGAAAGTTGGGCATAAATGCGGCACCTGATATGAAAAAATTGGAAACAATGAAACCGCCGAGAAGAGATCAAGACAGTCAGCCGGAAAGACAGTCGAACTGCAGTCCGGACCGCGCATGGTTGAACGATGTACCGTACCGCAAAGTGTTTGTCTGTGCAAGGAGGTGGAAACGAGCCGGAAATCTTAGCCGGAAATCTTAGTTGTCATAGATTTGTCATTTGACGATCTGCAGATTGAATTTTTTTCAGTGAACTTGCCAATTTTAATAGGTTTCCTTCAAAATATTTCACAAGAAACTGTCTCAGCAAATGTTATGAATACTGATAGTTTTCTTTGATGATCTAAAGACAATGCTGTGCACAGTCCCAAGACGTAAACGTTTATCCAGACAAAAAATAAATGACGATCATCTGCAGTGTTTTAAAAGTATAACTGTCTCTAAGAAACATTAGCAGGATCACAAGTCTCAGTTTGCGTACTTAAATTTGCTGTTATAATGAGACAAAATTTGTGCGAAACCACAGACTGCCAAATGTTCTGATCAGTGGTTGTTTTAAAAGAATTTTAGAGATGAACATGGCATAATGACTGCAGCTACCAAGAGGCACCACCTAACACCTATGGATGGCATGCATACTTTCAAAGTAACAGAGCTTTCCAAATATGAAAAACAGGGCAGAGATTTTCTAGCATCTAAAACTTGTGCAAACACTGATAATATTAATGACCACTTCATATATTAATATATAAATCATAAAGCGCTGACTACACACACAAAGGGAGTTACAATTTGTGTCACAATATACTTGAAAATGTTGTTGTGTAATGAAGATCGATTAATTGAATAACATTCATGGGCCGGTTGACCAAAATGACACTTTATTGAAACAAGGAAGAAATTTCAATGTTATAAGCACTCATGACCCATGATGTACTGTGTTATTTAATGGATCTTTTGAAAATGTGTATCAAAATATGAGTGTTCATTGTCAAAAAAAACTAAAAAGGAATTTTTCACTTTCCTTTGTCTATATTAAATGAAATCATTCATCATTTCTATACCCTTAACATCATTTATTGAGTACCAGAAGTGCTTGTTGAAAATGGGCGGGCTCAGCATTACATAATTTGTGCTTACTAATTTATTTTGAACCAAATTCGTAAATTTACTAACAATTTCGAAAGGTCAGGGAGAGCACAGGTATGTATGAACCTTTTTTTTAGATTAATGACACACTTGTAAGATTCAGAGGAGACGCTTTGATTGCTTTGTCTATACCTTATTTATCTTGTAGGAAATCTCTGAAGTCTGCCAAAAAGGCTCATGAGTCACACCAAGGAGAAATCCGTGAGCTGGAACGAGATCTGGCAGAAGTTGAAAAAAGGCGTGCTGACTTTGAAGAGAGGATTGAAGAAGAAAGTCAGAGTCAAGGTCGAGATTTGCTGCTTGAAGAGTCACAGGTACAGTATTTTGTATTTGTTCAAGGTCACTGAACTAAAAACTCTATCATGTAACCATTCATTGAGTCAAATGGTTGTTGGTGCCTTTATTGCAAAGTTTAAGTATGTTGCATGTGCATTGTCATAGATTCTTGGTCACCACTCTCTGTTAAACATTTTAAATAAATTAAATTTTAACTTGTTCAAGTCATGCAAGCCAATTTCTCTAACTGAAGTGTAAAGGTAAACATGGTTCTTTCCTGAAACAGAAAACAAGACGAAAGTATAAAATTATTGCAAAAGCTATTGAGATGTGACACCTGTGAACTGTAGTTTTTAATATTTGTCCCATCACATTTGCAGGTTAAAGAATACCACAGGCTGAAAGAGGTAGCTGGTGCCCAGGCAGCACAGTACTTGCAAGAATTAGAGAAACTCAACAGAGAACAGAAATCTGACCAAGATAGACTGGAAAGTGAAAAACATCGGAAGAATGAACTGCTCGCCAAAATCAAACAAAAAGAACATGAAATGTAAGTACCATACACATTGCTTCGCTTGCTCCAGTGTGACAGTCGTAGTGTTTATGTGATATTGCTTCATTAAATGCAAACGGCCTCTTCAACTACATTACTGATAAATTACTTTTTTTTTTTCAAATTTCGCGACGGTACTGATCAAAATAAATTTATTTACAAAGGAGACAGCATTAGTTCCTGTTTCGACTATTAGGATAAATGAACCAAATATATTTGAGAACCTAGAAGAAGACAAATGTTCAGGTCACACAAATTGCATTATGATAGTAATGTTGAAAAGAATACCTATTGATATTCAAAAATAGTTTTTGTTGCAGTCATCAGTGGTGTCATTTCAGTGTTTGAAAATCATATTATCACTATCTTGTCTCTTTATTCAGTGAGGAAAACCAGAAAAGATTGGATAAACTTAATGATTACATCAGGTAAGTTGTATTGACTGATTACCATAAATTCAGTTTCTTTATTTCAAAGTTTTTCTTCATTCAACTGACTTGATGTTTGTATCAAGTGGTATTAGGAATTCAAAATGGATTGCAGATGATACTGTCAGCAAATTTCACAGCCTGTAGAAAACTAGACTGTTTCAAACTATGGTAGAGATCAGGTCTTGTCTTATGATGCTTTTAATTGCAAATAAATACAAAGAAACTCCCCATGTTAATGTTTATTTATACAAAGAAACTCCCCATGTTAATGTTTATTTATACTACAACATAGTCTGCAGTCTTCAGAATGAGAATAGTTACCGTCTAGTACTTCCAACCACCACATTCATACACATCACAGTCACCAAATACCATTGCTCCATGACCGGATCATGGGAATGAGAATAGTTACCATCTAGTACTTCCAACCACCACATTCATACACATCACAGTCTTCAGAATGAGAATAGTTACCGTGTAGTACTTCCAACCACCACATTCATACACATCACAGTCTTCAGAATGAGAATAGTTACCGTCTAGTACTTCCAACCACCACATTCATACACATCACAGTCTTCAGAATGAGAATAGTTACCGTCTAGTACTTCCAACCACCACATTCATACACATCACAGTCTTCAGAATGAGAATAGTTACCGTCCAGTACTTCCAACCACCACATTCATACACATCACAGTCTTCAGAATGAGAATAGTTACCGTCTAGTACTTCCAACCACCACATTCATACACATCACAGTCTTCAGAATGAGAATAGTTACCGTCTAGTACTTCCAACCACCACATTCATACACATCACAGTCTTCAGAATGAGAATAGTTACCGTCCAGTACTTCCAACCACCACATTCATACACATCACAGTCTTCAGAATGAGAATAGTTACCGTCTAGTACTTCCAACCACCACATTCATACACATCACAGTCTTCAGAATGAGAATAGTTACCGTCTAGTACTTCCAACCACCACATTCATACACATCACAGTCTTCAGAATGAGAATAGTTACCGTCTAGTACTTCCAACCACCACATTCATACACATCACAGTCTTCAGAATGAGAATAGTTACCGTCCAGTACTTCCAACCACCACATTCATACACATCACAGTCTTCAGAATGAGAATAGTTACCGTGTAGTACTTCCAACCACCACATTCATACACATCACAGTCACCAAATACCATTGCTCCATGGCCAGTTCCTGGGAATGAGAAATGTTCATTATTCTTCTTTGATTTCAATTGATCCATTATTGCCATTATTGCCTATAGATTTATGGGCCTGAGAGAATTTGCTAGAATGATCTCTGTAATAGTATTGTCAGGTAACCTTTTTGAAAAATGATGTCAAAGAACAACAAAGAGTGATAGAGAACTCGCATTGGTTGTACTGCTTTCGTTTTCTCAAAGATAAGAGTATATTAAAATGTAAACCGGCCTCATGTTTCTGTTTTCAGAACAAGTGAGGGATCAGTGAAAGAGCAGAAAATTTTACGAGACCGACTTGAAGAGGAAGTTCGATCATCCAGCGACAGATACAGAGAAATCAACAAAGAGTTGCAGTCTGTCATGGAACAGTTAGGCCAAGCCAAGGTGGACAAACATGAAAGTGTCAGGCACACAAAGAAAGCTGAACTCTTGGAAAATCTTAAAAGACTATTTCCTGGCGTGGTAGGTCAACTTATTAATAATTATCATTTGATTTGATAATTACATTTGATAATTACAGTTTACTTGCCCTTAAAAAAATATGCACCAGACACGTTTGACTACTCTCACTTTTAAAGTTTCCTGCTCAATCAAAATAATTGTATCTTACATACTGAATACCTGGTGAAGCTTGCCTGTGATCTCAGCAAACCAAAGATCTAAAATTACTTCCACCTTCTGTTGGGTAAGTAACTGTAAAATATCAACTGCCCTGCCAAAAATTTATCTCCTCTAGTCTAGGCAGGCAGATGGGTAGTTATTTCTTTTTCCTGAGGAAAGCCAGAGAAAAAGAACATGACGTTAAAGAGAGGTGGCCTCCGTGATGACATAAAATTTCTTTTCCACAGCTTGGAAGACTGATTGACCTTTGCGAGCCAAGTCAAAAGAAATACCAGATTTCAGTCACTAAGGTACTTGGAAAAAACATTGACGCCATCATTGTTGACTCTGAGAAGACTGCCAGAGATTGTATTCAGTACATGAAGGAACAGAGAGCTGATCCTGAAACTTTCTTGCCACTGGACTTCATTGAAGTCAGGCCCACCAATGAAAAACTCAGGTGAGTTCCTAACTTGAGAGATTCATTTGAATTTGTACACATGCTCTCCTTCAACTGCATTTAATTTCCTGTATTGAATCATTCCTCCAAAATATTAAACATAAAGATAACTAGAATGGTGCTGGAAAGGTTTAATCTGTTCACCCCATTGCCCTGTAAATTGGTCATCAATCGCCATGGGTAACGCTGGTTTCTGGCCAAACACTGTTAGTGTCAAGGTGAAACTCATAACCATCGCATATTGTCATTGATAGGTGACCAAGGGAAATAATTCACGGAGGATGCAGCCTCTCTATTGGATGAAATTTTTGAAAGGGAATCAGCCAATCAATATTTGTGAACAGATTGTCAGTCTATCTTGTGGCTTGCTAAAATTAAACAGATTCCCTTACAGTCTCCAATATTACACCTAACTTGTTTCAATGTCTACCCTTTCTCAGAGAGATCCGAGAACCTCGAGGTGTCAAGCTTGTAATAGACGTGATACGTTTTGACCCACCACCGGTGAAGAAGGCACTCCAGTATGCCTGTGGCAACTCATTGGTCTGTGAGACAGTAGAAGATGCAAGGAAGGTGGCATTTGGTGGTGCTGAAAGACACAAAGCTGTTGCCTTGGATGGAACCATGTTCCAGAAGAGTGGAATTATTTCTGGAGGTGCAAGGTACACAGTCAGCTCTACTCGAGCTATGTCTTCAAAAGTGTTTTAATATAGAGTGGCATATCATCATCAATAGGTGGCTTTGGAAGTGAGAAAGCGTATAGAAGATAATCATCTTCATCATTCATGGGGAGAAAATATTTTTAGATCATGAGCAGGAGCTCAACATGTCAAATTTCTAGTGTACAAAGTACCTGCTGCTGGGGTATACAGTGCATCGTATGTCTGTGCTAATGTCCTAGCTCATTTACCTCTTAAAGTGATACAGGCATGCTTTGTTCAAATCAAAGTATCCGCAGGTTACAGATTAGACAGGTCAAGTTGTTGCAGCACCATGGTAGAATATAATCCATATGTTATGACTCTGTCTAAATCCATTTGTTTATGAATTTAGACAGACTCCATAAAGCTAGAACAGGTTCAGCATCTGGTGTTGTCTTAATTTTGCTGCTTTTGCATTGTAGCACAGGTTTGATTTTGATGGGACTGCTTGAAGTATGGTAATCGATAGTACATTCTTTTCTGTAAATATATTCCTTCCTTCAGAAAGTGTTCGATAGGTGACATCTGGAACATTTAGATATATTAACCTTTTTGTTATTGCCAGAGCAAGATGAAATGCTAAAAGCAGAAAGATTATGCTGCAGTGTTTTCAGCATATTTTTGTGGACGAGGAGTCATATAAACCACATGGTTTGTAACTCTCTGTGTTGAAACCTACTCTCACAAATCTGACAATCAGACTCTGTACAATGAATACTTGAAAATTTTCATCAACCGTATACTTGATATCTGGTCTCCACTGACAGTGACTTGAAAGCCAAGGCTAGGAGATGGGACGAAAAGAGTCTGAATAAACTGAAGATGCAGAAGAATGCCCTGACAAACGAGTCCAAGGAACTGCAGAAAATAAAGAGAAAAGAGTCGGAGTTGAACACGATCAAGTCTCAGATCAGTGGTCTGGAGACCAGATTGAAGTATTCCATAAGCGACCGAGAGAACACCGTAAGTTAGCAGGGCTTCTGGCTGTCTTAATGCAACTCAAAATATACTCAGTGTGCGCATCAAAACAAGTTGTGAATTAACAGGGCTTTTTGGCTTTTGTTTGCAACTCAAACTATATCCAAAAGTGATTGGGATATATGTCACAGTTTGAATCACATCGTTCCCTTCAGTAGGCAAGACATGGTAAAGTCAGGAAGGAAGAAGCTTATTGAGTATCAAACATCCTGTATCTTATCAGTAGTGACTGCGCTTTAGTCAAACTCAACCTAGGCTGAAAATGGGAATGCACTATTTTTGTAGTTTTCACGTTTCTCAGTACCAGTCTTGCTTAAGAAATACTCTCTTTTCATGCAGAAAAATAAAACATTGGTGAACAATCAGAAGGCCAAGGAAAAATTTGAGAGAGATCTGGAAGGATATGAAGTAAGTTTAATCATCTCTTCTGTCAATTGGCAGTCACATCATCTTTATGAGACGTGCAGCATACTGTTATACATGTTCTGTAAAGTTCCAAATGCATGTAAACACAGGATGTACACACTTTCAATCTTTTCAGTTTGTTTGTCCCTGTGTTGTCTGGTATTTTATGATATCATCATGCCCCTCATATTGTGTTCATGCTGATTCTGTGTTTTTCATGCTGAGCGGCATATGTAGTCAAGAAGTTAATCTGCCAACCAATGTCAATGGAATTACTCTGGTGTAACATTATCATACTTCTCCAACTTCGGGGTCTGCAACTCACAAATGTCTGACTGAATTTAGTCAAAGAGTACTCAATCATAATAGACTATCTTCAACAAGTTTGATTTGATTTGATATGTTTAAATATCAATTGAATGCCTATCATATTAGTCTTAACAAAAAACTAGATATTTATTTTTGAAATTTCATATCATATGGTACTATTGTCATTTTAAATCTGGATATCTTGTATTGTTAGAAATGCCTTGGGCATAAGCTGCGTTCTACAAAATTCAACACAAAACAGGAATAATTGAAACCATTTTGGCAACTGTAAATTAACATTTTTATACCTCGACAGCCAAGAATGGAAGCCATTGAAGAACAAATCACACAGAGAGCTGAAGTCATCCAGAAAACCAGAACCAAAATGAATAAAGTGGAAGATGAAGTGAGTCGTAATTCACATCTGACATAAAACAAAAGCAACTTTTGCAGTTACTTGTTATCCAACCATCACAGTGTTAGCATAAACTACAGAATAAGAATGTGTTGATATGGCTTTACAAAGAAACAATGCCACATCATTTCAGTCTCACAAACCTCAACATGCACTCATGGTCATTTTCTGTTGTGTTAGATTAGTGTAAAAATAGGTTCTGCATTTGTCAGTGTCTGTGTACTGTGGTTCCTTTTAATGCAATGTCGTGAATGTGGCAGCCAAACTTCTCTCCATCAATGGAACTATACCTATCAATGGTTCATGCATTCAAAGTTGACAGGAGCACACTGGGTGATACTGAAACAATGAGAACTCTGTTTTTGCCTCTTAAGTTGTGTGGTTGTTCCTAAGTTGAGTGAATACATACATGACACAATAAACTTCGTGAAATGTCCCCAGAAGTTGATCTTGCTATGCAGGTCAGATGGCCTATTTTGGGCTGACGTATAAGTTACAGGATATTGCAATGGATACTGTACTGTCTGTAATTAATGTGTGTGTGCTTCCTATTCCAGGTTTTTGCAGACTTCTGCATGGCGATAGGAGTTGAAAACATCAGGCAGTATGAAGAGAAAGAACTGCGAACACAGCAGGAGAGAGCCAAGAAGAGGTTAGAATTTGAAAACCAGAAATCAAGACTTCAAAATCAGCTGGACTACGAGAGGTCAAGAGATACAGATGGTAAGGACACATCAAAACACAAAATAAATTTGCTTTGATTTCACAGTTCTAATTCTTTTTTAATGTGGTTTTACGACTTATCCGGACACCAAACTTGCTAATTACCCAGCAACTTCGCTGATGATATTGAGACTTTGATCAGTAATTACCAAAGCACTTTGGTAATTCACCTGAAAGTTGATACTTGATCTTGCTGCAGTAACTCCATGGGTGGCAAAGTGTAAACACAGACGCCGACAACTACAGTGCATGCAGTGATAGCATAAACCAATTTGAGACATGAGTTTGCACTCAAAAGTTTTCAACAGTACACCCATACAAAAAATTGCTGAACAAAGTGATGAATATGGCACAGGACAAATACAACTTGCATTGCAGTAAACCTGCCCACTACACCAAAAATATTTCTGTAACTTCAATGGACATCATGTTTGATTGAACAGTCCTACTTAAATACTTTTCCGCTCAATTCGTGCTGATTTAGGCACAATTATTGAACACCACTCAAACTTTCAATCACTTTCCTAAATCGACTTACACATGAAGAAATTGTAAAGGAAGCTAGAATACAGAAAAGATTTTCAATCTCTCTATCTCCATGAACTGGCATTCCTCAATCACATTTATGCTGGTAGACAACCATTGCAAAAAGGCAGCAAAACTCAGCAATGAGTACGAGCTAAACTGACACAGTATTTCATATCCCTGCATCAAATGATATTGAAAACACAATCCCATCAGTGACATTTGGTAAAATTTTCACATGAATCATATCTTGAAATAAAAAAAAGTGAAACAAAGACGTCTTGTACTTTGCCAATCAACAGCACAGTGTGAAGTGTGAAGTGGCATCTGCAATGCCTGCACGTAAAAGCAACTCTACTCAGTATCAAATGGTCTGCATCTTATGAAAACAACAACTGGCAGTGAAAGTTGTAATAGTCACCGGTAAAAACTCTTCACAGATGAAAGGATAATTGCTATAATTGCTTCAAACGAATGAAACTGCAGGTTTTATGGGAGGAAAACCAATGGCGGATGCGCGGAGTGGGACTATTCTAGGTGACGGAGACGGAGGGTCATAGGATTATAAATAAACTGGATAATGTAGGATTTTCCTCACAATACTGTAACAGGAATTCCAATGTTACAGAATGTTAATTGAATTCCAATGTAATTCCAATGTCCCCTTGTTTTAATGTTAGTAATAGTTTTTCTGCTCTGAAAAGTAATTTAACAAACCCTACCGACCCATTATACTCTCGTAACCTCTCCTCTCCGAAGTTGAGTTTTACATGTAACACGGATGAACAGCACACATGTACATATGTTGGTTTTACTGAGGAATGATGTTCAGGAATGCCAACCTCTGGTCACAAATTAGTTTATGGCACTAGTATGATACTTATCAGTGACTTTGTATACACATTGTGTACCCCATGGAGCACTCATGCAGCCAGATCAAGTATCAAGTTTGAGGTGAATTACCAAAGTGCTTTGGTAATTACCGATCAAGTCTCGATATCATCAGCGAAGTTGCTGGGTAATTAGCAAGTTTGGTGTCCGGATAAGTCGTAAAAACCACAGTAAGACAAGTATTTTACAAAAAGATGAGTATCGAAAGGCTTCTGCTTTTACCGTATACATTAATTTTTATGAAAAATAAAAGCCATTTTTCATAATCTGCAATTTTTTTTCACCCAGCAAATGTCAAGAAATGGACCAAACAGATTGAACATGATGAGAAGGAATTGAAGAAGTTAAAAGATGAGGAGACGAAACAGATGAAGGTAACGATATCTTTTTGCCATCATCTTGAAGATTGAAAGAAAGCATGTTGTTTTGAAATGTTCATGAACTTGGACTACTTGTAGAGACTACCAAAAATATGCATTCTGTAGATGGGCAATTAAAATTTTCCACAAAGCTGGACTGTTTCTTCAGACTGACAGAATTTTCATTTCAATAAGATATGTATACTGACAGCTATTTTTTTGTGCAGAAATATAGACACCTTTCAATCATTACAGCCTTTTTTCAGAAATATTACTGAAATAGTGCAAAGTGTTCTCTGTAATTCAGTTAGTAGCCTCACTTGTGGCTTTACCAATATACGGTGTCGTTCAGTTAATTCAATGGACGCTAACAAGAAATATTAATGCAAGGCTACTGGACAACGTCTCGTTTTAGCTCGACAACAATTTGTGCTTTTGTTGACTGACTTATAATAACATGGGGTGTGTGTTTGTTCTGTAGTAGGGAGAGCAACACAATGGGCAGTCTTCACTGTGTCCATGATAGAACTCCTCAATGATCATGCCTCTGTTTGTGATGCAGATAATTGACCAAGATTCTGAAACCATGACCAAGTTGAAATTCTCAAAAACAACCAAGAAATCAGAAATGGATGACAAAAATGGTGAAATAGAAGAAATCAGAAAGAAGCTTAACACTTGTAATAAAGAAATAACGGGTAAAGCATTTCTCAGTTAACTTTTTTTTTTTCTCCACAATGAGTAACCTCATGTATGATTGCATATAGGTTCATAGTGGAGGACATTATATAGTTTCATAGCAGAGGAAATAATGCAGTTTATCCCAATATTGCACATATATTACATGTTCAAGAACAAGAAAAACCTCCTTTCTATCTTGAAAGGGACAGTGTTTGATAGTTTTATGAAATACCCACTCCAAGTCAATCCTGCTTAATCCTTGAGTGCCAAAGTCAATTTTTGTCGCCTTTATAAAATATACTTCAGTTAATTTTTTCAGATTTTTGCCAAAATTTTGATAATAAACTGTAGCCAACAACACAATGTCCATTTGATCCAAAATATCAAAGCAATTACAGAAAAATCATAATAATTGTAAAATGTTGCACTAAAATTTTGGTGGGAAAAATTAAAGCACTCAAAGGGTTGTATGTTTGTATGTTCATGATGTGAGTATCAAATATGACGACTTCACTGTGCTTTCTGATATTTGCACAATTAGCATATTTTACATGCATATACTAGATAAAGTCATATCTTTGCTTTTTCATCTGTTGTCTGCAAGGAACCTTTGATATTAATTAAAGCATGCACATGGCAAACAAAACTCAAAGCATTTAACCTCAAACCCCTCCCCTAATTGAAGGTTTTGCAGTGCACAAATCTGATGTCCAAATTATGATTTCAGCTTCCCTAAAACTTGATAAATTGCTGGGTTAGGTTGTTAGAAGTTTAAACTGACAAGAGAAAAAGTGAATGGATTGTTGAGAAGTATGCACATACATGGTTTCCATTGTGTTAATCATGGTGCATAGGTAATGCGAATATTTCTGCGAAATCATCCCAGTGTTTACTAGTGTTCAATTCTGCTGTACGTGTGGGTTATACTGTAGGTGTGCAGAAACAAATCACAGCCACTGAAACCAAGCTGGAACAGAAGAGGGCTGACAGACACAGTTTACTCAAAGCCTGTAAAATGGATGACATACGATTGCCCATGAAACGAGGTACCATGGACGACATCACACAGGAGGCAGAGGTATGTACAGTACGGTCATTTCTGGTTTACTACATCTATTAAACCCAGAGGTTAGTTTATGAAAGTTTGAATCTATTTGTAGTGTCAGATGTTATTTACACAAACATGTTAAAGGTTTGTAAGTTAATTTTGATACTTTGAGCTAATACCTGAAAGGAAAGCAGTTTTAACAATTCAACTAACACCAGAAGGAAGAGTACATTCATGACAGTGCAATGCCCTCTTGATGTTGTGCATATGTTAGTATCTGCATCATGTCAGAGCTTATGAGGGGTCAGAGTTCAAAAACTGAAATGAGATTGAATAGATAGGGAAGCATTAAAGCTGTTTGTTGCATTTAAGTTAGTTATGAGGAGTTTGTACTTAACATGATAGTATTGAATTTTCACACCATTTAGATTTTGCTAATTTTGGTTCTAACTTTCGTGGTTGGGGTAACGTGAAAGTGAATATGTGATGAAAATTTTTTCAACTGAACAAACTTGTATAAAATATCTAGACAAAGGTATACAAGCTAGTGATGAAGTAAATCAGTTTGTCTGTTAGATGGTTTGAGGGATTTCCTGTGGCTTTGATACAAAATGATATCTTGGAAGTTTGAAGGAGGTCTGGGAACAGGAAACCAATAACAAGGCACTGGACTATAAAAGATAAATGCGGACCTCCCCAGCTTACATCATAAGCATCAGCCATCAAGTGGAATTGCCCCAAGAGCAAAATAAGCTAGCCAATAAGTGTTTGCTGTCTGTGATGCAAACAGTAAATACGAAGATACAATTTCTAGTATGATCTTGCTCATTATCTGAGTCTGTATTCAAGTGGATACATCAAGTCAAATTGTGGCTACTCCTCAGAATGTAAAATGAGCAAATCAGCATTTTACAGTGATGTATTCTATATCTGTTTGATTGCGATTTACTGTCCCAATAACAGAAGATTAATGGTGTGTAACTTTTTAGTCCCCACGGACACCGTCCGGGGGGACTTATAGGTTTGGTCATGTCCGTGCGTCCATCCGTGTGTGCGTGCGTCTGTGCGTCCGTCCGTTCACGCAGATATCTCATAGACGCCTGGAGCGATTTTGTTCAAACTTGGTTCAATGATAGTACCCTACCTCATACAGATGCACGTCGATTTGTTTCACAATGCGATCAAATTTGGCCATGTTAGAGGACTTTTTAGTTTTCACCTCCATAGACCCCATGTATAAGGCAGTCCATAGACTCCCATGTATAAGCACAGGCGACCCATAAAGTATTACTGAGATTTTCACACTAGTTTCACCTCCATAGACCCCATGTATAAGGCAGTCCATAGATTCCCATGTATAAGCACAGGCGACCATAAAGTATTACTGAGATTTTCACACTGTTTTCTCTATCATTTTCTCTCCTTTGTTCATGCTCTTACTGATCGGAGTAAATAAAATAAATGGTTTATTAGTCCCCACGGACACCGTCCGGGGGGACTTATAGGTTTGGTCATGTCCGTGCGTCCGTCCGTCCGTGCGTCCGTCCGTTCACGCAGATATCTCAGAGACGCCTGGAGCGATTTCGTTCAAACTTGGTACAAGGATAGTACCATACTTCATACAGATGGACGTCGATTTGTTTCACAATGCGATCAAATTTGGCCGTGGTAGAGGACTTTTTAGTTTTCACCTCCATAGACTCCCATGTATAAGGCAGACCATAGACTCCCATGTATAAGGCAGACCATAGACTCCTATGTATAGGGCAGTCCATAGACTCCATGTATAAGGCAGACCATAGACTCCCATGTATAAGGCAGTCCATAGACTCCCATGTATAAGGCAGTCCATAGACTCCCATGTATAAGGAAGTCCATAGACTCCCATGTATAAGGCAGTCCATAGACTCCCATGTATAAGGCAGTACATAGGCTCCCATGTATAAGGCCAAGATAAATAAAAATTTAGTTTCTCATCGTATTCATATTGCAAAAAGGATGCAGTGACACAGTTTTTAGTCCCCACAGATAAAGTCCAGGGGGCTCATAGATTGGGTCATGTCAGTCCGTGAGTCCATCCGTTCACGCAGATATCTCAGACACTTTGACAAAATGTCATGTGACCTTGGTGACCTTTGACCTCGAATATACATATTTGTCCATAACTCAGTAACCACAAGTGGTAATTATGGTATGATGGGACACCCTATGACGCCACATATTGTACCTCATTAATTATGTGCATATCTAATTTTGAGCGAGCCAATAGAGCTAGAGGTCTGATTTTTGGTATATATGGATAACTTAGCAATACAATTTTTTTGACAAAATGTCACGTGACCTTGGTGACCTTTAACCTCAAATATACATATTTGTCCATAACTCAGTAATCACTAATGCTACACCCTTCATATTTGGTATGATGGGACACCTTATGACACCACATATTGTACCTCATTAATTATGTGCATATCTAATTTGAGCGAGCCAATAGAGCCAGAGGTCTGATTTTTGGTATGTAGGGATAACTTAGCAATACAATTTTTTTGACAAAATGTCAAGTGATCTCAATGACCTTTGACCTCAAATATACATATTTGTGCATAACTCAGTAACCACAAGTGCTACACTCTTCATATTTGGTATGATGGGACACCTTATGACGCCACATATTGTACCTCGTTAATTATGCGCATATGTAATTTTGAGCGAGCCAAAAGAGCTAGAGGTCTGATTTTTGGTATATAGGGATAACTTAGCAATACAATTATTTTGAAAAAATGTAATGTGACCTCAATGACCTTTGACCTCAAATATACATATTTGTCCAAAACTCGGTAACCACAAAATGCTACACCCTTCATATTTGGTATGATGGGACAACTTATGACGCCACATACAGTGGTCGCACTTACTTCGCAGTTCTGCGTCCCTGGGGACGCAATGTTGCCAAAATATGCGTCCATTGCTATTTTGATTGCGTCCTGACTAATTTGCATATTAACTAGACTCACTTTGGTGAAGTTGTTCTTGAACAGTTTCTCACGTCGTAAAGGTCATCACGATAAGGTCAATCACCAGTTGTTCATGGTAACAAACGTTCAACGTGTTTAATGTGCAAAATTAACAGTTCGAATCTTGCAAGTAATTTATCTCAGTATTTTTTTACTTCTTCGTTTCTTTTCGTTAAATATGGCTATAGCTTGATTGATATCGAAGTCCTGTAGTGCTGGACCGTGTATGCTTATTAGCATTAAATCATCGACATGATCATCGGAGAGACGGCTGCGTCGAGCACATTTTATACGATTCTGGGTACTAAAACCCCTTTCACACGGTACACTTGTAACAGGGATAACCAATGCTATTGACGCGAGAACTGCGTAATCGGGAAATATGTCGGCATAATCGGTTGTGAGCACACGGCAGGCATCCTCAAAAGAACGAACTCCATGACCCCGAAGCGTACGCTTGACTGCGACGAACTCATTGCATAGATTGCCGCAATTCAGTAATGGCTCTACCTCAACTCCCGTCGCGTCCTGTTTCGGCTGCCCGTAAAACACTGAAAGTCGTTCAAGACTTTCAGTTGCATAGTCTCGAAGACGTTCGTCGTCATCAGGGTAAAGACTCACATTAAACACCTTATCGAAGCTACTCAGCAGATCTAACGCGTTGTTAGGGAAACGATCCTCTAGTCTCGATATCAAATGTTCGATAAACGATTGTCTCACACAGTTGTGAGCGGTTATATTTGCAGCCGCAGCATATGTTACTTGTATTCCACGAATCGTGCGGTTGTTCTGTTGAAATTCCTGATTGAAACGTCGTTCACTGTCGCCAGACATCGGCTCATCGAGGAGATCGCGAAGTGCCGCAATAGTTGTGCCAACCATTGGCTGCACTCTCGACAAATTAACACTCTCTCGTTGAAATACTAAGTTCAATCGGTCCATAATTAGCAGGACGTCTGTGAGCGTGTAGGTCAACGCAATGAATGAGTAAGGTTTGATCAGTCTTAACAAGCCTTCTGCCGTGGGATTTTTTCTTGCATCCTCCTCCAACTCTAGCACTAAAGCAGGCCAATTGCTTTCAATTGACTTTACAGCCCGTGACAATGACAGCCATCTAACTGAACATGGCTGCTTTAAACTCAAGAAATCGCTGACATCGAGGGCTTTGTTGAGTTCGCGCAATCGCTCGTAACGAGCAGCGGAATATTCAAAGTAATTATATACCGTATTAACTGTATTTCTATATTTGGCGACTGCTTCAACACCCTTCGCAGCATCGGACGACACGAGTGCAACTCGATGAGCAGCGCAATGCACCTGTAACATGAACGGGTTTACACGCTGAAGGCGTACTCCGACTCCGTTGAGACGTCCGGTCATTACAGACGCACCGTCTGATCCAAGTCCAACTACTTTGTATTTCGAAATATTCATGCGCTCAAACTGTTGTAATATCGCCTCAGTCACCGTTTCAGCATTGCCTGCTGTAATTGTTACATTTCCGAAAACACTGTTTTAGCTTCTCCGTTCTTTACTATGCGAATAAATATGATAAGTTTCTTATTGACCGTAATATTTACGGTTTCATCCACGATGACCGAAATGACGGGACTTGCAGCAATCTCTTTATCAAGTTCTGTCTGCAAAACTTTGGCAATCGCGGCTTGCATCTCCCTCACACTTTCGTGGTGTTTGTAGTATTGGCCGTCTGAAAGCGCTTGACACTTATTTTCGTTTTGTAGCTCAAGCAAAGATGAAAACATATCATCTGGTAATTCCTTCTTAGCCATAAAATATACTGTTCGAAGCATTGCCGCATGTGAATCTTTCTGTTTTCCTTGATTTATTTCCACGGTCTTTTTCATACTTGACTGAAGTGGCTTGTGTTTCACTGCGTCGATATGATCGGTGTGTCCAGAATGACGTACTAAAGCTGAGCGTTGCATGTCGCTACATCCTACGGCACTAGTAAAGGAATTTTTTTGCCACTACTTTTGCACAGTGAACAAAACATCCTGTCTTCACTTTTCCCGTCAATAACGGCGGTCTTGTTCAGTAGCCATGGAAATTCCCTCTCCCACTCCGATCTATATTTTCGCTTTCTTGATTTAGCTGGCGTAGTGCTCGAGTCGGGAGTCACATTACCGTGTTCAACGGCTGCGGCAATACTTGAAGTTTCTGGCTGACGAACCTCACTCGGAGTCGCAGTAGTTTCATCACAAGTTTCTCCCGTTTCGCGACCAGCTGTTGAACATTTGTCACCTGATGAACCGGAGTTTGTGAATTTGAACCGGAACAGGGTTGACTGTTTACGAGACATCATGTATGCTGAGGACGACGACGTACAAACGGTGTGATCACACTGTAATGAGTGATTGATATTTGAAATTTCGCAACCGTTTTAGGATTTCATTTTAGAAAGTGTCAAAATTGTCAACCAATGAGAAAAAGGGAAACAACGAAACGTGTCGCAGCTCTTATCAATCAAAATCATCACGGAGACGATGCGACGGTTTTGATTAAACTCGATACGCTACAAATTGTTTCATGTTTATTTTAGTGAAAGCGTTACCACTGGTAACTGTCAATCACCCTCGCGGCCGGCCGTCTTTGTATATTCACACGTGCAGTTGTTGGTACCCCCATGGAAGCTAATGCGTCCCATTGGACGCAGATGCCATCAAAACTGCGTCCACAAGCTTGCTATTTGCGTCAAATACGCACAATTATGCGTCAAACGCGACCACTGGACATATTGTACCTCATTAATTATGCACATATCTAATTTTGAGTGAGTGAATAGAGCCAGAGGTCTGATTTTTGGTATATAGGCATAACTTAGCAATACAATTTTTTGACAAAATGTCACGTGACCTTGGTGACCTTTGACCTCAAATATACATATTTGTCCATAACTCAGTAACCACAAGTGCTACACCCTTCATATATGGTATGATGGGACACCTTATGACGCCACATATTGTTCCTCATTAATTATGTGCATATCTAATTTTGAGCGAGCCAATAGAGCTAGAGGTCTGATTTTTGGTATGTAGGGATAACTTAGCAATACAATTTTTTTGACAAAATGTCACGTGACCTCGGTGACCTTTGACCCCAAATATACATATTTGTCCATAACTCAGGAACCACAAGTGCTACACCTTCATATTTGGTATGATGGGACACCTTATGACGCCACATATTGTACCTCATTCATTATGTGCATATCTAATTTTGAACAAGCCAATAGAGGTAAATGTATGATTTTTAGTATATAGGGATAGACTATAGGATAGAAATTTTTTTACAAAATGTCATGTGACCTCGATAACCTTTAACCTAAAATACACGATTATGTCAATAAATAAGTAACCACAAGTGCTATGTCCTTTATATTTAGTAGGATGGGAGACCTTATGACAACACATGCTTTACCTCGTTAATTATGCCCATATATAATTGTGGGCAAGCCAATAGAGCTAGAGGTCTGAATTTGGCATATATGGATTAATTAGCAATACAATGTTTTTTTTCAAAATGTCACGTGACCTTGATGACCTTTGACCTTGAATATGCATATATATGCATAACTCAGTAATCACAAGTTCTTTACGCTTCAATTTTGATAGGATAATAGACCTTAAGATGTCACATCTTGTACCTCATTTATTATGCACATATGTTTTTCTTGGCTGGCCAATACAGCTAGAGGTTTGATCTTTTTTCCCGATTTAGAACCATAACTTAGACATGCCTCTTGTTTCAAATTGGGAACAATGACATAGACCTATGTGTCCATAGATCTGAACATATACACTTTAGTGATACTTCTTAATGACCTCATTTCCCTGCCCCCTCAAGACTAATACTCCTATTACAAGTGGGGACTATGTCATTGTCAATGACTTGTTAGATACAGGACCTGCATGCCAGTCGGAAGTCTGCAATTATTCTTCATTTTTAACTTTCTGCCATTGATATCAGAGCTTGACCAAATCTCCTTACAATCAGTAAATTTGGATGTCAAATGCATTTTGAAAATAAATGCGATGAAAGATGTTCTTCAACGTGTCATGTGCAACTGTTTAAGTAGAGCCATCTTCCAGTCAGTGGCAAGGTTAGATTTATGTAAGTGGGAAGTGGTAAATAGGTCAGAGTACCGCGCTTCCTCTGTCTGTCACTTTCTATCAAACTGCTGTATTTATTATGTTCTTTGTGTCCGGTGTTAATCATTAACAGGCAAAAATGTCAACTCACTAGAATAGGGTCATATCTGCAACATTTCAGTATTTAGCAGGTGCGCTTGAAAAATGTAATTTTGTAATAATTGCAGCCTTAATATTAATGTGAAATGTGTTTTGATAAATATTCGATAATGGTTTTACACTAGGCTTTTACTTTCTGTGAATTTTAGCCGAGGTCATTTTCTTCAGGAGAGTGATTTCAACCAAAATGTCAGTTATATCCTCCTTGTGCTGATGCGATGCAATGTTGACTTGAAAATAAAAATGTAAGCCCTATTTTATTGTTACCTTAATATCAACAGTCATCGAGTCAGGTTGAGCCGAGTGACAGTGTCACTGGAATGGATAGTATGAGCAGTCAAGGGGCCAAGACAATCTATGCCAAAGAAGCGAACATTATCATAAATTATAAGCACCTCAGAGATGAACTCAAAGAGGTAAGCAATCGTCTACAGTCTACCAGTTACTTATTCATAAAATATGTAAATTTCATTTCAATTCTTTGTTTGCATATTGTAACAATTTCACAAGATTGAACGGGTTCCATAGTAGTTTGTTTACCTATATACAACTTCACATGATTGAATCAGTTATAATGATTACATCCATATTCTGTCACTTTCAACAAAATTATATTATACTTGATGAAAAGCATGAAGAAGATGTGAGTCACTGTCCGCCACTTTGCATAATAATGGGAAAGTTTAATTGCCTTCAATATAAATTTATGCAAATTGTAATGCTCTTTATAATATTTTTGTGTTCATAGAGGCTTATCTATCCAATTTTCTAAATTTCATTTGGCTATCAAGTGATCAGTGTGTGTTTGTGCAAGTTACGTGTATATGTGCTATATGTTTCTGTTTAGTGTGATACGCATGAAGAGGTAAAAGAAATGAATGACAAACTAACAACAGAAATTAACAACATGCAATCAACGATACAAAGAATAGCAGCACCGAATATGAAAGCTGTTGAAAAGTAAGTATTGCTTACATCCATGTCCTTTATCTTGTTCTGTGCATTTATCATCGATGAATTGTTCATTTTACGACAGGTTTCCTCTGATTGACTCGCTCACCCTACCCCTTGCCTCAGTGTAATCTACTGCTTTCTTCTAAACTTGGTGGAATGCTCACCATTTGATATCGTAGACATGACAGAGTCTGTCAGTCCACTATATCTAATACTGTATCTGTGACCATAGCGCCATGATGAATTGTGGTCGGTACAGTACCCCATGTCCTCGTAGCAACCAAATCTCATGCAAAAGACAAACTATTTCATCATTTCTATGATGAAATTTATGTGAATCATGTGCAGAGTAAATTAATTGGTCATTTTTCACTTTGAGGGATTGTCTTTGTAGTATAACTAAAATTCCTTGTTTTATTGCTGGATTTTGTGCACCCTGTCATTTCCTGTTATCTTGGTGATATGAAACACTGCCAAAGCTACTGTACTTGTCAGGCAAATATCCTTCATGTAATTTACACGTTTTAAGAACAGTTTACAAAATATGAAAAGGGGCAGGAATTTGTATGTTTCCTGTGACATCAGTTTGTTGCTGATACCTTGCCAAAACAATGATTTCGGTTCTTACCAATTGAATATTCACAGCTGGTATGTATAATAAACTGTTGCACTAATGCAGGGAAAAAGTTATTTCAGTTCATTGTTTATTTCTAAAACTGAAGTGACAACTGCTTTTTCTATTTCACTTTCTTTATTCATACAGTGTGCTTTCCATTGCTACGTAATTGCTAGATTTTTTTTTATAATGCTTCTTAATTTTGATCTGTGTTTGTAAAACAATACACAGAATTCTTAGACATAACAAAAAAAGTTGGTAGGAGGGTTTTGAATTTATGTGCACTGACTGTTATAAAATCTCTTATCCTGTTTTGCCTTATCTGATTTATTCTTTTTGACCTTGTCAATTTCAAAGTCAAAACTGATAAGAGTACAATAAGAGTTTCCTGTGACTGTGCACAATTTTCAATCACCTTGATAAGAACATTTCCGAGTAAATGCTCCTCAATAGTATTTTTTGACATCCTGTCGGTGTCCCACTGAAGGAAAGTAAAAGTGTAAACCTTTTATGCAATTACAGATTAGATGGTGTTCGAGAGCGCTTCCAGGTGACTTCAGATGAATTTGAACAAGCAAGGAGGAGAGCAAAAAAAGCAAAGCAAAACTTTGAAATAATTCGCAAAGAACGATTTGATAGATTCAACAGTTGTTTTGAACATGTTGCCACTCGGATTGATGAAATATATAAGGTAAGAGGACTTTGCAAAAGGTTTTTAGTGTGTGTCATTTGTAATGTCATCTATTTGATATCTATCCATCTCTTGCAGTGTTATGAACATTGTTCAGGGATATGGACACAAAGAAATCCCAAATCTCTTGAACACAAAAGATGCCAATGTACCATTTGTTTATTGAAACAACAGTTAATACATTATAAAGTGACCCATTACTGTCTCAGAGAAGTGAAAGAAGCAACACAACATTAGCAAATTGTCAGAAATTTAGCTCAGTGTATACATTGTTTGGTGTGAATCAGAGTGCAGGTTTTGTAAGTGGAAAATGCCTTCTTTAGATCAGTGTTTCATTCAGGGGAATGAGGGGTTCCCCCTCTGTTGACATGTTAGCACCCCTTAGTAATTTGTCATGTGGGACCAGCCCTCCATTAAATGGTGCCAGTCACACTTTAGAGATACAAGTAGAACACATGAACTGGTGAAATCCCCCTGAATTTTCTGGTAAAAGGGGAAAATCCCCCATTTGATGCCATCCTTGATGAAACACTTAGATTGTGTCTTTTGACTTACAAAAGTAATTGTGAACCAAAGATGAAAGAATTGCAATTAGAAATTAAATAAAGTTATGTTCTATGATTTTGATTCATTGTCCTCATGGTGGAAAAAGATTCAAATCAGTGAATGACTCTTGTGAAAGTAGATGCCAACAGTACCCAGAGAAATGTGGTGTAATCCAGTGTTTTTTCACCCAAGTCACAAAGAGTCATATGTATGTCAAATGTCAGTCCAGCATCATTGTCTTTCTTCCGTTACGCATGACCCTCAGGAAACTAAAGATGCTGGTATACTGGTATCAAGTCACCGTGTCAGTGTCTGTGCCAGTAAATTAGTAGAATGAAAGTAGCGTAATAGGGACTGGGTGAAAAAGTTGTGAGAGGATACAGATCATGCACAGGTTTCCTGGATTTGTAACTTGGCCAAAAGTCATCACATGTAATTTGATGTGTTCAACCACATGTACAGCAGTAACTGATACCAAATGGCATCAACCATATGTACTGGAGTCTGATATTGGCTGTGGTGTGTCTTTCATCCCAGAAGTGCAAAGGATAGTCAGTATCTTTCTCTCTACTCTGCCAGCTACTGAACAAAGCTGACAACTTACACTTCATCACCCCACTCTTCACAGACCAATGACTGTTGGCTATTTCATTGGCATATTGCCAAGGGCATGTTGTCCACTTTGGAAAATCTGTACGTTGATCACTACCAGGCACTTTCATGCATGCTTGGGAAATCTCCCCAACTGCTCACACAGAGATAAATTTAATTGGTTTCCCCCATTAACCTCCTTTAAAGTGGTTTACTTATCTCCAGAGATAAAACAACAAGTCAACCGTGTAATCTTCCGGTAAATATGACCATGCAAGATATTTGGTGTATCTTCAAACTTTTCAGGACATTCATTTTCTTTGGCACAGACTTTGTTTTATGTGTACGTAAAGGCAAACTTATGCTGTATTGCATTTTCAAAGTACAACATTTTGATTTCACTTTTACCAGACTAATGTGTTGATTGTATGTTTGATGTCAAGCTCATGGTATCGCCAGATGTTATTTTTCTCTGGACTTCAGGCATGCATCGAACGATATGCAAAATTACCACTTTCTCAAGATAGTTACTTGCTTTCATTTCCCTCAGCCATCTTTGATTTCTACATTGTATGTAAATTGAAACTGAAAACGTTCAAGTATATTTGATGAAAAATATACAGACAACTTTAACATAAGCCAGAAGCAACCACTGGTTGAAGTAGGGTTGTTTTGAGAAGGCCATAAGTCATGGCCTTTGATTAGTTTTCACTTCAGTGAGACAGTTTATTTTTCTTGGATGTGGATAATGTGTTTGTTTCTATGACTAATGATATATTGAGCATTATAAGGTGTTCAAAGAGTCTTAACATGTCCAGCTATCAGAAAGAAAGTGTATAAAAACTGGTATCACCAGTTTCCATGCAATGTTCAGGCCTGACTCATATCCAATAAAGCCGCAAAGAGAATCCATGTAGTATGTCATTGAAAATAAGTGTATAAGAGTGAGACACAATACTGAATGGTGTCATGATTGTGGAGAGAGTGACTTCATGAAAAAAAAATGCTTTCAACTGTTGTCAGTGATGTAAGCTTGACATCCATGATCTTTGAACTACAAAATGATCAATCATGTTAGCGTTTGTAATAGTTTATTCCTGAGTACCAGTTTGTATAAACAGCATGATCATGAATCAGGCCAGCTTTTCTCAGAGTGCATCTCTTAGTGTGTCTTGATCAGACGTTTAACTTCATACTTTTAGTTTATCCACTTTTCTGGTTGAATAATGAAATGTGTTTTTGAGAAAAATTGAAATCGGAAGCAGTTGCATTTTAAGATGGTTGTAACAATAGTCTTTACCTGTCAGTAACTGAAAGTGCATGATTAAAACATTTCCACAAGATGACAAAGGCAGATCTTACAGTGTGTCCAAGAAAACAGAAAGAAAGTATAGGCTAAATGTAACGTGAAATGTGCATGCTGAAGGTGTATAACTTGCTGGTATGCCAGTGTTTCATAAAGGCTGGTATACATGTAAATTTTACCAGGATTCAAAAAAGAAACCCTGTGATGTTACCAGGATTTCGCTCAGAATATCAATACAATTGTATTAGAGGTTCCCAAACCATTAACCTATCTTGCCAAACCTTAGCAAAAAACACTGTGCATGTAGTGAATGGAGACATCCAGGCCATTGGTACAAATAATAACATGCAAGATCACTGGTACATCTGTTTGCAAGGGCTGATATACAGAACAAGGGCAGTTTACTGTGTATAGGTAGTAATGTTTACAAATGTTGTGATCTTTTGATGATGTGATGATGGACATAAAAATACTATTGACCATTTCACCCCATTTCCCAGTCTGCCCATCCTCCTTGAAACATGAGTAATGTACCATTGTTGCAGAAAGAACAAGTTGAAGCATCATGTGCATATTTGGTTGTAAGAGTCACTTTGAAAGCTTTAAGTTGTCATGTTCTCTGTCACAGGCGTTATCTCGAAATCAGAGTGCCCAGGCTTTCCTGGGTCCTGAGAATCCAGAAGAACCATACTTAGATGGTATCAACTACAACTGTGTGGCTCCTGGTAAAAGGTTCAGGCCGATGGATAACTTATCTGGTGGTGAGAAGACTGTAGCTGCATTGGCTCTGCTCTTTGCCATTCACAGGTAAGAATACACACAATGCAAGGATCATAGCAGTGTTTCTGTTAGATTTTTCATTTTGCATACACAGAATATGCATCCCAAAAATGTGAAATTCTGCAAGCAATTAAAAACACAAATTAAAGTTCACAAGGGCAATTTTCCACTCGTTCAGGCAGAAATAGTAGTATGTTTTCTCTGGTGAACCAAGAACCAAACAGTTCTTGAATACTGATCCCACATGCCTCATGGAAACAGTGTTTTATAGAATGCTAGCCATACCTACACTAAAATGGAATGTTCCAGAGTCTTTGCCAATCAGCAACCTTGTACCACACAGTTAATTTCTGTGCTCTAAATGAATAAGCTGTGTGAGTAATATCTAGTATTCACAAGATGAACTGGTACCCAGTGTGATAGATGAACTGGTACCCAGTGTGATGTATAACACTAGCTAGCAGAACTACACTTATGCAGATTCTCAAAAGACTTCAAAATATCCATAGACTTTGCCGAAAAGTTGTTGGCAAGCAAAGATAGAAATGTCATGAAAATGGAGCCTTGGAGAAGAGTGAACTATGCATGTTTTTTTATCAAAGTCAAAAAGATCTCTTCCAAAGATAGGTGTACCCGTTCAAGAATTCAACCATCACAGCTCAAGGGTTCGAAAGGTTTTGTAAACATCATTTAAACTGTGCCTATGAGGTCAAATTATTGCACAGCAGAAATGACTTGATACATACGACATGCTCAGAACCATTAGGACACAATTTAGCTTTTCGCATACAACTGTGCTACAATCCATGCATATAGATCAACGCATTTTGAGTCAAAAATGCATAAATGTTTAATTTTGCATGACTGAAAACGATGTCACAGTCACCAATACTATCATTGAACCAAAATCTTTCAATGTCACAGTCACCAATATTATCATTGAACCAAAATCTTTCAATGTCACAGTCACCAATATTATCATTGAACCAAAATCTTTCAATGTCACAGTCACCAATACTATCATTGAACCAAAATCTTTCAATGTCACAGTCACCAATACTATCATTGAACCAAAATCTTTCAATGTCACAGTCACCAATACTATCATTGAACCAAAATCTTTCAATGTCACAGTCACCAATACTATCATTGAACCAAAATCTTTCAAGGTGATACTGCCTTTTTGAAGTCTTTCCTAATACAAATTAAAACAGCGCATGTTGCTCTCCATCACAAGTTTATGTGTTTAACATATTAGCAAAGTTCCTACAGCACACTGCCAGTTAAATTTTATTTGAAAAGGTGATCAACCAACAAGTTCAACTCCATAGCGTAGAGCACCATTCTTCAATGACATATGAGGGGATTACGATATTTGGAGGAAATCATTCAGTAATTACAATTGATGAGATTTCTGAAGGACGTTGTATCAGTTTTGTTAATGCAGGAAATAAAACATTAAGAAGAGTTACACTGCTTTGCTTTAAAACTGTGCATGTTTTTGCTGCACTCCATTACAGCTATCAGCCAGCTCCGTTCTTTGTGCTGGATGAGATAGATGCAGCCCTGGACAACACAAACATCGGTAAAGTAGCCACCTACATCAAAGAACAGTCAGAGGGTCAATTCCAGTGCATTGTTATCTCACTGAAAGAAGAATTCTACACCAGAGCCGATGCACTCATCGGAATTTATCCTGAGGTGAGATATAAAACAAATTGTGGTATCCCTAGTTTTATGCTCCAGCAGGATGTAATAGCCATTTTATAATTTCACTCTTTTTTGAAAGGGATGGGGTTTCAAATTAATTATGATGCTGATTATTTTTTGAAAGAACCAGATGTTATCTATGTTTGGCACTCTAGTGATGTGAGTACCTTTGACTGTATAGGGAGCCAAGCTAGCGGGTTATGCTACAGACCCTGAACACTGCATTGTACAGACAAGAAATATGTGATGGCATTGAAAATTGAAAAAAAAACACTTGCGTAAGTGTATAGAGAAATACAGGCATACTTTTGTTCATTCAATTTCTGAGTTTGATGGATAGTTTTACCAAGTCACAGGTGTAGGTAAAAATGAAATCACATCCATGCTTACACCATACACCAAGGATGTATTTTACTTTCGGTTTGAGTTAGTTTGATATGCTGAAGATGTACTCTTTGATGTTGATAACCCATAGAATGAAATATCAAAGTTTGAGTTATAGTTGTTCATGTCATTTATATTAAAAATGGAAACTTCTCTACGTGATCACCAAGTTTCTTCAAGTATTGACTCTTCTTGCAGTCTTTGGATATAACAGTAAATGCAAATACAGCCCCTGAATAAACATAGACTACAGTCTATGTAATGTCGATAGTATTAAATGCAAACTGCCTAGTTAGCTCATATTTGGTATGTATATAAATACCCAAAAGAGCTTATTTTCATTTTGTTGTTCTTTCTCTATCCCATAAACAGCAAGGAGACTGCGTGATCAGCAAGACATTGACAGTGGATCTGACAGAATATTCCGACCCTCCGGGATGGGCTTCAATGAACCCTGCAAGTCCCACCAAAGCTGGAAGATAAAAGTAATCACTAGATTTAGTTCATGTTGATTGTGTACCCTTTCAGTATTCTCACCACCCCTTTTGTGCATATTTTGATATATATTATAATCCAAACATCGGTCCCTTAGTGTTGAGATATACTAAAATAATGATTGCATATGCTAGTACATATAGTTTATCCCGGAGGTAAAATACACTGCCATGAGGTGGGCTAACATGCATTATACTTCTCAAATATCACAGGATGACCTCTCATTACTGTTTATGTGCTTCAGTCTTTCTGTCATTTTGGATGTCATGAAATATTTTGTGGGGACATGAGATGTGAGTTTGTATGACATCTCTTTACACACAATACATTTTTGCAGGATGTCTCTTCCACAGGCTGCAGAAATCACATAGTGCTTGTCTTCAGACTGTGTGTTCAAACTAAAGACATCAACTTTTCCCTGAGAAGTTTTTTCTGTAAATTGTGAATGTCTCAGTAGGCACAACTCAGGTGTAGTGTGTTCAATATCTGTAGTCATAACAGCAGAAAAGTATCCACAAATCTATTAAAACAAGAGGTTGATTGTCACATTGACCAGTCTACAGACATCCTGCAGAGTGTGGCTAGGCATTTCAAAATGTTTGTATTGTGTTATGCTTCATATTGTCAAAACAAGCCAGCAGAACATATTTGACAAGTTGCATCCTTGTGTTTGCCAGCAGGCAATGCTGTAAGAGGTAGGGCTTGTTTCTGGGCAGCTACTCACTGATAGCTGACATCTCCAGTTTTACTCGGAATCACTACTAAACAAAATACAGCGATGGTAAAGCAATGGATGTTTCACAAGTTGCCTTTTGCCAATGGGTTTCATTCACCTTTAACCCTTTCACCACCATGGTTTGTCCCAAATCCATTGTTTTCTATGGTAAAGTTGGACCTGTATACAGAGAACTGGGGGTGAAAGGGTTAAGACCTCTCAGAACATGGCAACCTACCTTGAATCTTGTAATATTGGAATGTACAAAAAAGATACACGACGTTACTTTGGTACCCAAGAAAGTCTTGTCAATTTGCCTGTCTGAGCACAGTACAGTTCAGCTGTTTCTGTTGTTTTTGATGCTTTGCCTTATTAATCTGGTATTTTCTGATGAATTATTCAAACTTTATGATAGAAAATTGTTTTCATATAACTTCCATTCCAAACTCCTTTCTTGTCCCTGTATTTTCAAAATGGACATTTTTACACAGAATTGAGACATTAGTTGTAAAAGTTTAGATAGTATTCTAGCAAATCCTTCGTAGTTTTTAGTGTTTCATTCAAGTTGCTTTTGACAACGTATGTTTTCAGTCTTTCCTAAATGTTAACAGAACAAAATTTTATCCGTGTTTAGAAATAAACCGAAATGAACTTTAAACGTGTGGCATTGTTTATTTGATGGAATTTGCGGGAAGCCAATTATGTGTCTTGGGAGGTGACTTGTCCCCACTTGGTTTGTAACTCTGATTGATTGAAAGTTAATGAATGTGTAACAAACATCAGTATAGAGGCCATTGTATGGCTGTCATCAGCAGGAGACAAATCAAAACAAATTATAACTGTACCTAAAGTCCATTAGAAGTGAATTCTTGAAGTGCAATTTAATGGTATTTATGTAAACTATGTAAATTGGTCAATGGAGAATAACTGTGCACTCTGTATTCAAATCTCCAGGCGGCAAGTCTGTCGCAAGAACCTTAATTACCGTAAAAATTTTATGAACAGACCAGAAAAAAAATAATTACAAATCTGGAACAACCCAACTAAATCTCCATCAGCTGTAACTTATGGTGTGTTTCCTTAATGTTTGTTCTCATCCCAAAACCATGCCCAAAATGCCAAATATATATAAATGTGATTTAACTACAAGAGGCCGAATAAATCCCTGCTTCTGTAGGTAAGTTAATTTACAGAGGTTAGAGAAAAACAACATGTAAATGATTGATAGTTGAAATGGAATGGAATTCCTACAATGGGCCACTATTTCCTTTTTTGTTTCGAACTGACCAAACTGGAAAAAGCTGTACACGTCACTGACATCATCACCTAATTACTGTAATAGGATAAAACAGCCAAGTGCCCACCAAATCATCTGAATTTTGAAATTTTTTGACATTATGTTAGGGGGTTTAATCCAGAACATTTATGACAACATTGTTCTTGTGGATCAAGTTTTTTGTAAATTTCAGATCCCAATTCTTTATGAATCTTGACTGCATCCTTGGATAATTGGCTGTTTTAATGTTTTTCATGTCAAGAAAAAATAAAATAGCTCCCATGAAGAATATTCATATGCTGTACCAATCGCTTCTGACCAGTTCACTCCACATGCCCACTTACTATTACTTGTTACCTGAATTTGGTGAACTAATCAAAATCTCCAAGGTATACCAGCCATCGGGGTTGGTTTATTGCCAAATCATAATAGCACTTTCTTAAATTGTTCTACCCAACAGTAGGGCATATCAGGTAAACTTGCTTGTTGTCCACTTCTCAACACATGTTTGAGATTCCCAATAGCATATCAGTGTTTTTGCTATAAAGGTTGGGGAATATTGGTAAATGATTTGGGAACCCAGGTAACATTGCTGCTGTCCCTCTATTTGATTGCATTGATATACCAAGGGGAACCCAGGTAAAATGACTGGGAACCCCGGTAACATTTAGCTGCTTACCATCCTTAACAAAAACACTGCATAGGTGACCTATCAAATCATGCAGAATGAAAAAAAAACAATCATGTGGAAAGACTGACTTGGTTGGTTTCATAGGGGGATGGCATAAAGTTAAAAATTTTCTGGTATTTCACCATCATAATACAACGTTGAAGTGAAACCTCAAGAAATGAGTTGCTGTAAACTGTTCTGATTAGATGATATGTTTAGAACTATAAAAAAATTCTTTTTAGTCCCCGCGGACGAAGTCCGGCGGGGACTTATAGATTGGGTCCCGTCTGTGCGTCCGTCCGTCCGTCCGTCCGTCCGTCATCAACAGTTTCTCAACACTGCTGAACCATTTCGTTCAAACTCAGCACAAAGGCATAGCACTATGACCTACAGATGCACGTCGATTTATTTTGTGATACGATCCAATATGGCCGCGAGGCGGCCATTTTGTTGCGATTTTTCATGTCTTTGGACCATAACTCAAACATCCTTGAACAGATTCTGTTCAAACTTGGCACAAAGGCATAACACTATGGCTTTTATATCCATCTTAAATTATATCACGATACGATCCAATATGGGCGCGAGGCGGCCATTTTGTTGCGATTTTTCATGTCTTTGGACCATAACTCAGACATCCTTGAACATATTCTGTTCAACCTTGGCACAAAGGCATAACACTATGGCCTACATGTGCATGTCAAATTATTATGCGATACGATCCAACATGGCCGCGAGGCAGCCATTTTGTTTGCGATTTTTTCATGTCTTTGAACCATAACTCAAATATCCTTGAACCGATTCTGTTCAAACTTTGCACAAAGGCATAACACTATGGCCTACATATGCTTGTCAAATTATATTGCGATACGATCCAATATGGGCGTGAGGCGGCCATTTTGTTGGTATCTTTCATGTTTTTGGATCATAACTCAGACATCCTTGAACAGATTCTGTTAAAACTTGGCACAAAGGCATAACACTATGGCCCTCATGTGCATGTCAAATTATTTTGCGATACGATCCAACATGGCCGCGAGGCAGCCATTTTGTTTGCGATTTTTTCATGTCTTTGAACCATAACTCAAATATCCTTGAACCGATTCTGTTCAAACTTTGCACAAAGGCATAACACTATGGCCTACATATGCTTGTCAAATTATATTGCGATACGATCCAATATGGGCGTGAGGCGGCCATTTTGTTGGTATCTTTCATGTTTTTGGATCATAACTCAGACATCCTTGAACAGATTCTGTTAAAACTTGGCACAAAGGCATAACACTATGGCCCTCATGTGCATGTAAAATTATTTTGCGATACAATCCAATATGGGCGTGAGGCAGCCATTTTGTTGCGATTTTTCATGTCTTTGGACCATAACTCAGACATCCTTGAACCGATTCTGTTCAAATTTGGCACAAAAGCAAAACATTATGCCCTTCATATGAACGCCACTTTATTTCATGATATGATCCAATATGGCCGACAGGCGTCCATTTTTTTGCGATTTTCTCATGTCTCTGAACCATAACTCAAACATCCTTGAACTGATTTTGTTCAAACTTGGCACAAAGGCAAAGCACTATGGCATACATATGCATGTATCAATTAACCTTGCGATAGGATCCAATATGGCTGCAGAACTGCCATTTGTTGGAATTTTGCATGTCTTTGAAGCATAATTCAAAGGTCATTAAACCCATTTTGTCCAAACTTGGCACAAAGATCAAGCACTATGGCACACATACATGTATACATGTCAATTTACTTCGTGACATGTTCCAATATGGCTGCCAGATTGTCATTTTTGGATTTTTTCATGTCTTTGAGGCTTAATCATATGCAAATTTTCCTTATCCAATGTTGTTGAGACTTGGTACAAAGATAAAGTACTATGGCATACTTATGCATGTCTACTAATTTTGTGCTACGATCCATATGGTCAATAGACAGCCATTTGATTTATATTTTATAAACATAGGTCACTGTCCTTCAATGGACTGATTTTGTTTAAACGTGATATGGCTGCATTCTTGTGCACATTAATTTGTTTTATTATATGATCCAAAATGGCTGATTACAACAACATACCCGATCCCATACCATTTCGAAAATTCCACCAAACCATGTGTATAGTATGTGCTGTCATGACACTAGAGGCAGTGAGGGCATCGTTATGTGTGATGTAATCAAAAGTTCCTTTAGTGGTCAACACCGGCAAAGATGAGTCTTTTATTGAACGTTCCTCAGATTACTTTATTATGCAAGTCACAGGCCTGATGCACCCGTTGCATCAATGTCATTCCACAGCTACCTATACACCAAAGATTATGACAAAATGGACAAGGGGACTGTGTCATCAACGATGACTTTTTTAAATAATGATAAGTTAGCTTATTTAGGGTATAATTGGTAGGGGGACAGCAGTTTGTGAGGTTTTCAATATCTAACTGCTGTGAGGAAAATCCTGTAAGTACTGGTATTACATGAACATGTGCAGTCGATGAAGTATTAACAACGTCATTTATATGGAAGTTGATCCCTTTTACCATCGTGGCCTGCAGACTAGCCCATACCCATACCGGTAGTTATCAAAAAGGTAAGTATGGACCTACTGATGGAGGAATTGGGATGAACAGGTCAACAACGTGGAGGTGTTGCTGGCAAATTGAAAACCAAAGGAAACAGATCACCTTGATCATGGAGATGAAACCAGAAAAGTTTTTAGATAAGTTCATGTACAGACAAGGCATCGTGTATTAAACATGGTATAGCGCCTCATCTTGCATCTTCACTGCCAGAACTGGAAAGTGTGCTTATCTGCCACCGTGGAAACGTACAAATGTCACAACCATGTGGTGAGTGCTAGTTACCAATTAATTGTAGTTGTGGTATTCACTAGCTTTTCTTGTCAGAAGATGACATATAGAGCAGTGTTTTCTCCAGGTTTCCCTCACAAGCGGGAATTGACCCCCTTTTGAGAGCAGATCGTCCATGTAGCCGACATGAACACGAAGTGTCTGTTACCAGCTACCAAAAACTATGAAATTAGTAAAGAATGAGCTACAAAAATCACTATCAGCTTTAAGTTGAAGGTAGAATAAGTCTGTGCCTTTGTATAAAATACTATAAAAATAGTAGAAAGTGAACAACGAGCTGAAAGTTAGTCGAGGAGACCTTTACCGCATATCATTTGCATCTCATTGTCGGCTACAAGGACTGTGTACCCTTTTGAGAGAAAGTGATATGGGGGGGGGGGGGATTCAGAGGTGGACCATCATAAATTATGCAAATTTCAGTTCTGCAAATAAAGAGTTTTCAAGGCACACTATTAGCAAATTAAGGTGATTTTGCATATCAAATATGAAATTATAGACAGCCTACAGTTTCTTAATTTTTTCCATCTGCTAAATTTTAATACATTTGAAGCCTACAGAGATTCATGCTTCATTCATACAAGTTCAAACAGAGTTTTGTAATCTGGAATAAATTCTTGGTGGATAGAATGATGTAAGGAAAGCTATCATGATAATTGTTAAATCTTAAAATTGAAAAAAAAAATTGGGGCTGTGCTCAGGAAGTGATGTGTGCTTTGTTTACAGTCTGGAAACCATGCTATTGTAGCATCAACCTTCAACACTCTCTGGCTTTAAATCCCGGCTCGAAAAGACCCGGGATCAGGATTAACTATGGTGTTAAGAAGATTATGAGGTGTTTCTGTCTTTTGTTTTCCTTTGAAATTTTAATCGTTATATAAATATGTTGCAAGATTTTTGGATTAAGTCCGCACCGGGCTTTAAGATGGAGTGTGTACTTTACGAATAAACCTCTGACAGCATCCTAAAAACTGGCCACATCCCATCAGTGTTGCTACCCTGACCATAAATGATAGATGAACAAGTCATAAAAATTAATAACTTCCAAATGTTCGCATTCCAAAACTCAATAATATGACAGTACCAACAGACACAACACCATTATGCAAAGCCTATAGTTGGCGGAGCCTTTGTGTAAATCATTCACCTTTGGCAAACTATATTCTATAAATTTTGTTTCAATGACATTTTATTGCACAATGTAGAAAATTCCTGACAAGGGAGTCTACTTTTCTCAGGTGAAAGTTTGAATTTTGTCCACAGTATACAACACAATTGCTTGTGATTAAATATACAGCCGATCAGGCCATAAGACAAAAAAATTGGGGCCGTCCTGTGTATACCTATCACTAGGGACTACGGTATGTAGTAAAAAAAGTTGCATGAGCAGTATCATCCTGGCCTAGAATCAACTCACAGCATCTGCTTAACTCTAGACAGTTTAGGAAATTGTGTGTTAAGGGCATGGGTTACGTATTTAGGTGGCTGTGACTTCCCTGCTTTTAATTATTGTCAATTGGAAGTCAATTGGTTGTTCTGCACACACTTGATCACCTGCTGGCTTCTGGCATGTTTTTGTTCCTCTGTAAAAAACAGAGCAGTGATGTTGATACACTGGACTTTTACATGCTGTTTGTGTCATTCACTTCAAAAATATTTTAATTTTCTGTCTGCACTGCAGAATGTTAAAACATTTAGAAGGGGAAAGTTCTGGGAAAGCAGTAGCTAGTCGTAGAAATATCAGTTGACTACTGGGCTGCAGTAGCTACACCATTCGTTCATTGGCTGATGTAATGCACTCCAGGCAGAGTTCACTGTTATCGGCAAAACCTGACCATAGTGTAACTAGGGCAGCTGGAAGAGGGTTTTAACGCTAGCCACTCACATTGAACTGTCATTGGTATTATCTGAAAGAACGTTCAACCCCAAGGTGAGAGGACGGCCCTGGATTAACACTTTTACTGTGTGAATTTGCCTCCTGGTTTTTTATGTACAAGGGTAAATGCCTGCAGTATATTTTCTTTAAAGCTTAGACATGTGGCAACTGAGAGGCTTTCCATTGATATAAATCAAGCAAAGGGTCTGTCCAGTATTCACCCTGGTCTTGATATGCTCAGACATAAAAGATATGTAATCCTATGATTTATGGTTATTACAGAGTTTTATGCAACTTGCCTCTTATGCAACTAACTGTTTGATGGGAAAAACTGTAGGAAATGTTCTGTTTCTTCAACAAATGGTCCCTGCACAAAATGTGTGACTATAGTAGCATTCAGAAAAGAATTGTCAAATAGTGACTTTAAATCAGAAACCTAGCGTTTAACCACATCTGCAAGAAATAATGGCACATTCCATTGATGACTTTGCACAGACCTTACCCATTGCAGTAATGGAATGTCCCAGGAAACTCATTTAGTCTTTGTTTGTTTGATCCTTTGCAGCAGTGACAGGAACTTTATCTCTCGGTGCGCACAGTAGAAAGGAGAGGAAATCGGGCATTCAAAAGGGAATTCGGACACATCCTTCTGTTTTCCTGGAAAAAAAAGTTTTGTTCTCTCCACTTCAACTTTGGCTCATCGGGAACCTGAAGTGACGGCAAGATGGAGCTGCAGTGGATGTGTCTGCTCTTTGCTGTAATTTCCAGCATTCAAGTTGAAGGTAGAGTTGATTTTCTCTCTCTGTGTTGTGTTGTCACCCTGTACCTGGAACCGTTTGGGACTCTGAAATCTCTTTGGAATACCCCATCACATTGACAGTTTTTGTGTCAGTGTGAAGGTTTCCAAATTAAATGGCAAAGCAGTTGTTGCATGTTTTTCATTCGGTTCAGTTCTTTACAAACTCTGAAAGCAGTGCTGTTGTAAATTTCGAGAAGCCATACAGAGGCAATGCCTTCGCCAGTATGTGTTTATTTGCCTGTGGGTATCACAGTCTAGTTTGTGGTTTATGTACCCTGCTGTGATCATGGTTGGGTCATTAACCGCAAAGGGGGCACTTCAGAAAAGTTATTTTTGGGTCTATTCTTTAATATTATTTCAGATTTTTGAGTTTATGAATGTTCTCTTCACATGAACTGTCTTTGACCAAATCGCATTAACTTCTTCACTGCTCTGAGACACTTACATTTCTATAGAAATCTTTCAGAATTGTTACCATAGTGTGATTAGCTTGTTCAGTGTGTGCGTTAAAGACACTTATATTTACTATGAAATTAACTCAAGAGCATTCTCCCCACAAAGAATGAAGATATTGCTGTTGTGCAGATAATGTTCTAACAAGTTTGGCATGTGTAAAAGTGTGAGAAAGTTCACCTTGGTGGGCCAGTCTTCTCGGCTTCACTTATAAGAATTGTATGAACTGTAATCCCTGGATACCCATTACAGATTGGATGATTTATATGCTATGAGTGAAGGCAAAAGGCAGAGGTTTGTTGACTACTACCACAGGGAATTCAAAACAGGCAAAGCGGCAAAAGGGTAGCAGCTGATAGCCAGCCCTCTGTAGTATCACACCACCTATTTGGACTAGTTTATAGCCTGGGTTAAAATAAAACAAACCAAATCTCTGGTTAAGGGGAGTGTACCCATTTAGTTTACAACTGTTGGTTTATTTGCCACTGTGTGCTAAGCTGTTGACAATGCAAGTTCTATGCCAGAGTGTGGAGTGTCTTTTTTTGCAACATTTGGATCTTTCAGAATTGATATATGGTTTCTTTCACACATGTACTGGTAGAGTCTCCAAGTCCCTAGAACCAATCTGATTTACCTTGATCATTTCTTGACACATTTGCAACACCAAAATTTAACTTCAATAATTGAGTGTCTACAATCCAGCAATAGCTGTTTGATTTCCAAAAGCTTATTATGAAAAAGTTCTTTGATATTTATCGAACATGAGGACGTTGCATTTCTTGTATAGGAAAGGGAGATTTTGATTTTTTGATTTCAGAAATTCAACTTCTTGAGTAAATCTTCTGCGTTTCAGCAAAAAGAAAGCCATGTTACTGACGAATACTGAGGGACTTATTTTTTATTGAAACATGCAAGATCACAGATTTAACAAGATAAATCATGAATTTTTGGTTTGATTTGCCATTGAATTCTCAAACTCAGCTGCATGAACCTAAGTAAACAACGAAACTTCTTTTATGCAATGTATAGGCATGATAGGGACAGCGTTATAGCAACCAGAATAGCTTTGAATCTGACAGACAAGGAGACATGTTCAATGTCCAACCCAAAGCTCTTTGAAAGACACCATATTTTGTCATATTCAGTCAAAGAACTATTTGTGCTAGAATTATGAGGTTCAACAGCTTTATGGTATTTTCAATATTTTTATGAAAGAGTACATTTTCTTGCTCGCTTCACTCTAAAATATGTTAAATACAAAGTTTTAGCCTTCAATGCGTAACACATTGTCACCTTTTTACAGTGTTATTGTTTGCTAATGAATTTCTTGTCCAGACAAGAACACAACATACATTGTGAACAATCCGCATTTCAACATTATATTGGACATTGAACAAGAAACTGTCTTGTACAATAAATGGATTTGATTATATCCAGTTTGACAGTTAAAGTAAGTGAAGAAAAGAGAGAGTTCATTTATGGATATAAATAGATGTATATAAACATTGTCACATTTGGAGATCTGAAGGAAACAGAGACCTCGACCTGAATGTTGAACAGGAAATTTGATGTTTAGAACAACTCACTTGACGATTTGTTACCGATAGCACAGCCAAGGATGCTGATCGGACAAAACCCCATATATAGAAACGATGCATGTACCAACCCTCCAGGTAACTTCCAGGTAAAGCTTACCGGAACAGTGACCCTAAAGGTCATCCTAACAATGAGAGGAAATCACTTCAAAGAATGCTTTCCAGCCCAATATGCCATACATATTGTGTATGCCCATTCAATACTCTGTATTTACTATTGTAATGTAAATTGGATTAGATAATAGTACACTGGTACATATGTCTGCGGTCAGTAGTGTGGTTAGATGCTATGGACTGTCAGTGGGAAGTCTGGCTCACTTCAAGGTCTGCCGTGCTTCCACAAATGTGACAAGTGAAATGAGCCACAGTCTTGTTTGTTATACTGGTTGACAACATTGGCAGGGACACACCCAGAGTGCGACATCTTTAGTTCACTCTGCAATGTCATTCAGACCCATGGGTCTGGTTTTTCTCTCCACGTACAGACTAACAAAGATACATCTTTGAAGCATCGCAAGTGTGATTCTGAGTAACATGTTGTTGTTGTTGTTGTTGTTGTGAAGATATGTACATGTTAAACATAGTCTTCCGCATTTCTTAGAATTTGATATCCATCACAATTACCTCGTAAAGCCAAAGGAAATAACTGGAAGGCCATATTGATTATGGCAGGCTATATTCATCATTTTACTTGTCCCATAAATTACTGGAAGAGTTGAAAACATCTGATTTTGAAATAAATACTACTGAAAGTAAATCAGCTCCTTTTCTCACAGACGCGTGAGAAAAGTATTTAATCAAGTATGTATGGTTTTCTCATCTGCGAAGAGTAATTGTGCATTTTTTTATACTTTGAAGAATTTTAATGATTAAAAAAACTCAAATAATTTTGGTTGAATGAGAGTAATTTGACAGATTCTCGTTCATTGAATACCCTCTAATGATACCTAAAAATTGAAGCAAATTTCTGATCAATTTAAGAAGAAGCAAATAGTTTTAAAAGATTTGAAACTCGTTCAAAAAGAACACTGTTAAAGTGACATTGCATGTTACACTGCACAGACGCATTTTTTCCATGTATTATTTCTCATCAAGATAATATAAAAACCTGCTAATTTTACATTTTCAAAGCAGAGAATCTGAAGTTTTGTATGAGAGCAAAAGTTAACTCAAAGCACAAAGTGGGTACATGTTTGGGGGAAAAACTTGGATTTGTTATGAATAATCAAAATAATTTAAATCAGAGACTTAACACTACTTTATGTAATGTAATATCTCATTTGAAACTTGAGTTTAAATATATTTTTGTTTTGCATCATCAACGATAATCTCATTCTTCAATGGCGGGAACCCAAAGACTAACATTCAAAAAGTGATTAAAATAATGATATGCGAAATTGAAATCATTCTTTCCAATACTAAGTACTTTATTGCCAAATAAAGTGAAAATTTCATTGTAAAGTATTAAAGAATGAACTGTGATAATTTTATGACTCGGCCACAGTGGAGTTATGTTCTATTGAAATGTTCAAAACTGGAGCTGATTTGCATAAATTGTTAAATCTTTCTTAATGAATGAACCTAAAAGTGTTTGTCATACATAAAGTTAAAACCTATCAATGCATTAATGTGAAATCAACAGACTACTGACAATTGAATGAATTTATCCCAAAAAGATTGATATTGGGCAAAAAACACTGTTTTTTAGCCCAATGTTTGTGCAATACCCCTTCAGGTGAATATTCTAAATGTTTGAAATTTAACAGTGTGTGATACATCAAAGACGGACCCCCTGTAAATTGTGGCCATGGATCAAAGCTGTACTCTGGTAGTTTGGTAATGGCAAGCTTGAACACTCAAATTACATGACTGTATAAGTTCTGATGGGACATTGAATGGTAACAAGTACAGTCAATTTGCCTGGTGGTCCCTCAGACACAGTCCTCAATCCTTGGTTCTCGTATTACTGGTTGACGACATTTAGTTCTTGGTTTTCCTTCAGAAATTGTGCACTGTTAGTCAGTTTGCTCAGAGCTGAAGCTGATAATCTGCCGGATTTGAGATCTGAATTTGAATCTGAGTCTGAGCTCTGTGCCTGTGAATCTGAAAGTCGGCTCTACTTACAAGCAGCATCATTCATTCATTTGTGTCCATCAACTTTTCTGATATGAAATTTCAATCGTGCATTAGCTGCTTGTTTGTTAGCTGCTTTGTCAAACTCACCAAAGGAAAAAACAAATGACGTAACATGCATGTCTTTACTGAAGTCATGCTGGGAAAAAAACAGTAACAAATATTAATTTAATTTAGCTTTTTGCTCAGATATCATCTGTTCGATACTCTGCTGGTGTCAATAAGCAATAGATTATCATAGTATTGCATATTGGTAGATGAAGGAAATCGCTGTCCAGTAAATCTCATTGGATCAATTGAGTAGCCTCCAGCATCATGATCAAGCTTGTGGAGACAATCAGCACATTATGAAAACTTTGATACATCCGTACACAGCACTTGGCTGGTGTCTTTCATCAGTGCGCACACAAAGATCTTTAGTATATGTACTGCCCATTGACCCTATACTGATTTCTTACCCCCTGCCTGTGGTTCACCACACTTTCTGTGTATTTCCTTACTCACCAGATCATACCATCTAATTCACTGTTGATATTAGGGACTTTGCTCATTTCCATTATGTAAACAATAGACAGGGAGAGGGTACACTTAAAGGTAGGGTAGTCGATCCCAGGGATCGGGATCAAGTTCATTCTAGTCTGTAGGAGGATTATGAAGGTGTCATAGCCTTTTGTTTTTTTCATTGAAATTGTAATCTAGTTAGTAAATTTCCTGGCAAGACAATCTGATCCCTGAACCATGCCTTTAAATTACTTGCACAAGAAAGGTATGTGGTGACAACAACTAAACCACAGAGCCAGACCTGAAGTTGTCAAGAACCTGTCTGTGGGTTTTATCCACAGAAACTTGCAGCTAGCATTGTGCTATACATGACATAATTTTTTTCAGTCTTTTACCAGAGAAATGAGTAGTTTTATGGCTGTGACAAAAAATCAGAACGCTGTGCTAGATGCATGTTTTGAGGGATCAAAACTATGAACAGGTTCCGGACAAGACTCCAAGGTTTATGCACAGTCAGTGGAAGGCCAGTGGTGAATGATGCTTCAATGACAGAAGATTGTCAAAACAGATCAGTTAGGGACCCTTTTGTGGAGTGAACATTGTCAGAATTATTTCATGTGTTAATTGCTGTAGACCCTCAGTGTTGATGTTTTTGTAATGTGTTAATGTTGGTATGTCTTGTGTTGATAAGCAATGGATTTTGTGTTTCCTGTTTTCAAAGCTCATACATGTATAGTGTATGTTCTTAGATCAAGTGTGACTGTAATTTCAATGAAATTCTGTGGTGATGTTAATGCCTTTCTTGACTTTCTTGACACAGAGATTAATGCTCAGAAACTACCACGCAGACTTGAAGTGTCTATAAGGTGTCAATAAGCTCATTAATGTATTCCATGACTTTCGTGGTAGATCTCCTTGCTTTATGTGCATTTTTCAATTTTTCAAAGTGAGGAACCTTGAAAGCTCACAGGTTTTTCTTCATTTCCATAGAAAGTATTTTTCAATGCAATGAAATGCCGTTGATCTTCTTGTACAATCAGCAGTGTACCCGTCGCTACGAACCCAGTTTAAGTAAACCTAATTTGAATAAATTTGATTTAATCATGGTGGTACCTGAAGGTGCACATTGTCGTGGAGTATGCTAAGAGGTTTAGCTGCAATAATTGTAGCTCACGGACCGTGCGCTGGCTTTTTCTGCCGTGTTGGCTGAGTAGCGCCAACCTGTAAGGATACAATTCCATCCCACAGAAAGTCTGCACAGCTGATCTACGCAAAGAAACGGTCGCATGGGCGGCGAATCTTCCCTCACCTCAAGGAAATTTTAACATAGTCTAGCTTCCCGGTCATCAATGATGCCATCTATGCTAACGAAATGGTTGTACTGGAAAAAAACAGTTTAACAACCCTTAACAAAGTTTTCCTTCAAATCCGCTGACATCTTACACGTTGCCTCGATCTTGCTGGATGCGACCACAGACAGTCGAAGCAAGACTACTGTCCATGATTAATCCGTTGTTTTCCAGTGGCAGTCGAAAATATATACTGTCGACCATTTCCTTAGCCTATTTGGCATTGCTTATGATCAGGAAGCAAGACTATGGTGAAATTTCCATGGGATAAGGGAAAATACAAAATACAGGGAATGATAACAAATCCAACACCTAAGAGACATCAGTATAAGTGTAATTCCCTCCTCAATCTTTTCTTAGGACTGTGAAACACTTCAGAAAATCAGTGGCTATATCATGCTCCCATAGGTAATACTCATTGGCAGTTGGCTTGTACAAATTAATGTAGCAGATAGAATAATCCAGAATTTAGACTGTGACCAAACTCTTGCAAGCGTATCATAAGCAACATTACAATGAGCCTTTCTGCAAGCCACCATCAGAGGAAAGGCAGAGTGGGTGTTCATCACCTTGCCCCTCATCCAAGACAATTGCTCACACTTTAACTTGTGATCCTGTTTTCACCTTATTCATTTCATTTTTAGCTACTATAGATTATAGTCTATAGAAGCTATTGGGATGGGTATCCGTCCAGCGTCAGTCGTCAGTCTGTATGTGTGAATGTATGTATGTATGTCCGTTTGTGATGTGTCCATCTACTCAAATATCTTGAGAACCGCAGTACTTACTGATTTGATATTTGTTGTGTAGATGAAAAATATGATTTTGAGAAACTTTTTTTTAATTTTTAGCTCATGTTTTTGAAATTATACAAATTAGTGCCAAAAAAGGCGTTTTTGGTAAAAAATCTTCCTCTTCATAACCGCTGGTCAGACAGCTTTGTTATTTGGTATACAGGTCCCTAGGGATAACCCAACTTAGATTTGTTCAAATTGTGATGAAATATGCAAATCTGTATTTTTAAGGAATTTTTTTGTCATTTTTGGTCAAAACTTTATTTCATCAAAACCGCTTGTATGACAGCTTTGATATTTGGTATACAGGTTCCTACAGATAAACTTAATATGATATATTGAATATATGACGAAATCTGCAATTTTGTATTTTTGGTGCAATTTTTGCCATTTTTGGTCAAAAAATGTGTTTCTCAAAAAGTACTTGTCTGATGCCTTTGATATTGGTATACAGGTTCCTAGGGGTTGTCTTAGTGTGAGATTTTGAAATTTGATGAAATCTTCAACTTTTGTAGTTTTGGGTAAATTTTTGCCATTTTTGGTCAAAACATTTGTTTCTCAAAAGTTACTCATCTGATAGCTTTGATATTTGGTATATAGGTTCCTAGGCTTTATCTTAATGTAATATATTGAAATTATGATGAAATCATCAATTTTGTATAATTTTGCCATTTTTGGTCAGGCCATCCTGAAATGAGCTATCAAAGATATCCACCTTCTTCATCAATACATGTGTCTCAAAAAGTTATTCTCTACATAACACAACAGAGCTCTTCAACTGTTGGGTCGCTTGTTTTTTCAAAACTGCTGGTCAGACAGCTTTAATATTTGGTTTACAGGTCCCTAGGATGACCTTAGTGAGATAATTTCATAAAGTCAGGAAATACTTAATTTTGTATCCGTGTCTATAGTAGCTTCAGGGACTTTGGCCATAAGGGATTAGTTATTCAAGATAAGCTGATCCAAAACAGCATTGAGCTGGTTCAGTTTCCTAATCTCTTTTATCTGGGGAGTTGTATAAGCTGTAATGCTCTTTGGGTGATGAATGAAGTTGGAGGATACTGTAACATTGGCACTTTAGCCATTATCGCATAATATTGTCTATTAAACTTCTAAGTTAGAGTCCAATATTAGAGGGGGTGATAAAACTATAAGTTCAACACTTGGTCACTTCCTATCAATGTAATATTAGACTAGTAAGTTAGAATTTAGACGATATTATCAATTTTATCCAATATTAATCCAAAAACTAAGGTAGGGTGGCCAAGCCATTTTTTTCTCTTGTTTATACACACAGTTTAAATGGATTTTTAGCAAGAATGGGGTAAAAGAAGAAAAATAAAAAAAAAATTATGCAAATAGCTGTATCCAATCAAAAGTTATGAATTTTTAAAGCAATAAAAATGCCATTTTTTCGCGGACAATTTTCGGCAAATTTTAAAATTATTTCAATGAATGCCGATTCCTTCAAGTTTGGCAACCCATAATTTTTTATTTACTTCACATGGAATCATTAAACTATGTGTCTTGTGCACACAGATTTACCCAATATTACGGAAAAATCAAGATTTGACTGATGCACAGTCCTGGATTTTGAAACTGTGAGTGTTGAAAATTGAAAATATTTTGTCTGACTTAGTCAAAATTGCGGCGGCACCGTACCATCGAAAAATGGATGTATTTTATGTTTTTATGAATTTTGAATTCACATAACTTAAAAACTAGAGCTCACAATACAATGAAATTTTGTCACAATGTTATTAATAACACTCAATTCTAACAAATCAATTTAAACAGCCAATTGTCTTTCAATGCAGTTCATTTTCAGCCATGAAATTGTAAGAAATAGCTGTCCCTAACTTCAGCCTCAGGCAGGCTGTCAATGGTGTGTCAGTGTGACTGCCTTCCACCGCCATCTTGAGTCACACTGTACTGAGGTCTATGAATGAACACGATTTTGTTTTTATGATTCGTACTTGTGCTCGTGGACAGATTTTCGTCATATTTCACAGAAATGTTGGAATGATGTTTAAAAAGAGCATGCTACAAGTTTTATGGCAAAAATATGTATCTAAATGGGAAAAATCTACACCGAATTTACCGTACTCACTTTACCTCTTGTTTGCTGGCTAAAATTCCCAGAATATAACAAAAACTCACCACTACATGTAAATGGGATGGTCTGCCACTTCCTGGCCAAGTTTCACAGTTCTATGACAGCGTGCACAGGGCCCGAAAGCAGTTCCGTTGCGAAATAGGTATTGACTGGATTCAGAAGTGCGTGCCATGAGCGGCGACCGCTCGAGCGCTGTGGCTGGTCAGTACAAAGTGGCATTTTTGGAGAGGAAAAACACTATTTTTCTATCGTTTTTTCTTCAGTTTTTTAATGAAACCTGCCTCATACATCGATTTTAATTGGAAATATCCATTTTTTCAGTAACTGAGCTACTTATTTTCAGCAAAAATGGCGTTTAAAATTTCACGAAAATCAAATTTCACTTTCAGTGTGCGTGAGTTGCGTAATATGTCGCAACATTTTAGCTTAACTTTGGCCACCCTACTATAAAGGTTTGACACATGGCCCCTTCCTATCACTCTAACATTCAATTCTAAGGTAGAATTTCCACCATATTATCTGAGAAAACTATAGATTCAACACCTGGTCCCTTCTAATATTAGATTTTAGGTTAGAATTTAGAGGATATTATCTGAGAAAACAATAGGTTCAACACCTGGCCTCCCTTCTAATATTAGATTTTAGGTTAGAATTTAGACGATATTATCCGAGAAAACTATAGATTCAACACCTGGTCCCTTCTAATATTAGATTTTAGGTTAGAATTTAGACGATATTATCTGAGAAAACTATAGATCAACACCTGGTCCCTTCTAATATTAGATTTTAGGTTAGAATATAGACGATATTATCCAAGAAAACTATAGATTCAACACCTGGTCCCTTCTAATATTAGATTTTAGGTTAGAATTTAGACGATATTATCTGAGAAAACCAGATTCAACACCTGGTCCCTTCTAATATTAGATTTTAGGTTAGAATTTAGACGATATTATCCGAGAAAACTATAGATTCAACACTGATCCCTTCTAATATTAGATTGTAGGTTAGAATTTAGACGATATTATCTGAGAAAACTATAGATTCAACACCTTGTCCTTTCTAATATTAGATTCTAAGGTAGAATTTCCACCATATTATCTGAGAAAACTATAGATTCAACACCTGGTCCCTTCTAATATTAGATTTTAGGTTAGAATTTAGAGGATATTATCTGAGAAAACAATAGGTTCAACACCTGGCCTCTTCCTGTCATTCTAATGTTAGATTCTAAGTTAGAATTTAGATGATATTATGGATTTTATCTGATATTAAGCATTCAATAATACAATTTTCTAACTTAGACAACTTAGACTAAAATTATCTGATAATGAATCTAATGCCAGTGTCATGCCTTCATGGTGAAGTTGCATACACTTGTGCACAGGCGCTTGGAGTTGCCACAGAACGTTACTCTACACTGAACGCCCCACGTTTCTGTGTACATGATCATGGCAAAACAAAATGTTAAACACACAATGCATAATAATTTGGGATATACCTGTATTCAAAACAGTTTCAGGACCCTTCTCACTTCTGGAAAGCTCAAAAGATGGTGGTAACAGCAGGCTTGTAAAAGGAGATATGATTAGAACTTTATATAAAAGCTTCTTGTGTCATCTTCATCTTTTGAGATTGCCTGAAGTACTGTTTGAATGTGTTGTACCAACAAAGTGATGGCCACCTTTCCATAAAAGAAGGTTTTAAATTAGTTTTACATCAACAGAAGCATGTCCACAGTATCAACCTTTATGCTAGTCTGTTATAGCTAAAGAAACGTCGGCTCTAGTCACAATATTTCATTTGTTTTTGAATTGCTGTAGCAGATGCTCACACATTTCCTTGAATTTCCATGGGTTTGTTCTGGGCTAGGTGTATGTAACTTACCGTGTTCACCCCTAAATCCCTATAAACAGGTCCATAATGGCCATTGATAAGAATGGGTTTAGGCCAAACCATAGTGGTAAAAGGGTTAGAAAAGTATCTCAGTACCAGACACAATATCCAGATGTTTTCAATTTTTTTGGCCAGACTACAACCATTGAGGTGTGCCTACTTAATGCTCTCTCAGATTTCCACTGAAGTGACGACAGAGGCGAACAAGGGCGGGTAATTTATTGAAAACATTTGATATAATAATTGCAACTTCATGTGCTTGATTGAGTAACAGGGGAATTTTAAAAATCTAAGTTCAAAAAGGTCAAAAGGCACATTTTGCATAAAATTAAAAATTAACCCTGAGGACTGGAAAAACAACTTTCACAACTGGCAAACACAGAGCAATAGAGAGCTGTTTTGTCAGTGTTTTGAAACATGTTTCCTCCAGTGATTATCTACAGTATGAGAGGACTTAGCTATCTCTGCCGCTTTTGGTCATTTCAGGTATCATGCTTGACATCAAGGAAGAATGTTGCATCCGAGGTGAGGCACTGGCAGGACAGACACAAGGCTGTACAGATTACTCCATGCCCATTGCAGATGTCAAGGACGAGGATCAGGACAGCTGTCTACGGATCATGACAGTATGCTGTATGCAGACACTGCGGGAATCACAGTGCCAGCAAGGACTCATTGAAGCAAGCGCTGGTGGCACATGTCCTATGCGATCCAATGTGGTCGGTGGCGAGGAATTTCAGGTAAGGTAGCCCTGAACATCACTTTTGCACACTATTTACACATCAATTACTCAAAGTTATCTCCAACTTAAGACAATTTTACATGACAGTATTGGGTGTACTTGTACAGGCAGACTCAAAGAAATTCCCAGTGGCAACACTGGTAATTTCCAAAGTGACTTAATTAAGAATCTCTTCCATAATCAATAATAAAAATAAAATGTGGCTGTGCCAAGTTTTCAAGAATACATATTTCTGAAAATTCGCTAATATTTGAAATATGCTGTGTTCACTCTATGGGGAAGATCAAAATTTGCGATTTTCACAAAAGTAAGACTGAAATTTTTTATTTACTCCAGAGGGCTTTCAATGGTTCCAACAGCAGCAGTGTTTGTAATACTATCCCCAGGACACAATGTTTGCACAGTACTTCGCTACTATAGAAGATAGCGCTGATCGCAAATGACGTCACTGTTCTCTCTCATTAATATGCATAAATAAACATTTGTCCGCATTTTCCTCATAAACGGCGAAAATAAAACCTGCGAGTGTTAGAAAGGCTATTTAGCGTCACACTTATTCGTTTGAATTAATCACTGAGACTACAAGCTGCAACAACAGCCGCGCATGGAGAAAAAGAAAATTTGTCCGAATTTCAGCATATTTGTCCGAAAGTCGCGCGCGTGCAGCTATATTTAGTAACAAACCCAAATCGCGATCAACGCTATAATTATGGCAGTATGCACCTCGAAAGTGAAAGACAAATACTTTGGCTCAATTTTCCTCAAGGAAACTTTCAACCATTCACTTTCAAAATCAGAATAAAATTGAGGGTCACCGTGCACATTTTGGTACTAGAGAAAGAAATTACCCAAGATGTACTGATATTTGACATTCAAAATGGCCGCCATCCGTGTGTTATCTCTATGGAGAAAAGTAAAATTCTCGATTTTCAAAAAAAACGAAGATGGTGAAAGTTTTTCTTTCTGAAAGGGATTCAAAATGAACCCCCACAAGTGGTAGATCAGAAAAGAATTGGAAAAGTTTAAAAGTCCAAATATCAAAGCACATTCTACCTTAAATTGCTATGTACAGTTGGTGTTTGATAAAAATTGATAATCACACTTCAAGAAAGTGTTTTCTATTGAGAAAATTGTTAATCATGTAAATTTATTACCATCCATGATTTTTTGAAGACATGATAAATAAGGGAGGAGCTGTGTTTTCCTTCAGGAATGCTGTCTTTGCTGTCGCCTCGGTGAACAAGCAAAACAGGAGATGCCCTACGTTAGCTGTGACCGCATAATGACATTGGGAGATCCCTGTGACAGAGCTTTCAGAGAGTGTTGTGCGCGTAGCCAACCAGTCCCTGCAACAGAACCACCAGTAGGCAAGTAGTGTTCATTTGATCCTTACCAAATACATTAACAAGATCCAGCTTTTTTAAGGAATTTTCTATTCACATCAGATGAGTCAGCTATATCAAGTGCAGGTTTGTAGTTACATGTAAATTAATATTGCCCATGCTGAGTTAACTTGAAATGGGAAATAGGTTAAACCTAGCTACAGTGTTTTGTGAAGGAATCAGAATTGTAGTTTTGTAGATAAATATTTTCTGTGTTCTATTTGGGTAATGTGGTTCCTCCAGCTGTAAGTGTCGGTGTATGGTACTACGCCAAGTTTTGGGTTCTGTACACTGAAACTACAGAGAGTTTCTAGACTTTCTGGTTTCCTTGATGAACCATCCATCCATACACCAGCTGATAGGCAAAACAGATTTACAGGAAAATTTATTTCTTTCTTTTTGTCATGGCAACAAGTGTTTCAAGATGAATCCCCCAAGTTACTGCTAATGGACTTAAACCTACACAAATTTACTTCCAGAAATTGTCTGTCATTCCTCTGAAATACAAAAGACAATGGAAATGATAAATTCGGCTCTGTGAACAATGGAGTTTGATATCCATCCCTATATAAATTTTGTTTGTAGTGATATGACAGTCTGTGTCCAGACACATTTGTTCAAAACACACACACAAACAAACAGTGTTATGATGTTCCATTGCCTTGTTGAGCATGGCCATGTATCGGTCGGTTGTGTATGTATGTTTAATCACTCAAAGAAGAAACACAGAGACAAGGGTAGGTTGAAATCCAGGAGCAGGCTGAACGCAAGGGGCTGTTGCACATCCAGATGATGTGGTAACCTTTACCGAGAAGCAAGTTACAGGTTCAAATGAACTTCAGAGAGGGCAGCATGTTATCCAGGATGCCCCCACTGCTGTAGTTGGTATATAGTATGCATGGTGTATAGGCAGCCAGTGGATGGAGACACAGCACCCAAAGTGATGGGTATGGTGTATAGGCAGCCAGTGGATGGAGACACAGCACCCAAAGTGATGGGTATGGTGTATAGGCAGCCAGTGGATGGAGACACGGCACCCAAAGTGATGGGTCTTGGCATTCTTTCGGCAATGTTGTACTATGTTCCTTGCCAGACCTATGATAAAAGTTTTCTGAGCTTCAAAACAGCATCCAAATAGTCAAACTGCCTATTCTGAACCACTTTTTCTTTTCATGGTAGCTGCTATTCCTGCAGCCTATTTTTTTTGTCATACCGCCACATCGTGTTCTGGCAGCCTTACTGTCTTTTGAGACAAAATGATTGGACATTTGGGAATGAGAACATTGAATCATTTATTCTCAATCTAATATGAAAAAAAAAAGTTATCATTGGCAGATGTACATCTGTTTGCAATATATTCTGAACGACTGCTGGCAGCCTGTCACATCATCCAATTGTGTATCGATTCTACAGATGGAACCGATATGTGTGCGAAGTATCCTGGTCTATTGTGTGCACATCAGTGTATCAGCGTAGCAGATTCATTCAGGTGTGATTGCAATGTCGGTTATGTTTTGCAATCTGACGGTAGAACATGCAAAGAAGGTAAACTAATTGAGGATGTCAAACCTGTGTGCGCTCTCTCCACTAAGATCCTGTTTTAATTTCATTTTCATTTGTTTTGGTGTCACCTAGTTCCTGTTTTAATTTCATTTTCCTGTGTTTGGTGTCACCTAGTTCTTGTTTTAATTTCATTTTGCATCGTTTGGTGTGGTTTTTACTCTGTATTAACATCTTTCAATGTCAGCAAAGTGAGACTTCCCTGCAAAACGTAATACAGGTTCTATATTCTCCTGCTGTTAAATTACCTCTTCTGTGACTTGACTCTACTTCTGTCTCATGGGGGCGCTGTCTACTGAGATTCCACCATAGAAATGTTACAAAAAAAAGAAAAAGAAATGTCACATGCTCGCAAATCACCCACTAGTGAAGATGGATGGTACTTTGACAAAAAAGATCACCATATGGAAACTTTATCTTGTAAATTTCATTTGTCCAGTTAAAAGCCTTCATTCAAAATTTGCTGGTAGCAATTTGAACCTATATTACCTATATTACATTTTCTACTTTGGGAAAAGCACTCCTTTGGACAGAGGTATTGCCGGTCATATTTTGTTTTCATTTTCTATCTTTCTTTTTGACATCAATCAAAATCATCATTGATTTCATTGGTTGAGCTAATTTGTCATTTAAGGTCATCCATATGTAACTGCAATCCCTCAATTAAACAGTAAAGGCTTTTATTTGCAATTGTCAGAAAGATAAAATCATATATTGCTCATGCTGTGTAGTTTACTTTCTATCATATTGCTCAAAACTGATGTATTTCATTGATAGGCCTACCATGATATGTAACATTATCCTCTAAGATTTCATTTTTCTTCAAAAAATTGTCTGGATGCAAATCAAATGACACAATGATCAGGACTGCGATCAAGACCGTGATCAAAGCATAAGCTCCCAAATTCTGCCTCATGTTTAAATTATTACTTTTGTCTCACAAAAATGTAGATTTCATAGAACCTGTACATGGAGGTAGCACATTCAAAACTAAGAATGGGTAGCTGTTATATATGGTTGATCTTGAGTGTAGGAAAAATGACTTGTGCATTGAAAGGATAGTGTTCTTATTTTAAGTGACATTGTTTTTTTTGTATCACTTTTTCTACATTTCATTTCTATGCCAACTTTCTCTATTTTGCTCTAAAATTATGGATAGATCATGCCAAATTGATGAAAAAAGGATGGTTCTGGGGCATGGACATCAGAATCTGATGACCTATGACCATTTCTGATTTGGAATGGAGACGCTTAAAAGTTGATTTTTCATACCGATTCAATCATGTTCTTGGGAGCCCACAACAAGCAATGCCATGGTTTTCTAACCATAATGCTCCCTGTGGTCTAGAACATGACTGAACTCCTCAGTTCAGATTCCAAGAGTGCCAGTGCGAGTGATAAACATTTGATCTTCTAAACTCAAATTCAGATCTGTCCATAACTGCAAAGTCGAAATAGAGACTGTTGGTATGAAAATAACATGTTTAAAGGATGTTACAAATAGAAGATGCCACTTTAACAAATGGGACAAATATAAGCATGTGTTATTCTACTAATGCACGTTAATTTTTTACTTTAAGATTTCTTTGAAACGATTCCTTCTAAGTAGAATCACAACCCACATATATATTGTTTGCACATTTCAAGTAGAGAAAAAAGTGTCCAGAATCTAGTGCAGACTTGCATACTTAGGTCTGTCTACAGTGGGGATAATGTCAGTAATGCTCTTATGAGGCACAGTGCCCAATCACTGACTCCCTTACATGGATATAAATATCTAATTGTCCAATCAAAAACCGTCTAATTTTTGTGTTTTATACCAACATATAGTGCACATGCAGTCACAATGTTGTCTTCAAGAATAACGTCTCTCAATTGTACCACCAGTTGTACCCAAACAAAAAAATTCTTAATACTTTAACTATACATTTTGCACATACCTGTCCATCATATGCAAAGATCATGAATATCTTCCAGCTATCTTTTATGTCTAAATATGTGTTCTTTTGTGTACACTGTGTCTGTTTATCTGTCTTGTATTCGTCTTTCTGTGCCTGTCTGTCTGTCTATTTGTCCGTCATTTCAAATGAACAATAATTTATTTGTGGTGTAGCATCGGTGACATGCAGGGATAATCCTTGTGAACATACATGTGAAGACACCTCATATGGGGTCCGTTGTTTCTGTCATGATGGTTATCAATTAGCTGCTGATAGGAAAAGCTGTGACCCAGGTAGGTCACTTGCATTGGTTACAAGACAGAAAAACGCAGAAGCTGGTTTTTTTAAACCAAGCTTTAAGTATGTGCAATGACATTTTCCAATTACATTGGTGAACAATGCTGATTTGATATTAATCTGACTTTGTTCCTTAATGTACACCACTTGTTTTCAAATATTGCTTCACTAGTCACAGGTTCTCAAAGACAATAATAAACACTACACAACCTCTTTTCATGCTGTAGTTTCCAGTGCGTTCTAAGATTTCTTTAATTAGTAATCAGCTTGTAGGTAATTAAATAGGAAACTGGTTGTTAGTCCCCACGGACACCGTCCGGGGGGACTTATAGGTTTGGTCATGTCCGTGCGTGCGTGCGTGCGTCCGTGTGTGCGTCCGTCCGTGCGTCCGTCCGTTCACGCAGATATCTCAGAGATGCCTGGAGCGATTTCATTCAAACTTGGTACAAGGATTACTTCATATGTCATACAGATGCACGTCGATTTTGTTTCGTGATACGATCCAATATGGCTGCCAGGCGGCCATTTTATTACGATTTTTTCATGTACAGAGCAACAACTCAGGCATGTTTCAACTGATTTTATTCAAAGTTGATACAAGGACATTGACCAATGTCATAGATATGCACTTCAATTTTTTTGGTGATACAATCCAATATGGCCGCTGTGCGGCCATTTTGTTACGATTTTTTCATGTACAGAGCCATAACTCAGGCGTATCTCAATCGATTTTATTCAAAGTTGGTACAAGGACATTGACCTATGTCATACATATGCACGTCAATTTGTTTTGCGATACGATCCAATATGGCCGCCAGGCGGCCATTTTATTATGATTTTTTCATGTACAGAGCCATTTCTCAGGCATGTTTCAACAGATTTTATTCAAAGTTGGTACAAGGACATTGACCAATGTCATAGCTATGCACATTAATTTGTTTTGTGATACGATCCAATATGGCCGCTCTGCGGCCATTTTGTTACAATTTTTCATGTACAGAGCTATAACTCAGGCATATCTCAACCGATTTTATTCAAACTTGGTACAAGGACATTGACCTATGTCATACACATGCACATTGATTTGTTTTGTAATACGATCCAATATGGCCGCCTCGTGGCCATTTTATTGCGTTTTTTCATGTCCAGAACCATAACTCAGACATGTATCAAGCGATTTTATTCAAAGTTGGTAAAAGGAGATTGACCAATGTCATACATATGCACGTTAATTTGTTTTGTGATACGATTGGTCATACATTTGCACGTTAATTAGTTTTGTGATACAATTCAATATAGCTGCTGTGCGGCCATTTTGTTATGATTTTTTCATGTCCTGAACTCAGACATGTATCAAGCGAATTTATTCAAAAGTATTTTTATCACAGTGTTTTTATCACAGACCTAATGAAGAGGACTCTATCCTCTCTGAGGACCTGTAATCAAAGTACCAATTAACAAGTGGGGACTGTGTCATCAACGATGACTTGTTCAGTGTGAAAAGAGTTTGTGTAGTGTTTATTATTTTTGTCTCTGAAATCCTGCCACCAGAAAAGCAATATTTGAAACAAGTGGTGTACATTTAGGAACAGAGTAAAGTAATATATACTACAACTTTATCAATATCCAGCTCTACGTAGACATCAAATCTGTGTCATTCACCACTGTAACATCTGTGAGATGCTGGGCTTGTACAATTCAATCAAGTCTTCTTGCTTTGAACAGATGAAACACGGCAAAGCCTTGTCAGTGGTTGGGTAAAAGAGTCATTGCAACTGTAATAATAACTCTGATGAGTCGATTGCTATCTTTTGTCCCTCGTAGCGCGTGTAACATGCAGGGAGTCTCCATGTTCTCAAGTATGTACCGATACTTCCACCGGAGTGGAGTGTTCATGCTACGGGGGCTATCAGCTAGCAGCCAATGGACGTGATTGTGAAGGTAAGGATAACTGAGTCAAAGTAAATTAGACAATATGTAAACAGGATGGCTTACAATTTGAGCTGCCATCAGCAGGGCAGAGGTGAGCAATTACACACACACTGCTTACATATTGCCTGTGATAGGCTACAACAATGGAAATGGAAAAGAGCAAGATAAGCACATTCCAAGTTTACCTACAGCTCTTGGTTTTGATACTACAAGTTCATGAACCACTGACTTATTACAATGTAGTAATTTACTTACCTGTCAATTGAGATCAATGTCTGTTAAAAGCATTAAATTCAATTCTCAGCACCTAAAATATGATTTGGCCACCTAAGTGAGTTTTATAAGTCTCAGGCGGTCGACCGTGCTTTCAATAAGGTCAACTGCTTGAGACTTCTGCTAGTAAAACTCATAAGATTTCTTAAGCCAAAGTGAAGTTTCTGGTTGTACAGGAATTTCATACAAGAAAAGGCTGGCAAGAGATGCACAATTTCAGCTAGTTTAACAAACAAACAGAACTTTTTGCCATTAAAACATTAAGAGTATTTATCACTCTCTCAAACTCTTGCTGTGAGAAATTGACTTTCTACCCACAATGCATTGCAACATCATGTAGTTTGTCACCAAGCACAAGACAAAAGCTGTTTAACCTGTTCACCCCAATTCTCTGTAGACAGGTCTACACTCATCATTGATAACAATGGGTTTGGGCCATACCATGGTGGTGAAAGAGTTAAGGTAGCGAGAATAATCTGACATCAGTATCTCAAACCCAGTTAATGTATGGAAACTGTTGACATTCGGCATTTTTTTCTGATTATCTTGACAACAATTGCTTTGCAGGCACATTTCTTTTAAAAATTTTAATTCAAATTAACTGCTTTACTAACTCTGAAAGAAATCTGTTGATATCAAATGCTTCACCATGGCAATCCGACTGCTATATCTCACATCCATGATCACAATTTCTATGTAAGTCCAAATTTTCTCAATTATTGCTCTGCTGAGCTACGTAAGGCATACAAGCATGGCTAAATTTTGAACAGCCGCGCTTCATCAGACATTTCTGACCAAGAACAAGGTCAGAATGTCGTATGATTGATTTTGTTTCAACTTGCACGGTCGTTTGCACGGCGTGAGTGTACTGTATTCCTTCCACACAGCAATCATCACATGTAGAGACTCACCATGCCAACAAAACTGCATCGACACTAGTCAGGGTGTTCAGTGTTCCTGTGTTGACGGATACCAGTTGGCAGGCAATGGCAGAGACTGTGAACCAGGTGATTAGAGCTGTCCTGTCAACTTTCTCTACCAATAACGTGTCATTTCAGTGTGCATGTAGTACCTTGGCATGGGTTCAAATATAATTTTAGCCTTATCTCAATTCGACAAAGTTTAAGCATTGTGGATTTTTTTATATATTTTGTCTTGCCGTTAAAATAGGAAATAATTTTTGCTCAAAGCAATGATTTCAATAGCTTACTTGAATTGCTTTGATCAGACAGTAATGAATCAACTCCATATATTTGTCAAATTTTATGGCAAAAACTATGATTTAATAATGGTAACTATCGATATTTTCCTTTCCTTTGAATAATTAAGAACAAGCCCATGTAGTTTTAAATTAAATTTTGTGCAGGATATATCATTGTTGGTCGGATTGTCATAATATCCAATAGTGCTGATCACGATTTCAGGTTTGTTACTAAATATAGCTGCACACTCGCAACTTCGGACAACGTTGCCTAAATTCGGACAATTTTGTTGTTGCTTGCGCAGCTGTTGTTGCAGCTTGTAGTCTGAGCCATAAATCCATACAAATGAGTGTGACTTAGAAGCCATTGTAACACTAGCAGGTTTTATTTTCGTCGTTTATGCGGAGAGTGAGGACAAATATTCATTTTAATATTAATGAGAGAAAAAATGACGTCATTTGCGATCAGCACTATTACCTCAACAAGCCCTTTTGATACCTTTCCTTGTGTGAGATTCAATGTCATCACTCTGTCAGTGTCAGTGCGTGTGTCGGTCTGCCTAGCTATTTGTCTATCCCACAGTTCGTGTGTCCGTATACCAATTTTTGGAGTGCGTAAACTCAAAAAACTACTCAAACAGACGTGTTTATCCCGTTATCTTATTGCATGGACAATTATCTTACATGGAGTAGAATCTATATGCTGTTTGCATGATAAAGGTAGCTTGCGCCTCGAAAATGAAAGACTTTTTCCCAAACTTTCCTCAAGCAAAGTAAGTTTTGGAGTCTGATTTTTCTGTCCCAGTGGTTTATTCTACCTTAACAAAATTTACATGATTATGATTTTTCATAAAATTATAACATTTTCTGTAATGGTAAAATTATTGCTTTAAGGACGTAGGTTGCTGGGGTTTATTTCATGATGTCATTGTGAAGATGATAATGAAAAAATTCATGTGTTTACATTTTAGGGCCAATATTCCCCCTTCTTTGGTCAAAAGATCTTTTCTGAAACTTTCAGTCTGTAAATCTTTGAAATATTGTCAACAGGCTGCTAGGGGGACTTCATTCTTATCAGTGAAAATGGTGATCAAAGTTGCTAATGTTAATCTTTAGGGCCAATTTTATCAATTTTGTTCAAAAGTCTGTTTCCCCTGAAAATGCTTGTCTGATAGCTTTCAAAATTTTATATTTTGCTTTCTTATGCTTTACCTTGTTCAGATTTGTTCCAACAATGATAAAATTTGCATATTTAAGTTTTTTGGGCGCTACTTTTTTCACTCGTGGTCATAAATCATTACAACAGGTGTTTTAATAGTCTGTTTACTTTAAAACCCTTGGAGTGCGAAAGTCAATTTTGTCGTCTTTATAAAATGTACCCCAGTCAAATTTTTTCAAATTTTTGCCAAAATATAGATGAAAAACTATAGCCAATGAAATGTGATGTCCGTTCAGTCTAAAATTATCAAAAAATTACTGAAAATTTCATACAAATTGATAAAATGTTGCACTGAAATTTCAGTGGGAAAAATTACAGCACTCAAAGGGTTAATGTGTAGTTTCCAACCAATTACTCGATTCCATATTTTTTTTTTTCAAATTTGGTAATATTATCATATACCTGTGAACATCAAATTGCATAATTATGTGCTTTGGTCTTTTTATCATCACAACTAGAGTTACTTAAAGTGGTATGTGCCATGACAACGGAAGACTTAAACTTTTGTTCAAACTTCCCTCGACCAAACTTTCAACCATTCTCTCAGCACATCGAGAATAAATGAAAGTGCAAAACAAATTACCTAACATTGCCCAATATTTGAAATTCAGAATGGTTGCCATCCCTATGTCAACTCTTTGTAGAAAAGTAAAATTTGCAATTTTCAAAAAAATAAGACAGTGAAATTTTTCCTACTCCAAGAGCTTGGAAAGACCAGAAAAATATCAAAAAAATTTGAGGGTCCTAATATCTATCCCTGAGGTGCATTCTACCTTAAATCATACAAGCACTGTTTCAGTTGTCATAATCCTTGATGTTTGGTGATATGCATGTATCATTATCCTTCCAAGTTATATTGTTACAGATAGCTCAATTGCTCGATACCTGTTATTTCAATAATCTACATTAATCATTTTGAACACAAGCTTGAAATAGAATCAGGTGATTCTCATGTTGGCTGCCAGGTTATTGTAAGATCGTATCTGGCACAAAAGACCATGAAACGGTACATCCCATACTACGGTGCATTACTAGAGAACTACCTCTGTTTTTATTACAGTACAACGACGTATAACTTGCCGCAACTCCCCCTGTGCCCATTTGTGTGTTGACACAGACACCGGTGTGCTGTGCTCCTGTTACGAGGGATTCAGATTAGCTGCCGATGAACGAGACTGTGAGCAAGGTAAAAAAACGCAAGCAAACAAGTTGTGTGCATATATTGTCTATCTTGATGATGATAAACATACAACAATTGACGGAAACATACTTCAGTGTTACACGATGAATGACACTGCCGATAAAAATGAAATGTCTTCATGTAAACAGTATTTATATACCAAGACAGAAAGTGAACGGCTGACTAGATGTGGCCTACTGTTGAATCATTTATGATAGAAATACATGTAGATGTAGCTATATTGTATGTGTGTAAGCCATTTGTAGCTTGAATAAAATTTTAAAATTAGATTAGTTGGGCACGTCGTAGCTTTGACTGCTTGAGCATCCCATGAAACAAAAATCAAGAGAAAATGGTTCATATAACGATTATATATCAATTGAAAAATTTTTCAAAATGCACATATAAAAGCTTTAAAATGATGTGAATACTTTTCATAAGTTAGAGGTAATGTCTCAAGCTATAGCTTAAAGTAAAGTTGCATCATGCCAACACATTTTTTCAAAGGAATATTTCTCATCTAAGATGACAAGGAAACCCCCTCATACTGTATATTTTCAAAAAGCAGAGAATCTGAAGTTTAGTATGGTAGTAATAGCTTACTTGAAGGATCAAGGAGGTGTAAATTTGGGGTAAAAACCTCAATTTTAGTATTAATGATAAATATTAATTTAAGTCAAAAACTTGATACTATTTTCTGAAATGTAGTATTTCACTTGAAACAAGAGTTTATGTAGAAAAAAACTACTATTTTATTTTGCATTATCTATCCTCATTTTAAAGTGGCATGGGTTGAAAGACTGACACTCAAAAAAAAAGTGATAAAAAACATGATTAGCAAAATTAAAATGCCTCTTGTTCAAAATGTAAGAACTTCATTGCCAAACAAAATAGTCATTTTGTTATATAGCACTTAAAGAAAAATGAGAAAATTTCAGAAAATTTGACCCAGCCAGAGCAGACTTAAATTCTTTGGAATCTTGAAATTGGGAGAAAAGAGAAGCCAGGAAATCAGATGATTTACATACATTTGCATAAATCATGGAACACTTTTTTATCACGCAACTTTCGACTGCTTTACAAGCTAAAAGGTGAACCCAACCAATATTTTAATCTTGGATAACAAATTATTGAACATTGAATGAATATTTGCAAAAAAAAGTGATTTTGAGCAAAATTTGATGTGTTGGGTGCAGCGCCCCCTGAGAACTTTTCCGATTAACGAGTAATAATATATAAAACCATGCCTTTTCCTTACAGTTGGTTCAGCCTGCAGTGAGTTGCAATGTCAACATGATTGCCGAGAAACTGGCAATGCTGCTGAGTGTGTTTGCCCTAGTGGATACAGGCTGTCAAACAACCTCCGAGATTGCGAAGGTAAAAACCAGATTATCAGTTTTCTCCTACAGAAAAAAGTCATTCTGTGAGTCAATAAAGCCGACTTTTTCCTCCAACAAAACAGCCACTCCAAAAAATCATTGTTACAAATGTCATTATCAGACACAATGTCTCCCCACGTTGTTTTGCAAGTGTCTGCTTCAAATTGAATAACGGTTCAAGCACAATAGCAGGCATGTGCTAACGCACTGTGATAAACTTAAGCATAGAAACTGGACAGATCAAGGTTCCCGATCAAGCTTTTTCAATGCATGCAAAATGTGAATGAACAGAAACAGACAAAAAAAAGACAAATGACAGTACATGAAAATATTTTGGAATGGTAGAAACATAAAGCAAAGCCCAGCAAGGAGTCTAATTCACAGCTACTAGATTGTATAGATGCTATTAAAATCAACTCTGTTTTTATGGAACTGGCTCATAGATTTGGATGAGTGCTACTATGGGCAATATGACTGCCCTGAAAATCATGAGTGTGTCAACATAGAAGGAGCTTATCGCTGTGCTATCACAGTGACATGTGGCGAGGGTTACAACTACAATACACAGTCCTCTCAATGTGAAGGTAAAAGACAAATTTAAAAAAAAAAAGGACACTTCCGTATGTAGCTCGTAAACTTGACCTAAGCTTGACCTCATGGCTCTGCCCTTGGCTTGACCTTGTCCTGAGCTTGATACTTAATGAATTTGAACCCTGGCTGCAGCATTATATCCATGCCTTTTGTATGAGTGTTTGAATGGAAAATTTAATGCAGCTTAATTGCACGCATGCATTGATTGTTTCTCAGATGTATGTAATCACCATAGTCTGTTAGAGCTTGCAACGTTTCATATGGTGAAGTGCGGTGCAAGTGTTAAATTACTGACACTGTATTTTTTGATACAGAAATCAACATAACCATGTTGAATCGGCAGGCCAGGATCTCTGTTTTTCAGATTAGTGGCAACTCTGCCTTATCAAACCGAAGGGTCAATAGAGTCAGAATCAATGTCACATTTACATCATTGCCGTCTACTCAAATTGGTTCCAACTGTATTTAGCACCTTTGATGAATTTGAAAGAAATCGGAAACTGCCCTGCCGAAGGATCGCTTGTTTTGCCCCGGGGGTTGGGACACTGCCCAAGAAGGCTTTGACTCTCGATGAAGCGGCTTGCAAGTGACCAAAATTGCATGCAGCTGAATTTAATATTCGGATCAGATTTGCATCTTCTAATCCGAGAACAATTGTAGTAACAATATCAATAGTTACCAAATACTGACAACAGGAATGATTTTGAAACACAATAAAAAGCAAAACCTGCAAAAACTCTTCAATTGTCACACTCATTGCATTCCAGCAATGCTGACATGCTTCACTGTAAGGTTGTGATTACTCTCAAAGTCAGAAAAACACGATCATGTAGCTAAAACACAACAGAATAAAAAATTTAAAACTTCACTTGGCATATTCTTCCCTGTCAAAAATTCATTTATTTTATTAATTAATGCTGTAAATTTGATGAACCTATATTGTCAGTAAAATAACTGTGAAATTGTCAATTTTACATTTTTAATGAAAGTGTTAATATTTATTAACCATGTGGCAGAGCAAGATTTTACTATAAAAACTGGGCGAAATCCTTCATGTCAACGATTTTTCCTTTTCTCTAGAATTGAATGATACTAAATGCTGATTTCAAATATTCTTGCCTCGTTCATACAAAAAAAATCATTTTGACTCATTTCAGTCAGGTTTAAGAAGGCTGGAAATTGTCAACATTGGATGAAATGTTATCATTGCATGTGTATATATATAGCTCTGACTGAGAGGGCCGCTACCTTCTGTCATTAATAAAGTGGAAAAAGTCATGGGCAATTTATGAATGATTACGACTGTACTAGGTTTCACAATGACTATACAGAAAACATAACATCTGAAAGTAAAAAATGAGTGTACAATATCATAGCACTGCTACTGTGCAATGATTACACATAGTTTGTTGTCCTGACGGCTGATAAAGAAAAAAACTTAGAGCTTGGGGTCGTTGTAATTTCCCCGAGGCTAGCCATAGACTCACGAGGGTCTATGGCTAGCAAATGCCTATCTCTTTTTTTAGGGTCTATATGGACTCAATGTATTTCAGAATGACAACATCAGTATTTTTCGGAATGACAATAGAGTTTATTGATAACTCATTGAATTGGGATAGTCAGATTTAACATGTCGAAAACATGTCCGTGTCCTTGTCATATTAAAAAAGGGAATATCTGTCCAGTAAATGACTTTTCAATTGTGATATGCATTTCTGCGTCTTAAAACCCTCAATCAGCTTGTAAGTATGCTGGCCCACTCAAGGAATGTTCAGAAGTCGAGTACAGTGTTTCAGAAATGCATATAACAGTTGAAAAGTATACATTGCAGTATTAGGTCACTTCAATGGTAAGAATAATTGCAAGCATTGAGCAATGCCTGAGAACCTTGAGTATCTGTAAGGTTGCAATGCAATGTGGTGCATATCCCAAGGGTTCTAACTGCCATCAACCAGCACCAAATGGATATCCATGTCTACCCATGCTACTTGCCAACAGCTGTAAATTAGTTCATTCAAGCATGGATATTAATTTGGCAGAAACTTGATATTGGCATGTGCTCATCATTTTTAATCCCTGACGGAAGGAAAATCTTTGTATCACAAGACAGTGCGGCAGTGTTTTCTTTTGTCTGCATGTATGCATGTTTAATAACTGCTTGAGAGCTTATTATCAGTAAATTGTAAAGTGTTTCATACACATCAGCTTCTGCTACAGATTTGCAGCACGTATTGAAGATTCACCAGGATGTTCATAGCATATTTAATAGTTGTGAAGAATGGTAACTGCCATGTCTAAAAGCTTTAAATAATAAGATCTCAAAGGACCAGTCTGTGTCAAAATATATTTTGGTTTAAAACAGTGTGCCTAATTTACATGAAAATATCGTCACAAGATGTTATCATCATATTTCTAGCTGTCTCACCTGGCTTGTTAGTCCTTCTATGTTCTACATGCATCAGTGTATTTGTCTAGAGTTGTTTCTCACTTGAGCAAGGACCATTTCCACTCATCAAACATGGCACCAATACAGTGCTCTATGTGGTACATCAGCACATTAGTCTGTTGCATGATATGATCCACTATGGCCACATGACAGTCGTTTTGTCACAATTTTCTTTTCATGTCCAGGGTCAATGATTTTTCTTTGCTTACTTTGTTCAAACTTAGCATAAATACTGTGTACTGAAGGTGTACATGTAACATGCAAAGTAATTTGTTTCATGATATGATCCAAGATGGTGACCGATCTGATTTCATTTGAACTAAATGGACAGTACATAATGGCATACAATGTTGCTTCTAAATTGATTTGATGAGGTAATCCAATAATAGAAGTTGTCCAGTAGTCAATTTTTCATCACAAATTTCTCATACCATCTTAAACCATTACACAAACATGTCTTGGCCAACTTTATTCAGTCTTGGCAGGTTAGTGCAAAGCACAATAGCATGTCAATATGTTGTGCATTTAATTGCAAAACAAAAGTTGTTTTTTAAAAGCGTAATATATTTCAATTTATTACTTTAAATTAAAGATTACATAAATAAAAACCCATTTGATTGTACTTTATTACTTCATTATCAAGTCTTGAACCTACCAGTGTTGATTATCGATTAAATAATATTTCTGATGTATGTTTTGGAGGATATCACTGAAAAAACTCATCATTACCATCATCAAATTCGACTACTTGGCAATTTTTTAATCATTGAGTTTAGCATAAATTATCCATTCCATAGTGTTTAAATTTATTTGATTGGTGAATTCAGCAGAAAACAGTAGAGTATAAAGTATTTGGAAATACAATTTACCACATGCTGCATTTGCAACATCACAGAGGTAACAGATTTAAATTATCACTGGTCAGCTTAAATTTACAAACAGTTTGTGATGTAAATGCTGTTATCCTGAAATTGGTCTCGTAAAGAACAATTATCGTGAACAGTGTGTGTTTGTATTTTTCTGTTATGTTCTACATTAATAAGATCACAAAAAGCACTGTTCAGCAAAAATCATGCAAGTTAAAATAACAGCTGTTTTTTAATATTCTTCCGTAAGACATTGATGAGTGTGCAGTGAGAAACAACCTCTGTGCCGCCGGGCAGGAGTGCGTCAACAGACCAGGCAGCTATACCTGTGAAGAACAGAATGTATGCCCTAATGGCTATCAGTTCAATGCATTCACACGCAACTGTGAAGGTAAAAAAATCAAACTACATCCATTGAGGGTATTTTTTGGTTTTATGTGATGAATCATAACAAAAATACATATTGAAAAGCCCCAACGAGGAATTAATTGTGCCCATGATCAGGTGACTAATTGCCTCATGTTTTTATTACATGCCTATCCTACATAATTTTCATATCTAATTTTGATTTGATGTGCAAATGATGGATCATGTACTTGATTTCTATGATACAAGAAAATTCTAAAAAAATATGATTTTTGTGATTGGTCAGTGCATGAATATGTTTGGGTTTATTTGGGTTTTAGGTTTATTGATTTTTTTAACATATAAAGTGAATCCCGTGTTTTTAAATTAAATTCAAAAACACGGGATTCACTTTGTCAATCATGGTAGAAGACATTGTATTAAACCTCTTTCTCGCAAGTTGTATTTATTTCTATGGTTTGTCGATGGAACCTGGTAGAAAGAGGATTGGAAAAAATTGTGTAATTTGATTATTTTTAAAACTGGAAGTTGCCCTCAAGTTAAAAATAGTTCTGGGTCAGTTGAGGCATGTAATAAAGTGCTTTGTTGACACCATTTGCTTAAACAATGTTAACTCTGTCTAAAAAATATCATTTTGTCCCATGGTCCACCATCAATACTCCAAGATCAAATAATACCCTTAGAGTTTTCTTGACTTTATTTGTACAACTTCATAATGAAGCACTGCTGATTTCATGGGCATGTCCAATTCTTGAAGTTGATATTTTCACCATCTTGTAGAACTGCCCCATCAGGCAAAAAGTACAGTTGAGAATTGAAATAACTGCTTTATTGAATTTTTCCCCAAAGACATTAATGAGTGTGCACTGCAGAGCAACCCCTGTGCTGCTGGGCAGCAGTGCGTCAACATTATAGGCTCTTTCACCTGTGAAGAGCAGAATGTATGTCGTGAAGGCTACCAGTTCAATACATTGACAAGGATTTGTGATGGTAAGCAGACAAAAAATCCAACCACATCTACTGACAGTATTGTGTGCTTTTGTTGCGATGAGCCAAATACAGTGCCATGCTGACGCGTTGCGTGAACCATTTGTAAAGGGAGGGGGTTGTCAGAACTGTTACTGTACGACTTTCTTGTTTACAAAAAGCGCATTTCATATGCATACACAATTTCAAGATGCATCACGTCAACGTAGCTGCAACATTTAAATTTTATGATGTATATTTATGGCAGACATGTTTCAACTTCATCAATAACCAACATACCTTGAAGACAGTGTTTACATTGGTCATTATGTGTCCCATACCACCTTTCAGTACAGTTCTGATGACTATCTCCCTTTAATCTGTATGAAAATGCCTTTTTTTTTTACCCATTTCCCTACACCAGTAATTAAAGATCAAACAATACCCTTTCAGTAGTCTTCAGAACTTAGACCGTTTACCAAAGCACAGGACCATCTAGTTTTGAATTCAGTGGAAATAAATAATGCATGTGTGCCATTATATTCTTTCTAAAAAGCTTGTTATATGTTTTTAAATGTGCCCTTTTCTTGCTTCAAATCTAAAACAGTGACTGTTGAATAATACTTTTTGCACAACTGTGTTCTGTTTTAGATGTCAATGAATGTGCCCTTGGACTCCCCAACTGCCTTGATGGCCAGCAGTGTGTTAATACCATAGGTTCCTTTGAGTGTCGCCGAGTTCAAAACTGTGGCACTGGATATACTTTGAATGCCCTCACACAGCAATGCGTTGGTAGGTAATCTTTATGTCATTTGAGTTTCTTACATCTAATAGTTTGTTCATCATTGTCAGAGTGTTACCCTGTTTTAATAATAAGGCTCAATCCATACTTAGAAGACACCAGACAAGAAATTAAGAAACATCCCAAGCCATGCCATTGTACACAGACTTTGTTAGTCATCATGTTCAGAAGCCCAAACTGATATTTTTTAACACATACACTGTGTAAGCAGACATGCATATAACAAACTCAGCGCAATTCAAAATTTCATTACGAATTAAATTATTCAGCCTGCTGCACAAGGTAAATATACTAAGTATATCTAAAGGATGTTATAAGATTCCCGCTGAATGCCACACTTTTGAGTACACGTTTGATTAGCAGACAAAATAGGTCATTGAGACAACGCTGGTCAACAAAAGTGTAGACATTTTTGTCATTATTGAGACATGGCTCACAAGTCAAGCAGCCCATGACAATACAGCATTCAACTATTCTATCAGTTTGTTGGTGCCTAGGGATTTGCTATATATTTGATTGAAATAACAGCGAAGTTTGCACATGTGCTATTGCAACATCACAATCAAATGGGAGCAGTGTGTCATTAATGCTGCTTTTATTGACATTGCTACAGAAAATTTTGTGTTCAAGAGTCACTTGGAAATTTCATTTGTCCACTTTGGGAAAACAAATTTAGCAAAATCAAAGAATTCAAACAAACACAATCATTGTACAATGGAGCCTCTTACCACAGTAAAACAGTACTTCTACACTCCTCATATAATTACAACCCTTTTCAGAATTAGAGCGCGAAGCCACTGCAATGAACTGCAATAAAACTGCTTACACTAATTAGTTTCAGCTGTAGCCGTGGCCACTGTGGTGTTGATCAAGGCTACTTGATAAAGACCAAAAAGTCTGCTTGTACAAAGGCAAAACTAGCTCTGTCTGAGGCTCGAGTTGTAAATGAGAGTTTACGATTGGCACCCTGTGTTCAAGATTAAGATACAATGTAACATTACCATGCACTGGTCCATGTACAAATCTCTTTTATTTCAAATTCCTCAGACAAACTGTCTGCATGGGACATACAATGTTGTTGACTTTGCCAGCTGGCTACAGCTGAAACGAATTATTGTGAGCAGTTTTATTGCAGTTCACTGCAGTGGCGTCGCGCTCTAATTCTGAAAAGGGTTGTAACTGTGTAAGTATATTGTCACCATGGGAACTTCACTATTGTCTATAACCACACATCCAGTAACTTTCAAATTTTAGATGGTATATTCTTTTTGATAGATTCATTCAAATTTGACCAAATGATAATGAAATTTCCATGTTTAAGTTTAGAGACAAAGTTTGCATGTGGAGTCTGTACACCACCTTCAATCAAAGTTTGTTTGTTATATGGCTAATGAAGCTACACCACTCCCCTCCCTCTGCCTGGTTGTTCCACCAAAGGTGGTGTGACAAAATAACAGGGAAGAAAAGAAGCAGACAGAACGGAAATCACAACATTTTTACAATTCGTAATTTTGTGTGAAACTGACATTAAAAGTTTAGTTTATGAGTAAAACAAAACCAAGGTAAAGAGTAAACTGACATCTAGTCTCTGCATTTGCCCTTTTTGAAGGAATTGACGTGTGAAAGACAAGCTTTACGACATGAAATGCCCCTAAACCATCCCACACCCAACAAACTGACTTATGTATGTATGTATGTATGTATGTATGATACATACATACATACATACATATATACATACATATATGTATGTATGTATGATACATACATACATACATACATACATATATATAATAATAATAAAGAATATTTATAATGCGCCTAATCTCAAAAGGGAGCTCTAGGCGCAGGACAAAATACACTACTTTCTGAAAAAATATGTCTTGAGGGCATGGCGGAATGAAATGTTTGAATCTATATGGCGTATATACATACATATATACATGTGTATGTATGTATGTAAGTATTTATGTATGTCCATCAGTCCACATCAAAAACTTGAAAGCCACCGCACCAACCATTTTAGTATTTGGTGTACTTCATTCTTTGAATAAGTGCAACAATCTTAGACAATTTCTAACTTGCCAGAATGCTCCCAGACAGATATAAATGATGTGCAAAACCATATCAATGCATATCTTAACATTCTCAGATTGATTAGCGAATGTTTCTGAATATGCATCTCTGTACATTTTCTTTATAGATGACAATGAGTGTGACTTGGGCACAGATAACTGTCGTTCCAACCAGCGTTGTACAAACATCCCAGGCTCCTTCCGATGTGAAAATCTGGTTGACTGCGAGTTCGGTTATGAGCTCAATAGTCTTGGTGCCTGTGTTGGTGAGTAATAGCATTACTCAACGTCGTAAATTCCCTACTTGTTTATGTACTGCAGCCATGTGGGAGTCATCGTTTGTCATTGTTGGTGTCTTTATATATGTCTCTAAGTACATATGTATGTATGATACATACATACATACATCATACATACATACATACATACATACATACATATATACATGTGTATGTATGTATGTATGTATGTATGTATGTATGTATGTATGTATGTATGTATGTCCATCAGTCCACATCAAAAACTTGAAAGCCACAGCACCTGGCACCATTTTAGTATTTGGTGTACTGGTGCATCTACTACTGGTATTATTAGGTTGTTCAAATGAACATATTAGTGTCAGAAATATGCAAACAAGTTAAAAACAAAGGCGAAATCCTGCCATTTGCTTAAAGTCTGTGACCACATGCCAGATTTAGTTGAAATTTGATATGCAGATTTATTTAGGTGACCTTAGTATGTATGGTCCTATTGTGATGAAATTTTCATATTTTTAGGTCATTTTTTCAATTTTTGGCATGCCTGTTCCATTGCTCTGAAACTTGATCTGCACTTTTCTAGAAGTGACCTCAGTCAGCTGGTTTGTTCAAATTTTGGTGAAATTTTCATATTTTTATTTTTAGGGCAGTTTTCCCCATTTTTGGTCAAAAATCATCTTCTCTGAAACCACTGGTATGATTGCCTTGAAATTTGATATGTAGGTGATTAGGGATGATGTTATTTGTGTTTCTTTGTATAGTGGTGAAATTTGCACATTTGTATTTATTTCCCTATTGTTTCCTGTTTTTGGTTGAAAAATGTTCTGTGAAACCGTTTATCAGATTGCTTTGAAATTTGATAGATTCCTACAGATGAGCCATTTCAGTTTTGTTCATATAATGACAAAACCTGCAAAGTTTGCTTCTTTTTGTCAAAAAATACCAAATATCTCATTCTTAACTTATAATGCCCTGGTTCAGTTGCAAAAACTTTAGGACATTTATAAAACTTTATAAAATAAACCCCAGTCAATTTTTCTTAGAGTTTTGCCCAAAGTTTGAAAAGTGTAGCAAATGAAATGTGATGCCCATTTGGTCCAAAATTATCAAAAAATTACAGAAAAATTCACAAAAATTTTGCACTAAAATTTTGGCAGAAGAAAATTACAGTGCTCAAAGGGTTAATGCTGTTTAGCTCAAAGTCTACTATTGTTATTGAATATGCAGCCAGGAAAATCTGTTTAGAGACACATTATCAAGTATTAAAGAATATTGTGTCATAATTTGCTAAAGTTTCCAAGTTTGAGGGCAAATTCTTCCTATCCATCTAGATACAGAACAATTTTGATAACATTATCTAATTAGTTGCTGTTACTCTTTCCCTTCAGACATCAATGAATGCTTAGGAAATCCCTGTCCTCGAAATACACGCTGTCAAAATATAGAAGGTTCATATCGTTGCCGTTCAATTATTCGATGCCGTGCTGGTTATGAGCTTAATGAAGCTGGTGACCGATGCCAGGGTAAGTACTACAGTAATTGCTTTCATCATAGCATGTCTATGCTTTCACAAATTTTCGATGCAAAAATTAGTTTTCATGAACTAGATCTGTGACACAAGAGGAATCTCGCTTCTTTAATCAGTTTTGAACACTACAACAGATGATAAATTTGTTGTGAATAATGTGAAGCAAGAGACATATAAAGCAGAATGCGTCTCCAGACAGGTATTGACTGTCAAATTTTTACCATAATTTTTTGGTCTTCTGCTAGTGGGGACTCATTTTGAAGCATACGAAGTAACTAAAGTTTTCACCAGCTCATTTTTTGGGAAAATCAAAAATTTACTGTTTTCCCATAGAGTTAAGACATGTATGGTGGCCATTTTTGAATTTCAGAAAATACAGAGTAATTCGTTTCTGAAGTACCAACGTTTGCATGGCCATGGTGATCCCACGTTTTTATTCTTGGTGTTGAAAAAAGGGAATAATTTAAATTTTCCTTGGAAAAAGTAATAGCAAAAGTTTAAGACTTTCAATTTTGAGGAGAGTAATACCTTATAATAAGTGTGTGCTGAAATTTGAGAGTAACTGCGGGCTTGATGTAATTTTCACATCAGGCAACTGACGGGACGCTAAGTGTTTTTGTTAGCACTGCTGTCAGTGATGCAGAACTTATATGATAGATGGATGTGTGGTGACATCTGGCGTCTGTCAACTTTTTACTTTCATAGCTTCTTCAAAGTGGCCTGTCTGATTCCTTAAATATTTGGAGTACGGGTCCCTAGGGATGACCTTAAATCAGATTTGTTCAAATTGTGATGAAATGCGCAAATGTGTATTTTTGAGACTAATTTTGCTATTTTTGGAAAAAAATCTTCTCGTTAAGGATGAACGAGTGGTACGCGCACGTGGAATTTGTCACTTACCATGGGATTACATTGAAAATTGCTGGAAAAGCAACTTCTGCTATTGTCATTTTCATGAAAATTTGCATAAAGCTCAGTCAAAAGAAACGCGCTAAATTTTGAAATAAACGGCATTGAATTATTTCGCCCATACAAAATGTAATGGTGAAAAAATGCTGACTCAGCATTTTTTCTCATAAATGTTAAAATTCATGGTCTTGTATCTCACAAGCGAGCCCGGTAACCCCCATATTTCATTACGCATTTTGATTATACTTACAAAGAAGAATCCAGAAATTGACAATTTAGAGAAATGACATTATTTTCAATTTTACCGCTCATACATCCTTAACAGCTGGTCTAGCTGACAGCCTCAATATTCTATATGCAGATCTGTAGGGATGACTTATTTTAGATTTGTTTGAATTGTGACGAAAATTGCAAATTTATTTTTTTAAGGCAATTTTTGTCATTTTTGGTAAAAAAGTATCTAAAAATCTTCTTCAAAACTACTGGTCAGACAGCTTTAATATTTGGATACAGGTCCCTAGGTTTGACCTATTTAAGATTTGTTCATATTGTGCAGAAATATGCAATTTGCATTTTGTACCGGTACACAATTGTTGTAGTTTTAGGTCAATGTTTTTTCACCAATCTGAAAACCGTTTGTCTGATAGCTTTGATATTTGATATACAGATTCATAGAGTTGATCAAAATATGATGTATTCAAATTACGATGAAATCTACAATTTTGTGGTTTTTCAGCAATTTTTGTCATTTTTGGTCAAAAATTTGTTCTCAAAAAGTACTCATCTGATTTGGTATATTGAAATACGACGAAATCCACAAATTTGTATTTTGGGAGCAATTTTTGCCATTTTTGGTTAAAAATTTTGTTTTTTAAAATTCTTCTGGTCTGATAGCTTTGATATTTGGCAGGCATGTTCTTAGGGATGATCTTAATCTGACATGTTCAAATTATGGTGAAATCTTCAACTGTTAATTTTTGCAGCTATTTTTGCCATTTTTGGTCAGGCCATCCTGAAAAGAGCTATCAAAGAATTCTACCTTCATCAACACATGTGTCACAAATAGTTATTCTCTACATAACACAGCAGAGCTCTATCGACCATTAGGTCGCTTGTATTACATAATACTGAAAGAAGGGCAGTTGCAAAGTTGTTTTTCTGGACTATCCTCTGTTTTAAGATATCGATGAGTGCAGAACAGGATCTCATGAATGCTCTGGACAACAAACATGTAAAAACCATCCAGGTTACTACTCCTGTTCATGTCCAGCTGGTTACAAGGCCAATCAGCTCCTAAAGACATGTGAAGGTAAGCATCTTTGTGTCTTTATTTAATATTCCAGGCAAAGCAGGTACCAATAGATATACTCAAAATATCAGTGGGAAATCTCTTTCACAAGATAAATCAGATATGCATGATTGAAAACTTTTCCTCAAAATATAAGCAAACTCAAAATGAAATCCCTTTCAAAGCATGGTCTTGGATAAATGATTTAGTAGCAGTGCTTTTTGTTAAAAAAATTTAATTTCACTGTGATCTAGAGACTGAAATCAAGGCAATTACCAATGAAAGTTTTCTGCATTGACAGCTGTTCATATCATTTGATATAAACCATTTCAGCAAGATATGTTGAAAATAGCTGGTTTCATCCGTTCCATGGCATTTCAGATATCGACGAGTGCACTGAGTGGAGAGGCCAGTGTCAACAATCCTGTACCAATACTCCAGGTTCCTTCCAATGTACATGTCAGGATGGATTTTCCTTGGCAGCTGACAACGTCAACTGTGTAGGTCAGTCAAATAACATGCCTATGTACATAATTCCAGTAGACATAGTTGATTGTCTTGCCACAAGGGTGACTCACCGTGCCAATCACACACTAAATTGTGTTCCTCAATTGATGGTTATGCAAAACCATTGATGCAATGCAATCATAGGCTACTGTCTAAGATGCAACCATTCCCATGAAATTCACTGGCATGCATTAATAATTGTCAGCATAAATATACTTGTAGCAGGTTCATATCAGGTGTTGTTTGCGTTCATACCATTCAGTTTCAAATATGCTAGCTATGCACTAGGTGATTCTCAGACGCCAATTAATGGCATCACATTGGCTTTTTGTCAATATAGGTATACAGCATTAGCTTTGTTACAACAATTGCATATCAAGATTACCTCAGCAGTGTCTGAATTACTCTCGACCAGAAATTACCCCACTGTGTCTTACTGCAAACAATGTTATACATTTCGGAACTCTATTACTATTACCCCAGCATTGTATGCAATTCGCAAGTCTTTTCATCGGTATGTCAGAGGTTAAAAAATCTATTCATTAAATTTGAAAGATGAAAAGCTAGTGCCCTTTTTTCTGCAGATATTGATGAGTGTGCTGTAAGCAATCCCTGCGCTCAACAGTGTAATAACATCTATGGTTCATATATATGCCTGTGTAATCGTGGTTTTCGGACTGGCAGTGATGGTGTCAGTTGTGAAGGTAAGCTCACCAACTGCTAAGAAAAAGATGGTATGAGGAAGCAGTGTTGCTGGGGTTCAAGCTCATTAGCACATAAAGTACAGTCTAAAACATCTGTTGAACAACATTCCTTTGTGACATGCACTGTACATGTCAAAAAAACACTATGGAATTTTGGAATGGATTTCCAGTAGTTGACTGATATACTGAGCTGTGCTTGATACTTCATGAATTGCGTACATACCAAAATTGATGTTATCAGCACGGTCAGTACTAGTAGGTTGGCCATTGGTAGATGTTGATTACAAAACAACGAAAATTTTCCACCAATTTGGGGTAATCTTTTACCAATGTTTTGTAGACTATATTAATAGACTATAGATGCAAATTGAAATATTGGGCTACCAAAACACCAGAGGTATGGTGTTTTGGCAAAATTGAAACACATACAACGAAAAGTTTTCAGACAAAACTTTGTATGTCCTTTGACCTACTTGACATGCTCAAAAGGAATCATTTGCATACCATTATCCAAAGTTTGGTATTTGGTTGATTTTGACCATCTGAAATAAGGCTTAAAAGTTTACACATGAAATTCTCTAATCAGTCAAGCACTTGCATCATCTTAAAATGTTTGCACTGTGGCAATGCTGGGCATCATTTTACAAGTGGTATAGCCACAAATTGATGACGTAAAATCGCTGTACACAAAAACACAGATGCCTTGTAATTAGGGCACTTTGTATTGTGTACGGCTATTTGACATTCTCAGTTTGTCGCTATACCACTTGTAAAATGGTGCCCAATGCTGTTTGCAGCTTCAATTTTCAATAAAATTGTTGCAGACAAGAAGTTTCTTTAAGATAGAATGGTCCTCCGAGTGCAGATACTCAAATTTTTCTAATTCTTTTCTGCTCTACCACCTGTGAGGGCAAATTTTAAAGCTCTTGGAGAAGGAAAATTTTCTTAATTTTTCAAAAATCAAAGAATTTTGATTTTTCTCCACAAGAGTCAACACAAGGGTGGCAACGATTTTGAATTTTAAATATCAAGAAATACTGGGAAATTTATCTCCCTAGGAAGACTTTGCAGTGTGACCATGGATTTCTATTCTTGATTTAAAAAAAGAATTGTTGGCAGTTTAATTGATGAAAGTTTGAGCAAAAGTTTAAGTCTTTCACTTTTGAGGTGCATATACCATAATTTTCAATATAAATATTTGCAGACAAAGTCTCTTAAAATGCTTTCTTTTTAATATAGGTGCAGAGGTTATCTGCAAAAGATTTCATATCACCAAGATTTGATTTATCTAGACTGTACACTGCAAATCAAATGACTCTAAAAGGGAAAAATTCACAGGTATCTTTTGAAGGGAAAGTAAATGAATTATGCCAGGGTGCAAATCACCTAGTATTGTAACATAGTTGCTTTCAAGTAGCAAGAGGGAACGTTTTTCATTCTGCCATTTCAATCATCAGACTTACGATTCAACTGTTCTAGTTCAAGGTTAAGTGTAGAGAGGTGCCAGCACTGCAGCAAATAAAAATATTAGAGATACTGTATGACTGATTTCAATTTCAGATGTGGATGAGTGTGATCTGACAGCAAAACGGGGTGCTAGAGTCTGTATGGGTGTCTGTCAAAATTTGCCGGGCTCCTATCGGTGTTCTTGCCCCCCTGGTTACAATCTAGCTCGTGATGGCACCACATGCCGAGGTAAGCACTGGTATTGGTAGAGAGCTGCCATGAAAACGGCTTTGTGATTCTGTTCCACAAAACATTTTGTGAATCAGTGACATTTTGTTAAAAGAGGAGTCATCTTCCCGAAATGGCGGAAATTTGCACTTTGAGAAATCCAACACCATATTTGACAAAATGGCATTTGCGCAGTACTGCTGCAGTATCATGTAGTAGTTTGTCATTGGTTTGCTCACAAATGACATCATTTTGGGGATAATTACCTGTTGGCTACCTCTACGAGGACTCCTCTCCCAATTCATTCCTCAGAGAGCTTTTAATTTTGTTTAATGATGAAATGGAATGTGTATCCTTTTCTGTGCAATCGACTGATAAATTACAATTATTCTTTTTGATCAAAATTCTTTATATCAGATATAAATGAATGCGATCTGGGTACAGATAACTGTGCTGATGGTCAGACATGTTTCAATACACGAGGTGGTTACCGTTGTCACTCCATCACTTGCCCATCGTCATTTGTCAAGACCTCTGCAACGTAAGTACCTTATAATGCCCAATGGTTCTACCCTGGAATAGAAGAACCCACAGTAGGTTCAACAGACTTATTGTGCCCAAGAGATCACATGACGATACAAACAAACCCACTTGTATATAATGCGTATTTCCCATAGTTTTGTTCATACGTGGTCTATTCGAATTCCTGGTATTATATCCCATTGACATGTTGAAATGCACTGTGGCTGAGTAAAAATCTTGAATGGTATTGTCCTGCATGTTTTGCAGTGGCACGTCTGAGCATAATCAGTAGAGCAACGTTCCATATGCTCCACTATCTGTGTTGTGAGATAAACCAAACTGTAACGTGCAGTTGATTATCAAATGTGTTGAGGCTTCTATCATTTCCATATGAGTTTCCTTTTTATTGTCAGATGATTGGATATCATAATTGTAGTCTGATTTTGGGAAAGTCCACCGCATCAATGGCAGGAAAACATCAATAATAAGCAAATAAACTAAAACCACCTAATTATTTCCATATCACCACTTAATTCACCTCAAGTCCTGCTTCATCAGGGTTTTCTCCCCATTCATTTTGGTGAGAACTTCTCAAGATGAAGCTCAGCTGAGCTGTGTTGACCGTGGTGTCATTTCAAGTTGTCCTACGTTGTGAGTTGCCATACGTTGCCATATGTTGCCATACGTTGCCATACGTTGGGAGTTCAAATCATACTGTTAGACAGATGCACATTTATGAACACACATTGGATGGCACATAAAAAATCTGTTTTATACCTTCAGTTCACACTGCTCAACAGCTGCTGTTACGTCTCAAGGGTTACAGCTCTTACGCCCATATGTCAATTTTGGTAGCTAAAATCTAAGATCTCGCAAGTGACATTGTTACTTGGTGAAAATCAGACATCAAATTTTCAAATGATTTAAACTCTGAGAGAGAGGGCTTCAAAACCCATAATTTTGTTGTCAAAAGAATTGGTGACAATTATGCAGTTTTCATGATGTTGGTGACATCTGTCTGCCACACAGTACAATAAATTACCCACAATGCTCTTTGATTTGTACCAACGACATTAGTTTTCTTATAACTTTTTCAGTTCTGTATAAAAGCAATAATGTGAAGTCTCATGATGATTGATTAATTACATTATTAAAAGTACGTTGAAATATTGTAGTATAAATTTCAAAGAAACTGTCAATTAACCATAAAAGTCACATTCTGCAGGTACTACAAATGTCACAGTTTTGGGAAGCAAGTTATGACCAACTGAAGGGGTCATTCTCTAAAAAAAAGCTAGCATGTAAATTTCTTTTGTCTTTTCTATTTGGAAAAAATCAATATCCTTTTGTTTCATAAAACAGGTGCAACTAGTCTCCCTACTTTCCATCACTTTATTCTATATAGCTGAGGACACAATCAGTGGAAATTTACAAAATGCTATCTCCTCTCGCAATCAAGCACAATTTTCTTAATCCTTTAAAATGGGAATTGAGAAGAAAGGTGTCCTTAAAAGTACGTTTTCAGAATTTTCACAACTAGTCCAGGAAGTTGTCTATACATGGGAGACATGGTAGACTTCACAGGGGAATCTTACGTTGGTACAAATCATGATGCATTATGGGAAATCTCTAGTACTGTGTGCCAACACTTTGCATCTAGTCAGGTGTAAATTATACCCTTCCACCATGGTTCCATCATGGTTTGACCCAAACTCATTGTTATCAGTCCTGAGTATGGACCTGTTTATAGGAAATTGGGAGAGCAGGTTAAACTTTGAAATAAACATATCTGTTTCACCAAAGAAATATTGAAAGTAATGCAAGAGTTGAACTTTCCAAGGCCTTCATGTAATTATACTGGACATAGATCATAAACTCATCACAAATAAATCCACCAGAGTAAAATTTGTGTCTAGGGCACCGATAGTCTGACTTTGTTTTTTGGCCAATTTGTTCCGATTGGAAAAATGCAACTGTTCTCTCATCCTTCATGACTGATAGGATAAAGTTGCAGTTTTGCTTTCTCCGGTGTAGGTTAACCCTTTCACCACCATGGTTTGTCCCAAATCCATTGTTTTCTATGGTAAAGTTGGACCTGTATACAGGGAACTGGGGTGAAAGGGTTAAAGAGGTGAGCACTGCATGCACCATTTGATGACAGACTGAAAACGAGACTAATGTAGACTTCTCTGTTGCTGCCCTTTTTCTTCACAGTCGATGCCGCCGCCAGAGATGTTCAATTGATGATGCTGTTTGTCTCTCCAAACCGTTCACTATCTCCCACAACTATTTAACTTTCTATTCCGGAGTTAAAGTTCCCGTCAAACTCTTCACAATGACAGCGCTCCCCTACGGCAGCAACACTTATCAATTTGAATTGGTGAAGGGCAACGAAGGCAATGAATTCCAAATCGATATGTCAGAGCCGTTAAAGGCACACATCCTCCTTACAAGATCGATAGAAGGTCCACGTGACGTTGATCTTGAGCTAGAAATGAGAAGCTACAGTGGTGACACATTGGCAGGGAAAAACGTAGCCAAAATCACAATTTATGTCACCCGCTACGAATTCTAGACTTTTTCAAGGAAATCTCAAAAAATCAGGCCATGCAGATAACATAAACTGGCTAATGTAATGTTTTGAAATCACATTTACTTTAACAGTACAATTGCATATCCATTCTCTTATTATTCCAAAATTCTTTACTGCAACTCGGCAAGTTTGAGCTCCTCTTGTCTTACTATATACTTAGTCTTCAATCCATGCAATTCAGTCAGAATAGCTTGTTTGTTCATGATCACTGATCAATAGATCTTACACAACGACTTAAGAATTAAGTTCAAACAAAGCTGAAAGTACACTGGATAACAGATAAATTTGCTTTGCATGAGGAGTTTATTGTTTACTTTTGAAATGTGTATTTGCATATCCAGTTCTGTGATATCCATAATTCCTTTCCATGTGTTTCCTGTTATCATTTTTTTTTAATCCTTTGCCTGTCTATTTACCCTAAAACACTTAAATCATTGTGCTTTTGATTCCATTACCCTGTGATTCTTTCCTATCAGTTTATGCCATAACTGCATTGTGTAAGTTTTTTTTATATGCAATAAATCTTTTCCAAACCACAACTTCCTTCTGCTGTAATATTTGTTTTTCGAATTCTTTTGCTTGTTCTGTGTGTCTCTGTGGTGATCAAGATTTGACAGGATGGCGGTAAGGTGGCTGCAAAAATGATCGTTGCTGCTGTGGTTGAAAAAAGGACAAATAACAAAATGTTGGTGGACACTAGAAAAGCTAAAATCATACTACTTTTTGACACCATCCTCCTTCAGCAAATCCAAAAGTCCACCCTCCGACCTGCATTAACAAGTTTTATTTTGTCAATGACTTGTTTGTATGAGTGTGCATGTTCATGCATGGAAGTTGAAATCATGTAAAACCGAAAGTATGTTGAGGCATATGGGCCACTGTAGCAAAAAAAATAGCGCCAATGGCACTTGATCACAACTGGCACATTGTAAAACTACTCTATCTCTGGGTACACCTGTACATGAAATACTGAATGGGTAGGTGCTGCGGGTTTGGAGTTTGTCAGTAAATGCACACAGAAAACAAAGTCCCGAAGTAGCGAATTCCAGCCATTTTCAAACCACACTGTTTGTCAGTGGGATAAGCAATATTCGCAAAAATCACATTTCCAGGCTAATAGACTATGTTTTACGAAATCACACGTCCTTATTACAAAATAAAACGATCTATGTCTTTAAATCAATGCACCGGTAAACAGGTCCAGCAGCTAGTTATGTCATCAAGTCTGTAATGTTAAGGGTCATGACAAATGTGAGAAATCTAAAACATTAAATATGTTGTTTTTTATCAATTTTATTACCAAAAGCCCATGAAAATCTCTGATACTTTGAATCAGCCATCCTGCATATTTGTAACATTCATCAAAACCTCATTTCTGTTACACAACTCATTAAATAGTCCACAATGCAGGATTGGTGTACATTCCAAAACTGCATATATGAAAGACCCCTAAAATCAATTAGTTAAAGGGGGGTTAGAAATTTCCCAAAACTATCTACCCGCTGCTCCGTTTGGCTCCATTTTTCGGAATCGGAACCTTGGAATTAGTCTGAATATCTCTACCAAATATCAATGCAGTCTGTTCAGCGGTTTTTGACTTTTTGTCGTTTACGGAAAATGGACACTGTCCACCACCGGTTGAAGCTAACCCTATATCACAACTTCCAGATGTGATAATGACCTATGGTCATTATGTTAAAAAATACCGCCAATGGCACTTGGACATAATGACCGCCTTGTATTATCGGCATTTATCAACAACCACACTCACTGTGAATTAGACAGACCAGGAAGTCAATGAGCAACATATAGCTGAAAGACTATTTTTCACATTGCGATTTTAAGCTCATTTTTATGAGAAAAGAGACATGTATATGTATATGGAGAAAAAGCAGATGACATATTTGTAATTTGTTTGTTAAGTGACAATCATATATGCATCTCTTGAAATTTTGTGGTTATAAGGTATAACAGTAGTGTAAGAATAATGAGGTATGAATAAGTTAGTAAAGCTAAGGCCAAAAAAAAAAATATGTGCTGTTCCGATTACCCGACCTACCCCAATTTTATCCCCCGACCCTAGACTTTTTAGAGCTTCGTAAACCCGGAAGTAAAAATAATGATATGAAAAAACGTGAAACGCATGAAACTAATTTTAGTTCGATTTTGATACTTTTTGAACTGCTTCAATAAAATGCTGTTGAAACAATACCACGCATAAATTTCCGTACGCTGATTTTGCATATGAAAGCCTATCAGCCAGTTGAGAGTTACGTTCACAAAAGTTCATTGCCCTAGCCCGATAAGGTTTCTGTGTCACATCATCTCTGTACGATTGAGAAAAGGAGACAAACTGAAGTTTTTGTGCATCATATGAATGTCCATAACACTCTGAAAATAATTCTGATAGCAAAATTGACACAAAAAATTGGACTTTACTGTCACAGAAACGTGTTCAGTGCAGACTGCACAAGCATTGAAGCAAGCTGTGGTGCATGGTGTATGGGCCCGGATTTTGAATTCAGTGAACAGACACTGACTCATTTTTTGGGGCAAAATAAACCCTAAAATTAACTGTCGGTGACAACCAACCTTTCTGTTTGTTATTTTCCCCATTCTAAAATGACTGAAAAAAAGCAACCGGGGCAAATCTGACATCGAGAAAAACTCTGCTCCGCATTCAATTCAAAACAAAGGATCTGACCCTCTAAGTTGTTCGTTTGAGCTCTACTGAGTCTGCGCACAAAACTACAAGACCACCTAGGTCACTAGAAAAATACAGCTCACTGGTTTGCAAAGGGCAATGTTGATCCAAACTTACAGTAGTGAGGGATATATACGCACAGTAAAAACGTGACAAACAAGCACATTATTTTTTTCACAAGCTACCGAACATTCTTTTACAATAGTTTTTTTTTCTTGGTTTGTGTAATGCAGACAATTCAGTGAAAAATGAAAAAATTCCTTGAAGGTACAGTGGGAATGGCTGGCTGTTATTAATTTTGATGTTTGAATGTACATTAAGCCCTATGAAAGCAGACTTACAGAATATGTGCAAACAAACATACAGAATATTTAAGCATGAGGGAATATGCTACAGTTTTTAGGAATATTAATGATTATGAATATTAATGAGCCATCCGCCACTCTGGGAAGCCCTATACATTCACAACAGTGATACCTAAATTTGTTGAATTTTGAAAATATCTTGTAGAGGATGGTGTTTGGAGCCAGCAGCTTGGATTGTGAAAGCAAGTGATTTATTGCTTGTAGTATGTATATCACAAGTGACATCATTGCAACATTAAAACTTACATACCGGTATAAGATATCATTAAATGTTTCCGTTAAATCCCCCAAAAATTTAAAACCCCCTCAAAAATTCCAGTAGAGGGGACAATCCCCCTGGTGTAGTATCCTAGATAAAACACTGCATTGATGACAGTAAATATTGTGTTGTGTCAGTTCTTACAAGTCAGACTTACCTGTGGATAAACAGTTCACTTTCCTGTCAAAGAGTTGTAATTCAGCCATATCAATTTCC